>NC_141991.1:151170164-151470164 GCF_049901715.1 Pseudonaja textilis
GCACCACATATAAAGGAAATTTCTGGTAATTTGTGATAGACGATAGGTGTATTGTAAAGGTGCAACATTTAAAATGATTTGGTCCCTTTTTGTTCTATTGTGTTTGCTTTTCAAGATAAATGTTAGATTGCTTGGGCGTGTCCATGTGGCTCAAATCGCTACATATATTTGTGGTCTTTTCTTTCTTCATTTGGTGATTCGGGTTTATCAGTCTCCCAGTGTCCATCTCTCTTCTTTATTCGAGGCCCTTGGTTCTGGCCTTCCCCTTCACTTATCCCAGCCCCTTCTAGCCCATGGCTTCGGAAGACTTCCTTTCACAGAGAGCCTCTGCTTCCCCATCAAATGCTCTACCTTTGAAGTGGCTAGATAATGATTACTCTGGGAAAAGCGCAAAGTGGGTGGGGTGTGAGCCATGTGATGGAGGTAGAGGATGCTGAAGCTGGGGAGGGATGCAGGTGGCATTGGCGTTGGCACAGTGGCAGCTAATCAGGTTTGCCAGCACCATCTGTCAGAATGTGAGCATCTGGGATTCAAGGTGACCCTGTCACCCTTCGTTAGAATTATGAGTTTGGCATCTGTATTAAACCACAACCAGCCACAGATGCAGCAAGGATGCCTGGCCAGGGAAAAACACCGTTTGTGAGCAATATCTCAGCGGGACGAGTTGATAAATGGAACTAATTTGATCTTAATAATTCACTGATTCACAACTGCCAAAGGTTCTTCTCTTATCTCTTTTCATACGTTCAGCCTGTCTCCCCATTTCCCTGCATGACCAAATCACAGCTCCAGGTTTTTGGAGGACCGCTGCGTGCTTTGCTTATCCCTCCCAGCACAGATGGTATTTCTCTTGTGCTTTGTGAGATTTTTGCTGCTTCCTCCCCCACCCCAAACAAATGTGCAGAGGTGTATTTCTATTGGTGTCTCTCTGTACAGTGGAGGGGGAGAGGGAGGGAGGGAGGGAGGGGGAGCAGCAGGTGTGTGGTGTAGTACTTGCACCTGGGTGAGCTGAGCTGCCTTTGCTCAGAAAGAGCCTCCCCACCAGAAATCAAAAGGAGATTTGAATCTGGCTGTTGATCAGCCTGCTTGGTGTCTCCGACAGGCTCCGGTGAGAAGAGCAAGAGCACGTTGTGATTTTGTCCATATTCTTTCTCAACCTAACACAGCCAAGACTGGAGAAAGGTTCCTATCAAATCATTCTACTCCTGCACACTCCCTTCTACCTTCTTTTCTCCTGACACAGTAAGCCTCTGTGATGGTTTCCAGGAACAAGAGATGAATAAGGATGGGTAATCCCCTCCCTTGGAATCAGAAGGGCTGCCTGCCCCATCTTGTATTTCTTGCCGGGCTGTGGAGAGGAACGTGACCCAGACACATAATGAAAGAAGACACGGTGCAAGAAAAAGGGAGAGATTTTTCTCCTGTTCTCATCACAGATCTGAAAGCCAGGATAGATAAAAGGAAGTATTTCTTCCTATCACATATTGTTAAGCTGTCAAATTTTCTGCTGTGAGCTAAAGCAACGCTCTCAGCTTTAAAAGGGGAGACAAATCCATGCAGAATATAAGGTTATCCAAGGCTGCAAGCAACAGTGTCCCTATTTGAAGCTCTCCATTTCAGTTGGTGGGAATGTGGGCAGGCAGCTGTGCTCATCTTCTCCGACCTGCATCGAGGCCTCCTGTGCCATTCTGAGGAGAGAATACCAGACAAAAGTCTGTGGCAATACTAGGACCTTTCTGATGTTCCTCACCGCCTTGATTCAGATCAGGTTGTTTTTCTTCTTTATCTTTGCCCAGTTCTCTGAATGAAGCTTTCCAGGAAAGCTTCTCCCTAAAATAACAATGGAGTCTTTGTGAGCTGTTATTTCACTAGCATAGGCCTTGGCTCCTTGATGCTGGAAGGCAGGGAAGCTTGGTAGCGTGCATTACCCAAAGAGTCTGTCCTCTTATCTTAGCGACTGCTGTAGTAAAATGAAATAAGAATCCAAGAAAACAAATCAACAAATCCACGCGCTCCTGCTCTTTGTCCTCTTCCTGTGAGGAGGAAAAGAGGCAGCCTTCATCTGGCTTCTGGTGTTCAGCTTGTTCTCTGATTTTTATCTGACACCCATTCAACAATTGGAGGATATATTGCATCCAGAAATGGTCCAGAAATGGTCTAAGGTTGATGGTAAGCATACAGATGAGAGATTGTTCAAGTCATTACTTTTTTGGAGTACCTGGGTATCCAAGCCATCTCTGAATCCCACTTGGTTTCCCTGAGAAATCAGAACTATGTTTGTTCTTATAATTGCATATAGTGTATTTTGAAATCTCACAGAAGTATATCAGGAGCTTTCCAGGTTTCGAGTCTGATTAACCCCTTGAAGCAAACTATTGGTAAAGAAGTAGTCTATAGCTCCAGTCTGGTAATCAGAGTAAAGGTGTTAGGAGAAGGACCTAGAGTCAGGTGAGACAAGAGGATTGGTGGTGAAATCATAGTGAGAGTACCAGTCCAGGCCTATGAAATACATATAGTGATTTCCTAGAATCATTTTATAGATGTGCACCTAGTCTTGTCTTATATTAGGAAAATGTCTTATATTAGGAAATTTTCTGTGCTGCTGCCTATCTGTAACCTAAGGCTGCCTCCTCTCCTCTCCATAATCATAGTGATGGTGCTGGATCCCAAATTGCCAGAATCAATGCTCTTTGTAAGCCACCGGAGGTTCAAGCGCATAGGATGGGCAGCTATGTAAGTCAAATGAAAGAAAGAAAGAAAGAAAGAAAGAAAGAAAGAAAGAAAGAAAGAAAGAAAGAAAGTGAAGATCAAGTTCAGAGGACATGAGTCAGTGCATTCATGAATTGTGAATGCACTCACAAATGCTCCTCAATAACCTGCTTACTTCTGGTGAGCCCCAAATACAGTATTTTAAATAAGCATAAAGGAAAAATAGTAAACACAAACTCATCACCACCACCACAGTTCTTGCCATCTATTACAAATGCATCATTATTTGATACTTATAAGACATGTAATATTTGCTAAGAAAACACTGATTACAAATACAACAGGGTAACTTGCTTCTTTTTTTCCATCACTGATTCTGCTGTTCTCATTTTATTGTTTCTTGATCTTTGACCCTCTCCTCCCCCCTTGCAAGAATAGGAAGGTTAGGAAGCAAGAGCACCTCTCCAAAGAGAGCTTGGGAGGGTGGGAGGGAGACACTGCCACCTCTTTTGTCCCTTCCTGCTTCCCCATACATGCACACAAGGGGGTGCCGTTGCACAGGACTTTGGACTGCTTATTCCAGGGTTTGAAAAATTATGTTCCTTTATCCTAGAGGAACAGAATCCTAATCTCAGTTTGGAGACGAACAAGGAGCACCTATGGATGAACTTCATCATCCTGATGACAGCACATCGCAAACAAAGGGCAGCCGCTCCATGTATAAAATGGTTGCGCATCCCAGATGGTTCAAACACCTGGGTCAAAGCAGCCACGTTGCTCCCTATTTGCCAGAGAAGGATGCAGGAGCAGTTTGTTAAATTTCCTCTTTCATTTGTTGCTAGGCTTGCTTGAGGGTAGAAGAAATATTTTGTGTAAAACAGAAACAAGTTAGTTCTTGCATTTGTAGCCCACTGGTCTACATGCTGTGAGTTGTCTCAATATTTATAGACAGGAAGTGATGAGATGACAATCGAAATAATCTGAGTGTAATCTGAGTGAGCCGGATTACACAAGACCGAAGTTGTACCAGTAGAGAGGCTGAAGGGGTAGAAGACCTGAGGTTCTCCAGATGTGCCTGGACTATAACTTCCAGCACCCCTGGATAATTCAGTCTATGATAACGGATAATGGGAATTGTAGTTCAGCAACACTGGAAGGTCTCAAGTTGTCCACTTGTTATATGTGGAGATTTATATGTCAGAGCTTTGTGCTGAGAAGGAAGCACTTCTCAACAAAGCTTTTATAAGGTAAAGGGGAAAAAAGGCAAGGAACTGGAAGGAGAAATGGAAAATTCCCCATATGTAGGGCCACTTCCTCCTGGCTATTGGCATATTCAGAGTGAATTCCCACAGGGAAGTAGTATGTACTGATGTGGGTACTGTACGGCCACTTCTTCCTCTGCATTATGTACAACATTGACCATAAGTATAGAGCTGCACAGGCCTACCTTCTGCACACAAAAATAGAAATCACAGTGCTGCCCCAAGAAAAGCTATATTTTGTGACTATTATCAGTTTCTTCTAGCTCGATTCAGAACAGCTGGATTCATTCTTTACTTCTGCAAATTTACTGGGTGCCTCAAGCAAGCCAGTCTTTTACCTTCAGTCCTTCTGTTAGAAATAATTTGGCAATATTACTCGCCTTCTTTAGAAGGTTGTTGGAAGAATGAGAAGATAACAGGTGTGAAGAGCTTGAGCCTTTTATGCAGAGATTGTATGATTGTCATTTCATATTTCCTTTAGCTCAGAAATGAGCAACTGAAGGCCTCGCTTCCATGTGGTCTAGATACAATTTGGGCAACTTTTCTGAAGTCTGCTATGACTACAGTTGTTGAAAATTGTAAGCAGCTTTTCAGCATCTTGACAGGAAACACTTGACATCTAAGAGGCTTAATATAGTTCTAAAAAGAAAAAAAGGAGAAAAGAAATCCAGGAACTGACTATGTCTGATATGTCTCTGCCCACTTTTTATATAATTATCCTCCTCTCTTTACCTAAGTTTCTTCCTCCAAAGTGGGACCTACTGGTTATTAAAAGGTTGGCCAACCCAGCCTTAACTGGAGTGCTCTGCAGCTGTGTAGATTCCATGATTACATATCATTTTTCATTGTGGTCCTGTGAACACAGCTAGCATAGAAAGTTCATATGTACTAGGGCAGAATTCAGATTCTTGATCCTTCCTTCCTTCCCTTCTTTATTTCTCCCACTGATTGTTATGGAGAAGCAGCATTCACTCTCTGCACTTTATCTATGTAATATCCTACATAATATTTTAACTGTTGCTTTGCAAAACGATCCATTAGGCAAAATATAAACTTTTCTTTATTAAATCTATATATCACTTGAATCCCAACAGCTCAGTGATCCTGAATGTAGAGATTCTTCATCTATCTTACCACATAATTTATAAAAACATTGTCTTGAGCAGTAGTTTGTTCCAGCTACAGCCCAGAGTTGGTGCATCCCACATAAAAAGCAGAATTTTATTTATTGTAAGGAGCTCTAAAGACCTGTGTGAATATATTTGGAACAAGGAAGATTATGCTTGACATTGTGTCGGGGGTGGGGTGGCGGTGGCACTCAGGAGGGAATGGTCATTTTGAGGGAGATGCATTGGTGCACTCAAAGGCAGGGATGAATCACAGCCAACCTAACTTTTCTAGATGGGCGCAGGAATCATGGGAGGGGTGCAAGCTGGATTCTAGTTCTCCAGGACAGAGCCCTATTCTTAGGAAGGGAATGAAAATGGGATTACTCAGAACTTTTTATGGTTATTACGTTATCAATTGGGAGACACATACATTAATACAATTCTGGTAATTTATGATATTGTTGTGCACTTTTTATTCTATGCTTTTATTGTATTTTATGTTGTACACCACCAGACGTGGGAGCATGGCAGAGTCAATTAATGAATGAATGTACATTTTCTCTGCAATGCAATTTTCTCAAGCATGTTCATATCCAGGTGACTGAACTGCAGGGCAAATGTCTCAGCCCTATTTGATGAGTCTTTCCCTCTTCAACATATTGTGAGCTTCTTTCCTTGTCAGCTTATGTTTAGGCAGAAGAGATAAATGCTTTTGGTCTGGAAAGAGGAAGGAAGGAGCAGGAGAGTTTGAGAGTGAGCAAGCTCCATCTTTGACTGAAGGGGAAAAGAAACAGCAGTGCAGACAGCAAGTGACCAAAGAATGTAATACTTGATGTAGCTGACAGCATCAGGAAGTGGCTAATGAATGAGGACATGTGCATTCCTGGGGCATCTGGAACTGTGCAATTCAATTGGCTTCTGCTTAGTGCCATAGTACCATTGCACATAGTGCTGCCAAAGCCAGAGAGGCAACATAAATAGTTGTGGTGCATTTTGGAAGCAGCTGCAGGAAGTATAGTTGCACAAGTGATCCAAAGCACATTGACTGATCAGGATGATAGAGGTAGCATGCTTGCACAAGTCCTCAAGAACGATAAAATATAAAATTAAAATATAGTCGTATGAAGTGCAGAAGCACAGAAAATGTACAGAAAATGACAGAAGTCACCTGGTGGAACCTGATTTTCTGTTCTCATATAACTCAAACCTCTGTGCATAGGCATTTTCAAAACAGTTTAGAATATGTTTAAAAATAGACTTAGTTCTGTTTTTAAAAAAGCACTAAACCCACATTTTAAAAAAGCCACATAAGACCTGACAAGTAGTGCAGGAAGCACCAAAGAGGTTATGTGGAAAAATCTTTCTGCAGCATTCTCTCTTGTCCCTGGGACAATCTTCCAATCTAAGTCAAGTCCACAGTCTAAATGAGGAACCTTTGCCTATTGTCAAGTATATCAGTGTTTTAGTTCTCCTGAATGCTTCTGCTTCTGATGACAGTGAAAAGAGTATTTGGTGACAACCAATGGTGGGATTCAAATTTTTTTTACTCCTGGTTCTGTGGGCGTGGCTTGGTGGGCATGGCAGGGGAAGGATACTGTAAAACCTCCAGTCAGAGGTGGGATTTGCTGGTTCTCCAAACTACTCAAAATGTCCGCTACCGGCTCTCCAGAACTGGTCAGAACCTGCTGAATACCTCCCGTCACTGCTGCAAAAGCAGGTAGTGCCATCTCTGAGTCTGGGCTCTGAGTCTGAGCAGGAGATTATTTCTCCCAATAACCTGCAGTTTAGAAGGTTTTGAAACAATAATATGTAGGCGTAATGATTTCCATGCCTCATTCCTGAGCAAGCCAGGAGCAAAAGCCGGTTTTAATTAAAGAAAGGGAGAGGAGGAAAAAAAAAAAGTCTGGGAGAGAGAAAAAAGAGGGAGGAAAAATAAGGAAAGGCTTAGTGCTGTAACGGACTTGCTAGTGGTTCCAAGTATAGTAAAAGATTTTCCCCTTCCCTTATTGTCTCACCCTCTAAACCACAGTAAGTATGAAAAGTGAGGTGCACCAGACACGTTCCAACGAACATGTCTGTCCATGCGTGGTTGAAATAAGACATCTATAAATGCCACTTAGTCAGCACCCCCGCAGAAGATACCCACTTCTTTATCTGGGGTGGAGAGGAAATGGCAATTTACAAGAGAAAAACCCTCTTCTATAGCTGAGCTATGCATATTTAGATCATGAACATACAGAATCATTAGGTCACAGAGATTATGTCTAGTTTGTAGTCCATTACTATTTACTTAGACAAAATAATGATTAGATTTAAGGAGTCTGGAATGGTAGAGGTAGAGATGCTGTTTTCTTAAATTATAATCAAATGCTTAACAGATAATCAGAGTTGGAAGGGACCTTGTAGATCATCTAGTCCAACCCCCCGCCCAAAAAGCAGTGGCTTTTGAAGAGATGCTCTCCCTTCTTGGTCATGAAGGGTGGAACATGTCTTCTCAGGTGCCCCCACTATGCAATTGGCATTGTGTCCATCGTCATTACGCAGCCCCAACAATTGGCAAGACCCATGGAAGAATTATTCTTATGTGATGGAGAAGGTAGAGTGCCTTATATTATGGTTGATGATGTCCCACTATAATTAACGTGATAATACAGAGACTATTTGAAGCACTATCTAGTCTGGTGTCAGCAGAAAACAATCCCAGCATCAAGTGGATTGCCCATATCACCGACTACATTCTAGAATCTAGATCTTTGTTAAAAATTAGGTTGTGCAAATTTGGCATCTGTGGCAGTATTTCCACCGGCTGGCTATTTTGCTGAGCTTCATTGGAAGGTTTGGCTTAATATATAGATACTGTAGGTAACTACCTTCAGGATCACAGTATGCATTCCAACAAAATCTGGATTTTAACTTTTGCTCCTGCTGATTTAGAGAGAATTTTCACTAGTTTAATTCTTTGATTAAGCATACTTGACATTTTTATATAATAAAATATTTCTAGCAGATTCAAGATCTTTCTTGTTATGGTGGGATTGGGGCAGAAATAGCACCAGCTGAGGCTGTCTGGTGTCCCAAGGGGAGTGAACATGCCTGGATCAGCCCAAAATGACCAGGACACATATAACCAGTCACATCTGCAAAACTCATTTGAGTTCACACAATAAAAGATGGCAAAGCATCAAAGTTATGGTAGTGCTTGAAGCTACTGTTTATGGAACAAGTATCCAGTTAAGGGGAAAATATTTTTTTTTAATTCTAAGAAATGAAGCAAGGTTTAAGAGTTAAAATCATGGGGCAAAGTTGAGTTGGGCCCAGGCCAGTTGTGCAACTGAAGAGGAATACTGGAGTGTCACTATAGATAGATATCACATTGGAAAAGCGTGAGAGGGTGTTTCCCCCCAAAAACCTTTACAAAGTTATTTTTCAAAACTATTTCATATAATTTTTCAGAATAATGAGCCATATGACAATATTGTCCTTCTATGAGATTCATGGTTTTTCTACTGCCGAGTCCATCTTGTTTCTTTCTGCTCAGGAAAATGGGAAATAGAATAGTGGCAACATGTGCTTTCCTTGAAACCAGTCACCAAAGGCCTTCCTTTTGCCTTCTGTTCTGGCAAGCGGGCAGGTTGATGATACTCTAGAGATTTTCCAAACAGAGTTCAAGAAGGTAACCCCTTGCTCTTCTCTTCATTTTTATCCAGATTTTAAAACGATTTTTTTCACATGCAATATTGCTATTTTATTTATAAGTTTTTGCACATGTTACTAACTAGCAAAATAATAACATACTTAAACAATAAAGATTCCATTTAACTTAAGCTTGCCTTTTGAAAAAGAAATACATTTCTAATGCATTATTCTTGATGCATTTTCCAAAAACTTTGTTTAATCATGGGCATTTAGAGCAGTTGTAGGACCAAGAATTAGTTCTTATCCAATTCTCACTGAATTCAGTTCTCTTCTAAACCACTGCCTTTTTTTTTTACAAACACAAGATTATACGTAATTCATTTATTTTTAATTACAAAGTATTTATACAAATTTTCAACAGGATGTCCAAAAAATCAGAACAACAATGAAGATTTCAGCCCAATTCAAACATTTTAAAAGCAGTTCATTTCCAATGGAAAAGTCATGTTCCAAATAGAATTTCCCTTGGTTGGGAGGGAGAGATTTTTTGGGGGGTGGGTGGGGGGGCCGGGGACTGAAACGAAAACATATGAGCCAAATGAACAAATGCCTGTTCCACTGGTGAGCAGCTCATGCAATCAAGTTTCCTCCTGATGTTGAATCTGAAGCTGTTTCCTTGTAGTTTTAATGTATTAGTTTTGGATTAAAATTGTTTTTAATCTGCTGGTATTGCCTTTTTGGGCAACACAAAATAAGCCTGTTCTGCCTTTTACACAACTCCACAGATATTTGAGAACCTTTTAATACCTTGCCTTATCACCAGTCCTTTCACTACCTCAATAGCTATCTTTTGAACTTGCTATAATTTGAACTATAATGCTCTAAGGTGAGCATATATACATAGTATTTTCTAAAGGATTTGACCAGAGCGTGACAAAATAGAAAAAAATCTTGCCATGATCTGGACTCTGTGAAAGTACCCAAAGATAGTGTTTGTCCTTTTAGTAGCTGCATCACACTGTTTGGCTCATGCTTAACTTGTGGGTAACAACAGCACTTTGTTGCTGACCCCAAGAATATGAATACTGTAGTATCGTATTTTTTCTTAAGTAGCAGCCATCTTTTTAATTCATAGCTATGGTTATTTTCCTTGTGAATAATTGAGTCCTTATCACCAACTTCTTCTCTGCCTATATGCATTAGATTGGCATAGCTTGCAATGAACAAGGAGAGATTTAACCTGGAAACAAGGAGAAACTTTCTGATAGTGAGAACAATCAACCAATGGAACAGCTTGCCCTCGGAAGTTGTGGGAGCGCCATCAGTTGAGACTTTCAAGAGATTGGACTGCCAATTGTCAGAAATGGTGTAGGATCTCCCACTTGGGCGGGGGGTTGGACTAGATGACCTACAAGGTCCCTTCCAACTCTGATTATCTGTATCTGTCAATATAAGTGATCTTTTAAAAAAAATTCTGAGTAGCAGACCAGATTTTGCACTTCCTCCTTTCATTTTTTCAACAAGATATTCCTTGAATGTCCCAATTCTGAGCCATTTAGTTATTCCGTATTTGGTTCTAATTGTTGTTTGCTCCTCATAGAAATAGACAGATGAGGTGTCCTGGCACATCCATTTTAATGTGTTTTTTTTAAAAAAGTGGTCTCTGTAATCAAGCCTTCAATACAGCAGTGACTATTTTTAGAAAATCACTGCCTTTTCAATTATCTATTATATATTAATTATGTGACCCCAGATAATTGCAATTAAAGAATCCAGTTTTTATGTCTAACAGTTCTTGTTCTTGCATTTTTGAAATATGGATTGCAAAAAATTGAACAATATGTTAACTAGCATGTAAGTTCAACCATCTGGAAGTTTTAGCATCCTTTAGCTCCATCCCTTTGGGGATTGGACTATGAATTCATCTCATTCAGGTCCTCTTAGCCAACAGCGTTTTCCATGCCTGCTTATGAACCACAAGCAGCAGTTTAACTACACCATCTTATACAGTTTTAAACAGTTGTGGTAAACGTTTTATCCACTCCTGCAGTTTTTGCTGTTAGTAATATTTCCCATGGCCTATTTAACTTCACTTTCCAAAATATCTGGCCCTAGTTCCTACATCCCACAGGTTTTCAAGATTATTTTTGTAGTTTTTCTGTGCATTTGTGCCATCCTTTTATACCTTCTTCAATAGAACTTGATTTCCTTTATCTTTTATTATGCCCATCCGTGTACAGGCTTCCTTTAGGTTCTTGAACAACTGTTTTGTCCTTCCACTCAGTTGTCCTCCTCAGTCCTTGGCAGCTCAAACTAGATGATCTGGATACTATACTGTAAAAATGCCTTCTGCCAATGTAAAATTCTGGAGGTGTCCTGATTTAGGCTACTTCTCCTCTCTACAGCCAGTGGATCCATTATCCCATTTCATCTGCAGAGCCTTGGACCAGTGATCTGCCTCTGTCTGGTTGGAGCTTCAGCCTTACCTTTTCTGATTCTGCCCATTCAGCATCGGCTTATTTAGGTGTCTTGGATTCCTCCTACCACTAGCTCTGCCCATCTTTTGGCTGTCTTTTTCCTTTAGAGTAAGACTGCTAGAGAGTTCTCTCCCTTCATCACAGCTGCTCTTTCTTCCTTGTCTTGTCTCTCCTCTAGTTGCTCTAAGAAATGCAGCCATTTTAGACTACAGAAAGTGGGGGGAGAAAGACTGCATGATTAAATATTTCCATATGGAGGAAGGGAAGTCTCCCCACATTCCTTCATAGAGAAAAGTCTGGATAAGGCTTAGACTGACTTGCTGATTTTCAGTAAAGGGGGGGGGGGGACCCAATAATTTCAATTGGCATGGAGGCATTTTCCACCAGGTCTGTCACCTCCTGCAACCTGGAGTAGTTTCCCCATCTATAAGAACTAGAGGTTACAGGGTGGCCTAAGAGATAACAAAAAAGAAAAATGATTGGAAGTAGTAGTTTCTATCTCTTAGTCCAACAAACAGAGGAAAAGTGAAATACCTAGATTCTAGATATTGTAAGATACTGTGTCTTGTGCTTCTTTAGTATTCCTTACACTATGTGACTCTCAGCAGTATAAACCATGGGAATTGTATAAACAGAATAGGATGGCCAAATCAGAGCATCCAGAGATGGCCCAGCCTCAGCTTGAATGTATCCAATGATAGTTCACTGCTGAACTGCTGTTACTGTAGGAAGTCCCCCCCCGCCGCCCGCCCGCTTTTCGTTCAGCAGAATCTGCCTTCCTCCTAAGCTGATTATGCCATGTCCATCACTCTGAAATATTGGGAAACGAGACCTCCTCCTCCTCCTCCTCCGAGACATTCTTTCCAATACTTAAGAAGTGCAGGTATGACATGCCCTCTCAAAGTTATTCTGACTAAGTTTGCTTAAATTTTGAAGGGCCATGCCTGGTTATGTCTTGAACAGGAGAATGCCAGTATTAAGAAAACTGTGTGGAAATTACCAAGAGTTAAGTTTGGCTTCAAGATTCCTTTACAGTTAACTAATACAGAATCTTATTCATACATCTCAAGCCTAACACGGTGTGAATAAAATGAAGCCTTGGTTTAATTTTAACTATCCTGCTCTTCTCTGAGCCTGCTACATTTTGTCTGAACGCTTCTTAAAGCCTAGAACCAGATGCACCACTCAAGGGGACCAGCTTTTCTAAAAGCTGATCTGTGCCAATTCGGCTCCTCCACTGCTTGGCTGCAATCCCAGGCCAGGCCCAGGCTTGGGGGAAGCTCCGAAGTCTGCTCTCCACCAATGCCTGTGATTGCCACAAAGTTCCACAACATTCAGGTGTTACCAAGAGGATCCAAAGAACCTCCACATCTTCCTAGGGACTTGAAAACCTGCATGTGCGCACATCAACATGGTCAATGTATTGCTTAAACTGCAGTCTAAAACTGCATTAGATTTTACTGCAGCCACATCACATTGCTGGCTCATTTTATTTTGGGGATCAACTCACACTGCAAGATCTTTTGCGTGAATTTTGAGTCGGGTTTCCCCCACCCATTATCCATGGATTTGCTTTTGTTTCAGAAGAAATCTGCATTTCTTTCGGTTCAATGCTATTCTGTAACTTTGGACCCGTGTCCTTGATCCATCAAAATCGTTTTGAATATTAGTTTTGTTTCTTAGGGTAGTAACTATCTTACTCCATTTTGCGTACGTTACACAGTCAACGCGCTCCCCCCAGCCGCCACTTTTTCATCCAAGTGGTTAATAAAAGCCTGGAGCTGATTCGCTTCGTTTCTGGTTGTTTGCGGCCTCCCGAGCAAGCGTTCTGGCGTACCCAATCCCGCCCCGGGGCCGCCTCGTGGGAAGGCTAGGCCAATCCGAGAAGCTTGCAGCCGAGCCCGAAGCTTTCTCGCGACCGCAATCGAACAGCTTCGTGAACTTTTGTTCCGTCGGCTCCGAGAAGCTTCGGCCTGGCGCACGTCCGCACGCACGCACGCGCTTTTGCAAAGCAGTCCTCTTCCAGAGCCCCTTTCTTTTCGTGCACGCCCCACCTCCGCTCCTGGAGCTTCGCCAAAAACACCTTCGAGTCTCCCCATCCTTTCCCCGCTCGGCAGGTCTGGCGGCGGCCTGGGACCCTTAGGAAGTCTCTGCATCGACCGCCCGTCTCGAGGCGTCGGGGTGGTGAAGGAAGGCGCTGGGGAATCGCGAAGGATGTGTCACATTGAGTTCCGGTGGGGACGTGACGGTCGTTTGTGACCCTCGGGCTTGGAATGGAGGCGGCTGCGGTTTTCTGCCCCCGCTTCGGCTTTCCCCGCACCATCTCTAGAAGCCCGGTCCCTCCCTTCTCACATCACAGCCTATAAATCCGTTTGACTTTTGCAGTTCCCCTTCCCCCGCCTTTATGGTCCAATGGCTCGTTCCCCCTGCTTTTCTTTGCTATTTTGTTTTAGTCTTCTCATTTTCTTTGTTCTTAACTTCTGCCAATATTTGTAACAGCACATTTCTGCAAATTGCTTCCAAAAGTCTGCAGTTGTAGAAAATCTATCACGGGGCTTGGGGTTTGATTCAAAGTTCAACATGATTTTATATCCTCTCCATAATATCTATTTGAACACGTCCATTGGACAAAACAGAACATTGGTTTTGGCTGAGTTCTCTGCTGAGGCTTTTGTAGGTTTTAGAATCTATTTGCTTTTTTCTTTAGCAAATATCAGAAATGCTTTAACCCTTCATTTTGGAGACAGGACAGTTCTTGCCGGGGTGGGGGAGTCACAGGTCTTGGTGCCCCTTGCACCTCCAAACACCAGCCCCGATTTGTAACTGAATAAAAACTGACTCTTGAGTATTTCCAACTGTTGCTTCTATTCCAAAATTATTCTGGCTTGGGTTCAAAATGCAGAGTTGGCAGAGACCCCTCCTAGGTATTTACAATTCTGGTTCTTACCCACTCTTGTTTCATTTCTCTCTCTTTACCATAACCTCTGCTATTTCATTTTCAATCTGTCCCTTTTCTGATATCTTAATTTTTCTAGTTTTGTTTTCTCACCTTTCTTTGTTCTTCACATTTATCCACAATTTCAGGCCACAATTCTCTTGGCTCTCAGTTGGGTGGGAGTTTCTAATGTTACTCTACTGTGTAGCTTTTCCAAATTCAGCATCCAGCCCAGGAATCATCCGTTTCCTCATTTCTGAAGCATATCTGAACCATTCAGCTAGCCCAAATAAAATTAATCCAAGAAGAACAGTTTGAACAATCAGTCAACGGAGTGACTTGCCTTCAGAATTTGTGGGTACTCCATCACTGGAGATTTTTAAGAAGAGACTGGACAGCCATTTGTTAGGAATGATACAGGGTCTCCTGCATGAGCAGGAGGTTGGACTCCAAGGTCTCCCCAACTCTTGTTTATTCCATTCTATTTTAGAGTTTAATAATAACGTCATGTAGTATCACCATTCGCTGTCATTTCTAAACTAAGCCAATAAAAGTATGGCTGCTTCAAAATCTCCTCTCCAAGATCTAATGTTGTAGATTAGTTACAGTTACTAATAAACCAGGTATGGTTGCCAACCACACAATAAAAGTAAACCAAGTTTGATCCTTAAAAAGCTCATATATTATCATTGGTCCTTAGTGCTATTTTTCCATAATGGGATCTAATCACACTGGATATATTTTTATTCTTTTTTTCTACCTTTTTCAGACAAGCTACTTTGACAAGTAGTAAGTTATAGTGACTGATTAAAATGTAACTTCATTATTTAATTGTAACACTGCTGTTTATTAGCTAACATAAATTACTTTGTTACAGTTCTAATAGCAATACCAATAGCACTTGGACTTATATACCACTTCATGGTGCTTTAAATGGGGTTCATATTGCCCCCAACAATCTGGGTCCTCATTCTACTGACCTCGGAAAGATGGAAGGCTGAGTCAACCTTGAGCCTGGTGGGATTTGAACTACCAAATTGCAGTCAGCTGGCAGCCAGCAGAAGTAGCCTGCAATACTGTATTCTAACCACTAAGATCTAATACAGGGGTCAAACTCGATTTCATTGAGTGCTGCATCAGCCCAAGTGTTTTATTCAGAAGATGGCGAAGCTGAAAGAATGTGAAATCTAAGGAAAACATTTTCACCAGCTGTGGGGCCAGCAGGCCTCTGGTAGTAGAAAAGGCCTGCTCCTTCAGGATAGCTTCAGGGATTGAGGCGGCAGCAGCAGCCAAACAATGAGGAGCTTGCTTCCTTTGTCTCATTGGGCTGAACTGCAAGCCCCTTGTTGATTGGCTGCCATGCTCCAATCCCTAAAGCTACTCTTTGAACTAGCCAATCAGCAGCAAGCAGGAAGCTGCTCATCACCAGCCAGACTGGGCCCAAACTTGGCCTGCAGGCCCTCATGGAAAGCTGTTTTCCTTACATCTCACATTCTTGCAGTTTCAGGGGCTTCTGAATAAAAAATGTTGGTTTCTCTGCCATGTGTGTTAGCCTCTTCTGGAGCTCTTCAAAAAGCAAGTACAGTAAAGCCCACAGAGGCTCCATTTCGGCCTGTAATAAGTCAGGGGAGGCCCATGGAGGGCCGAAAGGAGTGTCAGAGGGCTGGATTCTGCCAACAGGCTCCATTTCAGCTAGCAAGGGGCCAGGTGAGGCCTCTGGAGGTCCCCGCACCCTGTTTTTGCTAGCAGAGGCACCGTGGGCCGGTCCTTTGCCATTTCCAAGACCAGCCCCACAGGCCAGATCTAAGCACCTTGCAGGCTGGATGCAACCCATGGGCATTGAGTTTGACACCCCGATCTTCAAAAACATGAGGCTATACCTCATACCACACTAGGGCTAAGCTGTAGGGGGCATTCATGTCAAAAGTTTTTAAACAGTTTAGAAACAAAAGTAGATGGGTGAAGCTGGTCAGGAATGTATGAGATAATACAAACTGGGATCTTCCTGCACTTGTAATTAATTATTTTTGAGAGAGAGTGTCTGACTGACCAAGTTTTTTCCCTAGTACTTTCTTGACCATAGAGAGAGGGATAGGGGGATGGTGTGTGGGAGCTATCAATGTTATAAAACCAGGGGCTTAGAAACCTTTTTCAGATGATAGTTCACACTTAGCTCTTAAGCCACATGCCAGAGTTTGTATTCCAAAGTGCAGGGCCAAGGCAAAAAGTGAAAGAGAAAGGTCAAAAACAAAAAAATACATACTGAATCTTATTGAGTCATGAATTAAATAATTACAGTATAACTATAACCTCTCCCTGTGTATTTAATAATTCTCTGCCAGATTAAATAATATTGTTCTTATAGATTTTCCCCTATGTAGTATTTTTGGGGCGGTATGGTGTACAGTGGGTCATCAACTCTGGTTTAATCATTATGAGCATGGCAAATTAGAATTGTGAGAAAATCCTCATTTGAAAATAGCAAGGCGGGCAATCTTTCTTTTTGGGATTACCATGGTGTAGTATGGAGTATATTCTATCATATCAAGTAACAGGGTTAAATTAATGTATTTTTTTCCAATTTATGTGGCTTTTGACAAAAAAGGGTAGAGTGCAAAACTTTTTATGCTAAATTTATCTCAGCAAACCTAAATGTTTCAAAATCCTTTTTAGTACCAGATGATTTATTTTCTGTATCCTGCACAGTAATGGATTTGCGAGCTGTGCAGATGCAGATAGATAAACTCCACAAAACATCCATAACGAAGTACATTTATTGGTTCATCGGGTATCCTCATAACTCACATTTGTGATGAAGTTCTTTAATGACCAATCCTTTGTAGGTAAAAGATGGTTATCTCCTAACCCATCTCGTAGTGATAGAAAGAAGCTGGTATGAGTTAGTGAATTCAGACAAAGGTGAGGGAAACTCCCCCAACCCATCAAGGGTCAAACTAGTGACCAATCAGGATTACAGATGTGGCCACGTGACATGAACTACATTTCCCAGGATACCTTTAACTACATTTACCATGATGCCTTCCCTTAAGAGGACAGCTCATAATTCGTAAGTAACTATCCAATTCCCATAGACTGGCTGGGACAGCACAATTTATCACATTATTTGGAAAATAATAATAGCAATAGTAATAGCACCTAGAATTATATACCACTTTATAGTGCTTTATAACTCTCTCTAAGCAGTTTACAGAGTCAGCATATTGCCCCCAACAATCTGGATCCTCATTTTATCCAACCCATTCAAATAATCTCTACCACCTCTCCCGAGGTGGTGTGAGGTGGTTGACTTTCACCCCTGAAGGGAAGAGGCTGAAGCTGACAAACAAAAGGACACTGGCAAACCATCAACAAAAATTTAGATAGGCATTGTTAGGAATATAAGTCACCTAACAGGTATTTGGGTTGGACAATATATGGCCATAAGATGGAGCCAGAAACCTGGGTAGTCTTAGTCTTAGTCTCAAAAGAGAGTGTAAGTGTATCCCTGTTTCCTTCTGTTGGAGAGTATTGCCATTTTTCCTAATTGACTGCTATTTCTGGATTTAATGTAACTCTGATACTGAACTGTTTTTGACACTGGAATTTGTTATTGGATTATCCCTGGATTGAAAACTGACTGATTTACTTGTGAATGACTTTGGATTGCTTGTTTGGACTTTGCTTAACGTTTCTGGAAGTAAAAACCTACATTTACTGTACAATGTATCTGTGTATGTGTATTATTCAAACACCACTCTCAGATACGTCTCCCTGTATGCGCTCATTCCCTAACGAGGAATTACCTCAACAGGCATCCCTCACTTTATTCAGAATACTGTGAAAAGTGGAGCTACTGAATCACTCCAGGCAACCTTTGGCTCCTATCTGAAGGGAGAAAATCAGTAGCCATGTCCTGATCATGGCAAGGATCAACATGTTGCTCATGAAGAGATTATTCAAAAGCTACAGTTGGTATCAATTGAAGCTATCCACGTGTTGATGAGCAAGAGCCCCCATAATCTCATGACTCTGGAGTTGCAGGTGTTGTGCTGGCTTCTTGTAGTGTCCCAAGAACAATATAAAATACTCATTTCAATTTGCAGAGTCCTTTATGGCTGAGCATCCAGGATTCCATCTGGATCTTTTTCAAGAAGTGTCAATCTTTATTTTATTTATTGAATTTATATGCTACCCATCTCACTTTGCAAAGTGACTCTGGGTGGCTTATAGTTAAAATCATAAATATTAAAATAGTAACAGTATTAGGTAAAAAAAAATGTCAAGAATGCTACGATGGTGGCATCTTCCCTATTGCTCCACCACTCAGCCCCAAAACAGTGTCCCCACCAGGACCCTGTCAAATAACTTTTCCCATGCCATGAACGGCTTTAAAGGTGATAACAACCACTTGAATTGGACTTGGAGAAAACTGGCAATAGCAATGTTATCCTGAATTGGGATGGATTGCTACTTATGTGAGATTTTTTTTGTGGTGGTGGTGGGGAGAGGTAGGAGACAATGTTTCTTGGTCTTTGCTGCATCCTTTGGTAATAGCTCCCCTGCCCCCAAATCCAGATGTCCTCCATTCTGATGATGTTTAGGAAAGCAGTGAAAACAGAGTGTTTTTGAAGAGCCTTTAATTTATAGCATGTTGCTAGGAGCAGAAACTCTGGAAGAGGGTTAATAGTTCTTTCTAATGTTTTTGTGTGGTTGATTTTGTAGAAGATAATAGAAACCACCAGGAATCCATGTGGAGATGGTGGTATATATAGTTAATACATAAATAGAATGTTAAAAACCCCAAACATTCTGGAGTTGTATAGTAGAGATCTGCTCTCCTTTTTTCTATTTGGTTAGAAATTTGGGAGAAGGTAATTTCAAAAACGGGTGGCCAGGAAGGCTGGGTTTGAAAGAAATTTAAAAACCTAATGTCAAATGGAGCCTGGGTGATGATAAGAGGGAAGTGGAATGCATACATATCTTTACATTTCTGAACACATCTCTGATTCTACCCACAATAGGTCCTTTACCTTCACCTTCAAGTAGTGGTGGCAAACATGGCACATTATTTCCAGATAAATGGATGCTTTCTCTGCTTCTGCTAAGCTCAACTCATTGGACCACTCAAACACCACCACCCTTAGATTCCAAAATTTTCTTCAGGACTACTGAAACAACCTAGCATATTCAGTGAACAGATGGGTGAGAAGTGGCAGGGCCACTCTTGCTTTTCAGTACCATCCCCTTTACCCAGCCTTGGAATCCTCTGCCCAGTGGGACATGTCTGGGGCCTATAGCTTTCTTTTAGCCTCAGGCAAAGTTAGCCTCATTTTATCTTCCCAGGGCCAGGCTTGTATTCTAATCTAGAATATGTTCAAATGTTTCAGTTCTGTGCTGAACAAAGCTTTTGTTTTGTTTACGAAGATTGTCTTTATTATTTAATACATAAGTTAATTTCCCAAGTCTTTCTTTATTAAGTAATTTAATAATCATTATACTTTTTGTATTCTAAAGTTAGTTTGCTTTTATTTTTAGAGATTTTAGTGTTTGTAAACAACCTGAGTTAACAGTTTTGAAGAACAGCACTTTTAAATGAAACAAATTTGGTACAACTATACTACAGTATATTAACCATACTATGCTACAACTCCCTTTATTTCTTTGTGATTTAAAGGAATTTCTGTCTTAGAACCTGTAAGTATCACTGTCATCCAAGTACCCTTTCATGCAATTTGCCCCTCTCAAATGGGCACCACCTTCAGGCATCTCATTTCAGGGTGGCATTTCTTGTCTTCAGTTGGCTCAATCACTGCTTTAGTCCCATTGATGGCAGCATCTTTCTTTTTCTGTTTCCGGGCAATGTTGTCGATATGCCAGGGGGGTTTTCAGGCTCCTGAAGAGTACTTTTGCCATTTCCTGTACTGTGGCTGGTTTTCTTTTTATCTCTCTTGGTGAAAAATAAATACAGGACTGCAAAGAAGAATCAGCTAGCTGCCATTTTAAATATTTCCTGATTTGCCAGCTGGAGAAATCCTACTTCAAGGAGGTTAAGGATAAAACCTTTGCCAAGTGGGCATATTGAAAGGGGCATACATAGCACAAGTATATTTGCCTTATCTGCATCTTAAAGGACTTTTGCTATATGAAAACAGAAGCAACTTGACTCTCCACCAGCATTTGCTTTTTAAAACAAAACGAAGAAATTTTAGCTTTTGTAAATGTGGATGGCTGAGTGGAAGGAATTAGGAGGAAGACAAGTTTCTAAAGTGAGCTGACACTCTCCTGGGTAGCTGTTTGAAGGAGTGGGCTGTACATTTAGTAAATCGATTCCCAGATGCCACAAAATCAACAATGGTTACAGTAAGGAGCAGTGGAGAGAATAACTGAACACATTATGGCATTAATATTTACAATTAAAATAAAAAAAAAAACACTTTAGCTGGACTCCACCCACATATTGGAGACCTGCCCCTCCTATCCTCAAAGACCAAGTAGAGTCTTCAGACCAAAGAAGGTACATTCTTCTGATTTAGATTTAGATCCTCTTCAAAATAATTTAAATACTGTGAAGATTGAGCTGATAGTAATGAATAGAAATTTAAAGTGTTCCAGATGGGAAAGAAGAACAAAATGCTCAAGCAATCAAGCTACACCGTTTACAATTTATAGCTTTTTATTTCTTAACATTTTAATGCTTGAATGGGAATGACTCATCATCCCATATTCTTAAATGTTAAGGTAAGAAATTCACTGTAATATTCCATTGTTTTCTTCTTCATGTGAATGTAAATTAGAAATCGAATTAAAATAATTGGGGATAATTATTTGCTATTACATTTTAATGTGTCAGTTTTATTGATTTGAATGAAAATTACTGATCATATCCTAAATTACAGTGTCTAAATATTAAGATGAGGCTCTGTAGATGTGTAGGGCCTGAAACGAGTACCATTTTAAAAAAGGATCTCTGAATGTTTGTGTCTGTTTGTGTATTTGTGTGTTTATGAAAAGTTACTGTCTCAGGACTTCAGTTTGGGGTCTGAGCCCCCCTTTTCTTCTATATGGGTTTAGGGCTTGGAATGCCAGCCAAAAGAGGGCCTGAATCTGGCTGTGAATGGAATAGATAAACCTCTCTGTTACAAGAAGTAGTTAAAACATGGCCTGTCTTCCCAGAATAAAATCCTAAGATATCATTGGTGCTGCTGCTACTGAGAATTACTGGTCTGCTTTGCAGATAGGAATACAAAACAATATCAAGTCTGTGGCAGTGTGGGGAAGCCTATGGTGAAGCCAGGAATCGTTCCAGATTCTCCCAGTCCAATGCTGTACCATCTATCTTTTCTCATGTAAACAACAGAAATTATAGAATCAATTGGCTAGCCATCTCTGAACAGTCCTGCCTGGATCTGCTGCCATGCTGAGTGTTTATTCTTTAGATTTTTTTAAAACATGAACAAGGAGGAGCAATCACACTTGCATGCAGCAGAAAACCCTTTTAATTGCCTCTGCAAATCCTGGGTGGATTTTGATCCAAAATATTCTGAAATGCTTTAGATTCAGCAGTGTGTGTGTGTGTGTGTGTGTATGTAGTACAAATGGGGGGTGGAATCTAAGAGAACATATTTCTCTCTCCAACCTGCACAGATGCTGCAGATTTCTTGCCCAGTATAGTTGGAGTGATATTTTTGCTCATGAGCATGCATATGTGTGTGCGCATGCATGTGCGTGTGTGTTTTAATTCATTTCCCAAAGAAGATGTAATGTCTTCACAAAGCACTTGACTCCTACATCTGTGTCTGCAATATGGCGTCCTGGCACATCTGTTGGAGCTGAGGCTTGTACTACAAATACAGCCGGCTCTGGCCATCTGGAGTGCACCCCCCCCACCCCCAGCCTTCTTTTCTTGCCTGGTGAATCCCAGGGAAGAGATGTAGAGCTATCCCTAGAATAACCGGAGGCATATGAATGTTATTTAAGAGGAGCTGCTAATAATTCAGCTGTGGCCTCTTGTGTGATGCTTTTGGCTGGTTGGTTATTTCTGCGCCTATGAGCATGCTTGCAGGAAACACAGCAAAAACACATGGACTTATATAAGGCCTGCTTATGGCCCGCTTATCATTGTATATATCCTGACAGGTAATCCTTGTACTTGTGCATGACAATAGAAATGGCATTTCATAGTAATGAATCATAAGGAGACCTCGGTCAGGCATTTTTAGAACCAATTTACTTCTAAACAAAATAATTTGGGTTTTCATTTTGCATCAAATGACCTAAGGTCAAGCAGCAAATTGCATCACCCATCCAGCCAAATCAAAGCATATACCACCTCAAACCTGACAAGACATTTGAACAGATGTGGAAGAAAATCTCCCAAGCCTTTTTTTGTTTGTATAGAAACCAAACCCACAGTTAACCATTTTCTGCCCTACATTAGCAGTTTCACTTAGCCAAAAGGTAGGGCTGGCACTGGTTGCTGCTTTTCTAGTTTGTACAGGATTGTATATATCTGAAAATGTTATAACAAATGTAACGCTTTATTCAGCTGGGCCCCACATGTTAAAAGAAAACATAAGCAAACATTGCATGTGTGACAAAGAGATACTGTTGAGTGGATTCTATTCTCCTGTACAGTTTTCTTCTCTTCATCCCCAACAGTTTTTCACTGCTACGCACCCATCCCTCGGCCTTCTCTGCAGATAGCAACTGTGGCCAAATTCAGCAAGGGAGCTTCTGCCTTAGAGCCCCGAGCAGCAGAAGAAAGGAGTTGTTTATTCTTAGTTGGCTTAGTTGGTTTTGCGATCCTGCCTGCCTTGTATGAAGAGCCATTTTGCGGGGGTGAAGTGGGGTGGAAGTTCGAGCATTTTCTTACCTCCTCAATTCTGATATCTCTTGGTCACAATGTCAGGGTTTAGACCGTTATGGTTCTGCTTACTTCATCTCCAATAATATGTGAACTCCTTTCACATTCATAGAGGAAAGGAGAACTTGAGTTTCAAATCAGGGCTTCTAAGCAACCTACTAAGATCCCTTCCTGCCTGCCTAACTACCGGTACCTGTCCACTTGCCCTTTACGCATTGAAGCACATTGCATCTTGCTTGAGGAGCTGGTCACTTACTCTTTGCAGTGCCTCTGGATTCTTCTTGTGCAGCTTTCAATTTAGAAGTGTTCCACTCAGAAACAATCAATTGCCCTGTTGGAAGAAATACCCTTCTGGGTTCAGTTCCAAGTGGGGAAGAAAGACACTGGAAACATGGTGATTGCTTGGAAAGATGGTTTAATGGTGAAGAGGACCACATGGCTTGGAGATCCTGGGTGAAAAAGGGGAGAGATACTGAGAGTGCCTGGGTTTTATGCCCTTTCTGGGCTTTGAACTTCCTGGGACACAGAAAGAGTATCCTGATTGGTTGCTATCAGAGGTCATAGCTAGCTTTGTAGGTTGGATGTGTGATAAGTTTGGTTGAAACTTGCTGGGTGATGCAAGGCAATGAAGGGCAATTCAATGGCTCTGCCTGAAGGAGGTAGATCTTTGTTATGTAGACTGGCCCATGCCTTAATGACCCATTAACAAAGGTGTTTGTGTATTTCTGCCTCCGAGTTTCTAGTTTATTTTTATTTTTTATTTTATTTGGTTTGTCAATTGCTTACAAGATAATAAGTATAAGTAAAAACATAGTTATGAATACATGAATATATATAAGAAAAATAAAAAAAATAAACAATAGGACAGGGACGGTAGGCACGTTGGTGTGCTTATGCATGCTCCCTATAGACCTCTTAGGAAAGGGGTGAGGTCAATAGTAGACAGTCTAAGGTTAAAGTTTGGGAAAAAAAACACAGAGTCAGGTAGAGTATTCCAGACATTGATCACTCTGTTGCTGAAGTCGTATTTCCTGCAATCAAGTCTGGTGCAATTAACCTTGAGTTTGTATCTATTGTTTGCTCTTGTGTTGTTACGGTTGAAGCTGAAGTATTCATTGACAGGTAGGACATTGCAATGTATGATTTTATATACTATACTTAGATTTGACCGAAAGCGGCTTGGTTCTAGGTTTTCTAGGTCTAGAATTTCAAGTCTGGTGGCATAAGGTATTCTGCAACGAGTAGAGGAGTGGAGAACTCTTCTTGTGAAATATTTCTGGACTTTCTTGACTGTGTTAATATCAGATACGTAATGTGGGTTCCAGACTGATGAGCTTTATTTGAGTATTGATCTAGCAAATGTTTTGTATGCTCTAGTTCTTTTTTCGAACTAGGGCATACAATTGTACTTCTTTTTTAGGGGAAATATTCTGCCTTTTTAGTATATAAATATAGTTTATATAGTTTATATAATATAGATAGATAGATAGATAGATAGATAGATAGATAGATAGATGATAGATAGATAGATAGATAGATAGATAGATAGATAGATAGATAGATAGTTTAGGAGCCTCACTGGTGCAGTGGTTAGAGTGCAGAACTGCAAGCTACTACTACTGCAATTTGGCAGATCGAATCCCACCAGGCTCAAGGTTGACTCAGCCTTCCATTCTTCCAAGGTGGGTAAAATGAGGACCCAAATTGTTGGGGGCAATATGTTGACTCTGTAAACTGCTTTGAGTGGGGTGTAAAGCGCTATAAAGCAGTATATAAGTCTAAGCGCTATTGCTATTGCTATATCCTAAAATATTTCATTTTTCTAGTAGAGGGGTGGGTTTTAACTTCCAACAGCCCTTAAAAAATTGCCACAATATAGCTATATCTTGGTTTGCTTCTGGTGCTAGTGCCTATGTCTGTCTCCAGATATCAAAGACACTGACCTGACTCAGACAACACTTTGATGTGTTTGGACACACAGGTTCTCTGCCAAAGGAGCTGCAAATCTATGTCCCATCAGTTTGACTCCCTCACCTTGTATTTGATCATCTTCAAAAATCCTCCTAATCTACAGGGGGGCTCATTTAGTATATTTAATTATTTCAGGATGGTAAGAAGTCTATATATGCATACAGGGGCAGGATGGAGACTCCCTCCAAATATTGTAGCCTGGAATCTCCAATCAAAATTACCTAATCTCTAGATTAGGTAATCATACCTCTTCAGCCCTTATTCTTAACACTGGTACACCACAGGGATGCGTGTTGAGTCCCTTACTCTGTACTCTTTATGTGCATGACTGCATTCCCACTCATGCTAGTAATACTATGACTAAATTTACAGATGATACAACAGTGGTGGGACTCATCTCCAGGGGATATGAGTCTGCCTACTGAGATGAGGTGGACCGGTTGCTTTCATGGTGTGGAGACAATAACTTGGTCCTCAACACCGATAAAACCAAAGAGCTTATAGTGGACTAAAGAAGGAACAGCCCTTGCTTATCAATGAAGATTGAGTGGAGCAAGTGGCCAGTTTTAAGTTTCTGGGTGTTACCATAAAAGAGGACCTGACCTGGGGTGCTCACATTGCAGCACTGGTCAAAAGGGCCCAGCAGATATTATACTACCTGAGATTTCTCTGAAAACAATAACTGAATGAAAAACTGCAGGTGACCTTTTACCACTGTACCATAGAGAGTATCTTAACTTACTGCACCTGTGTATGGCTTGCCAATTGCACAGTGGCAGATAGGACAGCACTCCAGAGGGTTAACATCATTGCCCAGAAGATCATTGGTTGCCCTTTCCCCTTTTTGGAAGAGCTTTATAGCTACCGCTGCCTTAAGAAAGTTCAAAACATCCTTAAATATCCATCTCATCCTGGGCACCCTTTTCTTTATTATTACCATCTGGCAGACGGTACAGGATAATAAAAACAAGGACAAATAGGCTGAAAAACAACTTCTATCCCAGGGCAGTAACTCTGTTGAATTCTACTGTATAGTGTAATATTAATGCAATATCAGGGTTTTTCAAGTCAATTGTACAGAATGTGAAGGATGTGTGTTTGTGTTTATTTTCATAGTCATAATATACAGTGAAGATGGTATTTAATTTCATTGTATAAGGTGCAATGACAATAAAGTAAAGTAAAGTAAAATAAAAGAAATACCCTCCTTTATATTAATCCATTGAAGTCCACCTTGCATTGTGCTTCTCCATACCTACTGGAATGTCGCGACCACGCAACACAAGAGTCCAACGGAGCTCCGGTGATGGCTTGATCGGGAAGGATGGCGATGCAAATCCACCAGCAATGATCCTGAATAATAAACGCAGAGGGTGTATTGAGGAAGCCATTTTGTTACCGGATTGTCAATAATACTGGGTAATAAGGGGGAAATTGCTATAAATACAGGGTTCCATGGAACTCAGTTTAGAGCTGACTTTATTTTTATTGCTTGACTGTT
Organism: Pseudonaja textilis; assembly: GCF_049901715.1. NCBI lineage: Eukaryota > Metazoa > Chordata > Lepidosauria > Squamata > Elapidae > Pseudonaja > Pseudonaja textilis. The sequence continues at coordinate 151,196,628 of NC_141991.1, forward strand.
TTCTTGGTGTCCTTGCAGAAGAAGGAATTTAAAAGCTTTTTGTTTATCAAAACAATGAAGAGTTTGCATTTTCCTTGATTCCACGCATTTTACCTATAGAGCGGTTGAGAAGAAAGTCAGCTCTCTCCCCATTTTAAAAAAAATTATTCCTCTACAATATCATGGCTGAAGGTACCGATGTTGACGGGGGGTTGGCAGATGTTTCAGATGTAGGGGCAGATGCTGCAGTTGGCAGAGCTGATGCGTTGCCTGAGCAACCCTCAACCCAATTGGACGATACTGTTTTCCCCATTGAAAGTGTGCATTCAGATAATGCAAGGTGTGAAGAGGATTCTCAATGTGTAGTATGGCCGAAAATACCGAAGGAACGGAAGTCAGGATTGGAGTTGAGGGATGATATTGCGGGGAAGGTTTCACAAGGGAAGTCTCCCACTTTTGTGCCAATGGCCTCCAGAACATTTGAAAAATGGCGGGAACGTTGGATTGCTGATGAGGACAAGTGGAGCACTTCCACCACCAGTTTAAACGCTAGTACTTTGGAATTGCTTTGTGTCAAGTATAGTGAACTGAGTATTCGAGACTCCACCCCCCCCGGAGTGTTTGGGAAAGTCCAGGGCAGGAACTTAGGACTGAGGACACATCCTTTTTCAGTTCAAGTGCAAGAGAAAGCAGGGATTTGGGTAGGAGGTTGGAGGGAGACTTTTCTGCAGAGGTAGATGAATCATTAGCAGATGTGGTAGGAGTATCGGGAGCTTGGAGTAAAACTTCTAAACCGGTAGGCTCCAGAGTAGACTGTAGAGATGGGCAGATGGGGAATAGGCAACCAGTATCATCATGGGATCCATCTGGGGTATCTGGGTATTGGCCCCAACACATGGTTTGGGGTCCACCTATAAACACATCATTCAATGGGAACCCTGACGGGTTGGCATTATTTTTAAACCAAGTTGTGAACCACCTGGAGTTATATTCAAATTGCTACCCTTTGCAGTGGTCTATCATAGTCACTATAACGGCAGTCTTAACAGGTGACACTGCCGATTGGGTGGCAGAATTGCATGGTGTGCATGAGAAGGAGTTGATTGATGTTGGATTATTTTTCAATGCACATAGGGTTCAGTTTGAAGATAGGTCAAGGATTCATCAGTATGAAGAAGCATTAATGTCATTAAGGCAGGAGGGCAGACCTGCTTTAGAATATGTAAGAGTGTTTTGAAAGTTGACAACTAGGTTGTGCACCTGGCCTGAAAGATTATTGATTAGGGAGTTTAGTTCTGGTTTAGACAAGGAATTAAGGCAAACTTCTCTTTACAGGGGGGTTCCCCAGAAACTGGGGGAATGGTATAAAACGGTTGTAGAATTGGATGTTGGATTACGGGAATTTCGTCCTACATTTGAGGGCCCCAGAAAACAGAAAATGGCAGCATTAACAGCACGAGGTAAGATGGGAAAAGAGGGTAATGGTAGAGGAAGAGTGTTGATGAGGTGTTTTCGATGTCAGGGTTTGGGACATCAGATGGTAGAACGTCCATCTATAGGAACTGATTATAGAAAACAAGTGGCTCGGGTTCCTGGCCCCACTAGTAGTAATGTACAAGGTAGTGGTATGGCACATGGTAAAAGACAAGGCTTGGGTAGCTCTGAATGATCTCAATGTGTATCACAAAAGGCGGATACAGATGTAATGTCAAGTGCTCGCGAGAGAAAGACACATGATGGCCAACCACCCAGAGTAGTCTCGGGGCTATATGATAGTGGAGAGGACAGTCTGGAGGAGGATGATTTGGTGAGTAATCCCGTATGACCATTTATTATACCAGTAGCATTGGAGAATCAGATAAGAAAAGTAAGGGGTCAGTATGGAGCATTGATTGAAACTGGATGTACTAGGTGTTTAATTAGTAAAAGGGTAGTTGTTGAATTGCAGTTATCAGTGGAGGATTTGGCCAGGCCTATGCGATTTGAACAAGTTGATGGTTTGTTGTTGGGTGGGGGTCCTGCCACTGTAATGATAACCCCTGTCAAGATGGACATAGGGAATCATTGGGAGTCTTTACGATTTATTGTGGTACCAGACATGCGGGAGGTGCTCATTTTGGGTTTAGTATGGTTGGAGAAGTGGAAGCCCACGATATGGTAGGAGGATGGGTTCCGGAAGTTACGAATTGTAGTTGGCCCTATGCCTCCTCCATACCTGCAAAATAGAGAGGCTGTAACAGCTGTGGTTGAATTAGAACCAATACCCTACCCAGATGTATATAAAGTTTTGTCAGATGTATTTAGTGAAAAGGAATCTGAAACATTACCACCGCATAGAACAATCGATTGTGCAATTGTTCTGATTCTTGGGGCGAAGTTTCCGAAACCAAGAATGTATTTAATGACTCCAAAGGAGATGGAAGAAATGAGAAAATACATTGATAAGAATCTGGCTCGTGGGTTTATTCAACCAGGGAGATCACATATAGCTGCCCCTGTTTTGTTTCGTGAGAAAAAGGATGGTGGATTACGCCTTTGTGTTGACTTTCGTGGGCTCAATGCCATTTGTGTAGACAATGTATACCCCCTACGTTAATCAACAATTTGTTAGCAATGTTAGCAATTGGCCATTGTTTCACTAAATTGGATTTACGTGAAACTTACTATTGGGTTCAGATTAGAGAGGGGGATCAGTGGAAAACTACTTTCAATTGCCCCCTTGGAAGTTTCCATTTTAATGTTATGCCATTTGGGCTGCAGGGAGCACCCGCCATTTTCATGCAACTTATAAATGAAGTATTGCAAGAACATTTATACCATGGCATTTTGGTATACTTAGATGATATCCTGATTTACACTAAAACCATGGAAGAACATGTGGCATTGGTGCGAACCATTCTGAAAAAATTACTTGAGTCTAAGTTGTATGTGAAACTTTCGAAGTGAGAGTTTCATTGCATGTCGTTGGATTATTTGGGGTAGGGAATATCAAATAAAGGATTAGAGATGGATCCCAATAAAGTAAAAGCAGTGGTCGATTGAAAAGCCCCAAAGATAAGAAAGCAGTTACAAAGTTTTCTAGGCTTCGCGAACTTTTATCAGCAGTTTATTCCCAAATTTGCACAAATCACATTACCATTGAAAGACTTGTTAAAAACAAAACACCACTCGCCAAAATCAAGGTCTAGCCAAATCATTGTGTGGTCAGAAAAATGTCAGCAAGCGTTTGAGAATTTAAAAGCCTTATTTACTCAAGAGCCCATTTTAAAACATCCCGATACTACTAAAAGTAGGAATGGGCTGATCCATTTGCTGAAGTAGCATATAACAATGCTATACATGAAAGCACAGGGTGTATCCCATTCCAAATAGTAAATGGGGTAGAGTTTGTTCCAATGCCTGACTTACAGTGTGATGACACACATCCTATGAGTGCTAAAATGTGGTCGAAAAAAGTACAGGATAGTTGGAAGAAAGTAAGACAGAATAGCACAAGAATACAAACAACAGGCAAACAAGAAAAGAAAAGAGCATAAACCATTCCAAGCTGGCGATTATGTTTACTTGTCAACGAAATATATAAAATTAAACCTAAATAATAGGAAACTAGGGCCAAAATATATTGGACCTTTCCAGATTACTAAAGTGATTAACCCTGTCACTGTACAACTTAAATTATCACCACGGTTACACCGAATACATCCTGTGTTTCATGCTAGTTTACTGAAGCCTATAGGACACACTAATATACCTATGACTGAGGAACCTATTATATATAGAGATTCTACTCATGCTGAAATTGACAAAATTCAATATTCTCGTATACGCAGAAAAGTATTGCAATATCTGGTGAGATGGAGGGGATATCCTGAAACAGAGGCAACCTGGGTAAAAGTATCACAACTGTGCAAACAGACTTTTAAGGCAGTTTCATGCCAAGTATCTAGATAAGCCTGGACCACAGCAGTAACTTAAGTATTGATATAATGTATATTGTTTTATAGACTAGATCCTGGTAAAGGGGGCTGCCTGTCGCGACCACTCGACACAAGAGTCCAACGGAACTTCGGTGATGGCTCGATCGGGAAGGATGGCGATGCAAATCCACTAGCAATGATCCTGAATAATAAACACGGAGGGTGTATTGAGGGAGCCGTTTTGTTACGGGACTGTTAATGTGAATGTAACTAATGGTGGAGTAATTAGGCTATGGGAATTAACCATGATGAATGTAATTGGGTAATAAGAGTAATAATGGATAATACTGGGTAATAAGGGGGAAATTACTATAAATACAGGGTTCCGTGGAACTCAGTTTAGAGCTGACTTTATTTTTATTGCTTGACTGTTTTCTTGGTGTCCTTGCAAAAGAAGGAATTAAAAAGCTTTTTGTTTATCAAAACAACGAAGAGTTTGTATTTTCCTTGATTCCACGCATTTGACCTATAGAGCAGTTAAGATAAAGTAAAGTAAAGTAAAGTAAAGTAAAGTAAAGTAAAGTAAAGTAAAGTAAAAAAGTAAAAAAGTAAAGTAAAGTAAAAGAAATACCCTCCTTTATATTCATCCATTGCATTTTGCTTCTCCATACCTACTGGAGCCTCATTCGCGGGCTGTTTTTCCAAATAGTTTTGTGTCTAGGTTTCTGACATTTCCTGGACTGTCTTCTTCCTTAAGCACCCATCTGATTAAATAAGCAATGGTACTTACACTTGTACATTAGTAACAGAATGGGAAAAATAAACCTCTCTGGTGGATTTCTGCAACAAAATGTTACAATACAAAGTATAGGATTCCACCCACTCGTGTGGCTTTTCTTCTCTGTTCAAGCTCAGTTCATTATTATAAGCACTCTTTGGTAAATAGCTTCTCAGTGTGGAACAGGAAATTACTTATCCAAAGGACAGTTCTGTATCTTTATACTTTATCTCTGAATCTTTTATCCTTTTTTCTTCTTTGGACATCCCTGCTGTTTTCCATCCAGTCTTCATGTCACTACATTTTTTCTGGGTCAACGTTTAAGAGGCCTTTCTCTTAAATAATTTTTCTTTAATATGTTCACATTCTGCAAACCTTGGAGTAATCTGAATCTGCTGATAAGTCTATCTTGCTCACCAGTAATGTATTTTTGGCTGTATTGCACAAGCATGGAAAAAATCTGAGTTGGCATTAAAGCACTTCAAAATTTTAAAATCCAGCATCAATGTATATGTTGTTTTTAGCAGTTCTCCCCTATTATATTCTACCCTCCAGATGTGCAGGACTTCAAATTCCTGACTTTCCAGCCAAGATGGCCATTGGCTTCTTGACCAGCAAATCAGTTAAACCATTTTCTCCCCAAGGTGATCCCTGTCCTAGGGAGTTTAAAATCCATACTTTTGAACAGGGAGGGGAAGGATGGGGGAGGTAAAAAGCAAGGGACGAATACGAGCAACTGTTACAAGAGCTTACTTAGCCTTTGTTTCAGCTGGGGTGAGGACTAAGGCTGGAATTAGATATTACAGCATGGATCAAGCTGTTGCCAAGAGCAATATAATCCTGCATCTCCTCCTCTTTCTCTCATAATATATAGTAATAAAAAACATGTGACATGATGTCATTGTGTTGCAAGCATCCCTCCTGCTCTCTTCCAACTCATGGGCTGCCAATCAGACGGTCATGGTGTGTGTGTGGGGGGGGGGGGTATGAGGGTGTCAGAAAGCAAAACTTGCAACGTGACAGCACTAAATCCCACCACATCTTTTACATTATCAACCATCACTGTGGAGCAGGAAAAATGCAGAGGCAGGACCGCAACTTTTGGTGGTCATGTATATACATCTGTCTATGTATGCCATCAGGGTTTGGCAGAGCCAATAATTTGGGCTCAACCTTCAGAAGAGGGGAAGAAAGCAAGCAGTAGATTTGAAGCAGTGTCTGGAAGTAGTTTCGTTTTAAAAAATGGAAATATCCAGAGTTTGCTTCAATTAGAAAAAAATGGGCCCAATCTAGAAGCTTCCAGAACATACAGGTAAAAAAAGGAGATAACTCGCCATTTTAAAAAAAGAAGGAAACTGTTGTAAGATCAACGAGTTTAAGCAGGCTAGTTCTCACAGGTTAATTCTGCCCCACAAACACAGATAATTTATTTATCTATTTAGTTTGAATAGTTTGAATTTGTAAAAGCTTTTTATTCCATGGAGAATGCTTTTTATTCCTGGGAAGTGGGGGAAGAGGAGTAGAAGATGACAAATACATGATGTTATATGCAGGAGCCATTCTTAGCAAAGGGGAGGGCACTCCTGTCAGAAGCTTGATCAAGCTTTGAAATATGGAGTTGGTAAGGGTTTGAAAGCTCTATCGTTGTATGCCGATTGCAGGGGTCACTTGGAGATGAAGCTCTAGAAGAGCAGGTACTGATAGAACAGTGGTGGCTAACCTTTTTTGGCTCCCGTGCCGAAAATTATGCTTGTGCACATGCACTCATGTGCTTGCACCCAGAAAGCAATGTGTGTGCCCCCCACATCCCCTGTGCATGTGTGCCTCTGCATGTGCCACATGTCTCTGCACATGCATATGCGATCCCCCCATGTGCCCCGTGCATCTCTGCACATGCACACACATCTCCTGCACACTCCCTGCCCCCCGCACATGCATGCCAGATACCCGACAATCAGCTGTCAGGCAGATGGCACATGCACATGCACAGTGGGGCTCTTCTGGGCAACCTCTGTGTGCCACTTCCGGCACGCGTGCCATAGATTCATCATCATGGTGGTAGAAGATGAGCAGCAATCATGACTGGACATGGGTGCCTGCCCAAGTTCAGTTCTAAACCAAAGCAGTAAGGACAATTGGGTGGATTCACCGTCTGTCCTTATTGAAGCTACAGGGTGCCATCTAGCAGCACTTCTAAAAGGGACCCAGGAAGGATGAGCTGGGAAGAACTGCCCACAGGCAGAAACACTTTGAAGATAAAAATCATCCCCATTTCCTTGGAGTTGCAAGCCAGCTGGACAAAGTCTGAATAAGTGATGAGGATAACATCTGGTGATGGGAACGGATAAAGCTGTTCATTCTGAGGAAGTGGACAGAGACTGGGTGAAATGAGCTCTGCCACCTGTGAGCTTGTTAGATGCTCCACCTGGTTTGCATTCCAGAAAGGAGATAGGGAATTGGCTACTGTGAAAGCCTCATTCAAGGAGGGAGGATGCCAGTGTCCTTGAAGAGGGCATCGGTATGTTTCTTTCTTTAAGGGACCAACCCTGAACCCTACTGTATGGGGCATTTATCAGTCCATCTCCAACTTTCCCTTTTTGTTATCTTTGAAGAGGTTATGGGGGATCAGCTCCAAAAGACTTTGGAAAAAGACTGTCTGGTCACTATTTGGACATGGGACAGACATTGCACTTGTTCCTGATAATTGCAGTGGTTTTAATTGTATGTGGGATTAAATGTAGGTGATGAGAAAGAGCTGTAGCCTAGATAAATGGTCTGATGAACAAAAACTGAGTCAAGGAGGAAAGGTGGTGAAAGTACCTTGCAAGATTCTGTTCGTGTAACCTTGCAATAAAGACAGAGCTAGTATGCTTGGGTGTGCTTCTTGTCTGGAGTATTTCACAAGACTAATACCAGCCCTCCACATCTGAAAGTATTCATCCCCTCCTCTCTTTTACTCTCTCAAAACTAGGGAAGGTCCTTCTGAGACATTTTCACCACCTATCTTTAAGCAGCATTGTTTGTAAATGCAGCAAAAAACCCACAAACAAACACAAATGGTTCCAATTACCTTGTGATAGTCCTTTTCACTTTCTTGATTTTTAAAACCTCATCCAATTTTGTAAAAGTATCAGATGACAAATTCTTGTTAAAACACTCCTTAATGTTGATCTCTAATGGACTTTGCTGGATTTTTTTTTTCTATAACATCCTCTTTGGGAACAAGCTATTCCCAACAAAGTACAACATAGCTGACATAATTGATTCAAAGTCCAGTTCCAATTCCTCAAAAATATCTTTGAATGCCATTATAAATTACTTGTCTTCTTTATCTCCAATCTCAAAATGATTTCCCCCACAAACGTGCATTTATTCTTTAAAATTAATTTTAAAGACTTAATATTCAAAATCTAGTATTCCAAATGTTTCCTGAGCTCTTAATCCATTTTATTTTTTTTCTAGCCAAAATCTTGTCATGTTATTTGCTATTCAGTTTGAATTCTTAAAGCTTATATACAATTCCATTTTCTTATATTGAGGATTGAAGCAATTCACCCAGTGTTTCCAGCCTTGTCATTTATAGGTGTCTAACATTTTTATAGCAATACATTGGTAGTCCAAAAGTGCTTAGCACTGAAAATGCAAAATTAGTATGCTTATTTTGAAGTTAGAACAAGTATGTCAAGTTCTCTTGTTTCCCAGCTCTCCCACCTTTCAGAGACTGCTGGTTTGCAATTTCCTCATGAGAAACATTTGTATGGAACACAGCTTGGATGATCCCATGTCCTCTTTTTGTCCACAGAGAGTTGATTTACTCATTGGCTCCTTGGACTCAAAGGTTGGTTCCACTTTTGGAGGAGCTGTCTTCAGTTTGCCATTCTTCTCCAAAACATAGGGGTTTTCTTGGATTCTTAACTTTAGCTGGAATAGCAGCTGGCCAGGAAAACTTTTCTTCAATGTACCATTTTTGGCTTTCTCTAGAAACAGCAGGTGCTGATTGTTAAGTATGGTCGGTGGGTCCCATGAATAGATGAGGCTTGAGTAGTGAACAACAGCTCTTTATTTAACAGATAGATTCTGAGACAAAAACCCTAGCATGCGGCAGCTCTTCTTATAGAGCTGGCCGTGGCTAGGCAGCCAATGACAACTCTTTGCTGCACTTGGTTTCAGCCAATCGCGGAAAACCGTGTATGAGCCAATCAGGAATGTTCAAGCCATCCAATCACGATCCGGCTTTTCTGGACCAATAAGAACGCAGGGTTTCAAGCCTGCTAATATGGAACACCCCTCCCCTCTTGGTTCCATCCAAGGGGCGGGGTAACGTAGTCACGTAAGTAGGCGGGTCTTCGGACCTGCCTACTTGACTTGTGGGGTTCATAATGTCTCTGGTCGTCGTCAGGTTCGGATGGGCTCTGCGTCGCTCTCAAGCTTCTCGATGGAACTGCCTGGAAGGGTGAGCCGGGCCTATAGCTGCGACTCCCACCTGGTGTATCCGGGTTGGTCGAGTCGTTCGCTCTGTCGCTCCCGCCTGGATTCTCTGGGCTGGTTGAGCTTGTCCGGCTGCTACTTCCAGGTGAAGCACCCGTCTGCCTCGGTTCCGTTTGTAGGTAAGTATTGCTGGTTTAATGTTTGATTTTTATTTAATGTGTGTGTGGGGTGTTCTGCTTGCGCAGATACTGGTTCTTTTTCTAAGTTTGAGGTTCCCCCCCCCGATTTCCTGGTTAGAGTCTGTGAGGGGAAAAGTGGCCAGCCTAGATCGTAGCTGGTCAATGTGCTGTTTCCAGCTCCTCCTGTCGGTGGTCTCGAGTCGGTAGGACCGGGGCCCGGTGACTTGGGTGATCTTTGCAGGTAGTCATAGTGGGTCCCTAGTAAAGTTTTTAGCAAAAACAGTGTCTCCCACGTTGAAGGCTCAGTGTTTGCTAGTAGATCCAGGGGGTTTCTCTGGAGTGTAAGTAGGGTGCAAATGGTCTAGAGGTGACTGGAGCCTTCTGCCCATGAGTAATTCCGCTGGGCATTTGTTCGTGGTGGTGTTAGGTGTGATATGTTGTAGTAGAAGCATTTTGTTGATTTTCTCATGGATGTTGCCGTGTTCAATCTTTTGGATGTTTTTTTTGTGTGAACTGAATCATGCGTTCAGCTCGCCTGTTCACCACTGGGTGAGCAGGCGATGTCAGTGCATGTCGGATGCCACGGTCTGCCAAGTATTGCTCCAATGTGGTAAATTGAGGTCCATTGTCAGATACCAACACATCTGGCAGACCATGCGTGGCAAAAAGTTGGTTTAATTTTTTGATAACGGCTTCTGTGGTGGTTGTTTTCATTTTGCTTACTTCAAGCCAATTTGAGTAAGCATCAACAGTGATTAAAAAGGTATGTCCTTTGGTTGGCCCTGCAAAGTCAATATGGATTCGCGACCAGGGGCCTCTGGGGGTTTCCCATTCTAGTGGTGGGGCTTCAGGGGGAGTTGAGCGAGTCTCTTGCCATCTGCTGCAAGTGGTGACCCAAGTTTCTATTTGTTTGTCCATGCCTGGCCACCAAGCGTAGCTTCTGGCCAGGGCTTTCATTCGCACAATGCCTGGGTGTCCGTCGTGCAGCATGTCTAGAACTTTTTTCTGTAATGTTTCTGGTATAACCACCCGGTCTCCCCAAAGAATGCACCCCTGTTGTGAAAAAAGTTCAGTTTGCCGGTTTTTAAACGGTTTAAAGAGTTCATTTTTTTTGCTTTCTGGCCAACCCCTCTCCACCCAGCTGAGGACTCGCGCCAAGCATTTGTCCCTTCTTGTTTCACGGGCAATGTCTTGCGCGGTCAATGGCGGCGTGGTTACAGTTTCTATTTGTAAAATTGATAATGTGGGTGCTGGGTCGTCTTGCACGTCTGGTTGGGGGGGATCGGCTTAAAGCGTCAGCATGCGAGATGGTCTTGCCAGGTCGGTGTGCTAAATGGTAATTATAAGCGGCAAGAAATTCAGACCATCTCGTCATCCTAGGTGACAGGATGGTTGGAGTGGGTTTGTTCCCAGCCAAAATGCCTAGTAGGGGTTTGTGGTCCGTAATAATTGAAAAAGTCCTACCATAAATGTATTCATGGAATCTTTTCACTGCGGAGACGATGGCTATGGCTTCTTTGTCCAGCTGGCTGTAGTTCCTCTCCGGCTTGGACAGGGTTCTTGAGAAGAATGCGATGGGAGCCTCTTTCCCATTCAGCAAGGTGTGACTTAGGATTGCCCCAACACCAAAGGGTGATGCGTCGCATGTGACAGTCAGTGGTAGGGTTTCATTATATTGAATAAGGACTGCATCAGAAGTCAAAAGGTTTTTTATTTGTTGGAAAGCGTGTTCCTCTCGCCTTCCCCAGATCCAGGATGCCGCTTTATCCAGGAGCCTATGCAAGGGTTCCGCGACAGTCGACTTCTGGGGTAGGAAAACATTATAGAAATGAATGAGTCCAAGGAATGCTTGGAGTTCCGTTTTATTTTTCGGTCTAGGGGCTTCCTTGATGGCTTTTAATTTTTTGTCAGTAGGGTGAATTCTATGTCTGTCTAGGAGGTACCCCAGGAATTCAACCCTTTCAGTACATAGTTGGCACTTCTCTTTTTTTACTTTGAGGCCGGAGTCTTTAAATTTTTGTAAGACTGCTCTTAGCCATTTCTCCAATTGTTTCTTATTGGGGGCTGCTACTAGCACATCGTCGAAATAGGGTACGATTCCTTTAATTCCCTGCAGCAGTCTTTCCATTAGGCTTTGGAAGATGCCAGGTGCGACGCTGACTCCAAATTGGAGTCGGTTGCATTTAAATGCCCCTCGATGTGTCACGATCGTTTGTGCCTTGGCAGTTTCAGCATCGACCGGCAGTTGTTGATAGGCTTGTGCCAGGTCGAGCTTTGCAAAGATTCTGCCACCCCCCAGTGAGTGTAGGAGATGCTGGACTTCTGGCACAGGGTAGGCACTCTGCTGCAGGGCATGGTTCAGGGTGGCCTTGTAGTCTCCACAGATTCTCAGGGAGCCATCTGGTTTGATGGGGGTGACAATGGGTGTTTCCCAACGGGCATGGTCGATAAGTTCTAAAACCCCTTGCGTGATGAGCTTATTTAATTGCTTGTCTATCTTAGGTTTGAGTGCAAATGGCACTCGGCGCGGCTTGAGGCGGATGGGAGCGATGTCTGGGCTAAGATTGAAAGAGATTGGGGGCCCCTTGTACTTGCCTAAAGTGTCATCGAAGACCTCTTGGAAGTCTTGTATGAGCGTCGCCTCCCAATCTTCTTCGTCTGTGTGATTGATGCCTGCCATCTCGATCCCTAGCGGTGTGAACCCATTGTAATCCGAGTAGGCTGGGGCGGTCTTTATCTACAATTGTAAGTGGTAAAATATTGGTGCGGTTTTTGTAGGTGATCTTGAAATGCCTGATGCCAGCCACTGGGATGCGGTTCCCTTGGGATCCCTCAGGATCAATTTCTGGTCACTTAGTTCCTGGCGGCGTATGCTGGGTATTAGACACTGTATGGTGCGCCAGGAGACCATGGAGAAGTAGGAGCCAGAATCTACCTCCATGGTGCATGGTTGGTTTTTGATACCGACCTCGATGCGTATCTTCCATGCATCTATTGGTGAAGAATGGGCGATGATGACTGTTTGGTGTGTTTCTTCTCTTCGTGGTGCCTCGTTGAATCTTTTGTTTCGGCTGTCCCCGTTCCACCGGCTGTCAGTCTGGTGGTCCCGGTTTTTGGTGGGGGTGCCATCTCATCTTCTCGGGCTGTTGCCTCGACGCCGGGGGCTGAAGTTTCTTTTATTACGGCATACCTTAGCGATATGCCCCCGCTTCTCGCAATGTCGGCAAACAGCATCCAGGAACTTGCATTCGGAACTCGGGTGATTTCCTCCGCAGCCGGCACACTGGTACCCCGACTTACAACCTCGCCGGTCTTGCCGATTGCGTTCTGCCTGAAGTTGGTGAATCTCTTCTTCTTCGCTGTCAGAAGGGGATTTGACGTCACCATGGTGGGTAGTGGCTGCAAATTTTTCTGGTGTGGTAGTTGCCTCACTGGTCGATTGACGATCGGTTCCATTTGAACACCACATTCGGGCCGCTGATTTGTGGGTAGCTTCGGCTGCGGTTGCTTCGACTATGGCGTTGGCGAGGGAGATGTCACCCTTGGCCATTAGTCTGCTTTGGAGCGCTGGGTCTTTCAGGCCGAGAACGACCCGGTCTCGCATGGCCTCATCCAGGTTAGCGAATCCACACAAACCTCCAAGGTCCCTCAGGTCGGCCACGAATTCAACGATGCTCTCGCCCTCGCACTGGTCTCGTTGATAAAAATCATGCTTTCGGATAAGAGTTGGTACGGCCGGAGCATAGTGGTTTCGGAGGATGGGAGCTAGGTTGTCCCAATCCATCGTTTTGACATCTGCGGGCTTTGCTAGCACCTTGGCCATTTTTAAAACGGCGGGCCCACAGTGCGTTAAAAATACCGCCCGTTTCTTGCTGCCGGTGGCATCTTTCAAGTTGTTCGATTCCAAAAACATTTGGAAACGATCATTGTAGGACTCCCAGTCCTTGCTGGCTGGGTTAAATGGTGCAGGTGGCGTGGCGCTGCTGGCCGTTTCGCTGGTCGTCTCTGCACCGTTTGCCACGTGCTGGTCAGCCTTGTTGTCTCAGAATCCCATCCTCGTCGCCAGTGTTAAGTATGGTCGGTGGGTCCCATGAATAGATGAGGCTTGAGTAGTGAACAACAGCTCTTTATTTAACAGATAGATTCTGAGACAAAAACCCTAGCATGCGGCAGCTCTTCTTATAGAGCTGGCCGTGGCTAGGCAGCCAATGACAACTCTTTGCCGCACTTGGTTTCAGCCAATCGCGGCAAACCCTGTATGAGCCAATCAGGAACGTTCAAGCCATCCAATCACGATCCGGCTTTTCTGGACCAATAGGAACGCAGGGTTTCAAGCCTGCTAATATGGAACACTGATAATGATCATTTATTCCCTTGTCACTTCATGTATGGAATACTGTAATTCAATATTTATTTATATGGAACTGCTTCAATACCAAATAAGAGTGGCTCATGTACTAATATAAACAATATGTAAGTCTCACATAATACAGTACTTTAAAACCTGTACCAGTGGCTAGTTAATTCTGAATATAGTTCAGGTTATCAGTTATAACCATTAAAGACCCACATGGCCTGATTCCTGCTTATCTGTGAAATGTTGTATTCCAAATAGAACATGCCCACCAAAGGCATGCAAAGAGAGGTTAAGAGTCTCCACATAAGATGAAGTGGAAGGAGACATGATGAAAGTGAGCATACATTACTGCAGTTTCTTCTCCTATGAAATGCCTTAACCCCAATATAGGTTCTGCATCCTCACTCCTGATATCAGGAAGCTGCCAGATATGGCATTTAAAAATCTACTTGGCAAATGAGAAGGAAGTTACAAGCAGTGTTTCTTAAAGTGTAGTGCTGAGGGAGGGGGTCGCCAAGACTTTCTCAGGTTCACAAGATCAAAATTATTTGCCAGCCCATGTTGAAAAATATATTAATGGGGCTTAGTCTCTCACGTAACTCCATCAAGTTCTTGGGAAACTCTAGGTTTCCAAGGAACACAGTTTGAAAAACTCTGCCCTAGAGGGTCAACCAGTATTCTGATGTACAAATGTTTCTGTATCTGTCTTCTGGACAAGTGGACCAATGTTTTGTTGGTGGTTTGGTAGATCTTAGAAAACATCATGCCCCTGCATCTGGAAGTATTAATGTCAACCAGAAATATAATGTCCAACCTGAAAAAAAAACCCTTCTGGTTCTCTATCCAACTAACAGAATAGAAGTAGCCAGTGGCCTACTTAAATAGAAAGCCTTTTCTCACATGTTTTAGATTCAGCAAACAACAAATGACAATCTTGTACACTGGAGCTACAAATAAATTATTACCTTAAAAGCTATCTCTCATACGGTAGTTCCTATGATATCTCATAGGCTCTTCCAGACAGCTGCATTCAAGTTATCATTGAAGCTATGAATTTACCTGATTCCTGTATGTCTTTTCTAAATGCATATCTTAAGCAACGATTTTAACATTTCCAGCTCAAAGTAACATAGCATGTAGAATTCAATTGAACCTTTGGTACATGTACTAAGATATGACATTATGCTATAGCCATTTTTAAAAATGATTTACACTCCCTTCTTGGATGGTCACGGAATTTATTTTGATGCAATTTATATCCTGCATAGTGTTTTAAGTCATAATGACCACCAGGAGGCGCCATATGACTGGTTTCATCTTACTGGGATTCATCAGAGGTGAGTAGCCAGGACTTTGAGTATTTTACAGTGTGTCAGCTTTAGGACCCATCTAAGTCCTACCAAATATAGTTTATTAGCCCCAGCAGCTAAGTCCACCAAACTTATATTATAGTTTAAGACAGTATGTAGATCTGAATTTTAAACCATCAACCACTTAGAAATGAGTGCCCAAAGAGAAATTTGATAATTTCCAGCCTGCGTAGTTCAGGTACCTCATTCTTTTTCTCTTCCGTTACCATTTCAATGAAAATGGCAATCTCAAAAACCGCTCCTTCATCTGAAATCATTCGAGACTGTCTAAGTGTTCTTCCATATCCCCAAAATATTATGCAACTTCTGGCAATTGTTGCATGTTCCTTTTCCAGAGAAAATACAGCGGAGATGGAGTGGGTGATTCTTGATTGACATAGGCTTCTCTCGTGAGCTACTTCTCCCTTCAAAGTGACACTTCTGGGGCATCTTGCAGTCTTCTTTTCTGCCTATTTTGTGGATCCCCCTGCTATATCCCTGCACATTGGTTGTGATTTGGCCTTGCCTTGAAGAGCAATTGCAGAAACAAGAAGTGAGAAAAGCAGGGAGGAGGCCAGGTGCTCCCTGGGTTGCCATTTTTTGTGCTTCTACTGGCCACCCAGAGGACTAGCTCAAAGGTGGGCAGTTGAGAGTACTTAGGCAATCCTGTTGAAAGTTAATCGTGGTGGGGAACAAAGATGACAACTGCAATGAATGGGCACGATTGATTCAAATTTACAGAAGGGTCTCTGTGAGATTTGTAATACTGTAGATCAGGCCATAGCCCTGACCTCCCCAAGTAACCAACATTGACAATTAATTTAAATGTTCCCTGCTCAGATAAGATTGCTGAATATGCTTAGGAGTGGGTGAAAGTCATTATGAATTTGGTTCTGGGATTGATCACAACTTCCTAGGCCATTTATTTTTAGCATGTCTGCATGCATGGGCCACTATTCTCCACTTTGCTCCATTCTCTGAATTTTTTTCCAAATATTTTTTTTTAGAGATTACAATTAAAATGAATAAAAACTATACAAATTACAAAAAATTCTCCAGGCAAGATGGAGGACATATAGGTTGGATAACAAATTAAAAAATATAAAAGGAAAAAATAAGGAAAAGGAAAAAAAGTAAATCCTCCCTTCATCCCAAAAAGCACACACTTTAAGGAAATTTGTCATTATCTGTTATATTATAGCATATACTCTTGTCACCTCATATTAGTTAAAAACAACATCCAGAATCCTTGTCATACATTCTTTATCAGCAAAAGTTCAATAATGGTTGCCAGATACAACTAATCTTAACCTTGATTGAATAAGCCAAACTTGTATTTATTTTATATTCTTTTAACAATTCTTAACCCTTTCAAATATAGCCCTACAAGTTGATTTCTTGTCTTTTTAAAATCTCCTTCCCCAAATCTTTCATAACTTTAAGCAAGTCTCTTTTGTACTTCCAGAAAAGAAATTCACGTCTAAAAATCCTTCAAAACTTAAAAGTAATAAGAGTAGAATATAAATAAATAACTCACTGTTATCATATTTCCTTCTTTTGTTATCCCCTAGCTTCTTGTAGTGTCCAATTTTTAAAGTCCATTATCTAGCTTTAACTGAAGAAAAGGTAAACTGACACTTTCGTATGGGTGGAATTCTTCAGGAAGTTAAAAATTGTAATTCCACATACAACCGTACATTTAATCCCTTGTTAAACTTTCTAAATCCGTATTCTAAGCACACTTCTGTTTATTTGAGAATATTCTTCAAAATCTTTTAAAATCTTTTTTAAAAATTCTTTCTCTAAAGAGAAGGCAACTCACCTTGTTCTGTCCTTCGATCCCTTCGTTTTGGAAGACTGCTAACTAGCCATGCCAGTTCTACCTGCTTGTTTCATAGCGAGCGCTGCTCATCCATGTAGGCCTTGATCCATCTGGGCTCTCTTCTCCCAGCTCTCGAAGGTTGAAGTTGAGGGAGGCACCTTCTATAATAATGTGGCCAGTGCCTTCTTCGTTGCCGACTCCCCTGTTCCGTTCGACCAACTCCAATTGGGCTTAAGCTTTGGCGACTGCCTCCTTCTGCCGTGTCACCTCCTCTATCACGCGTAGCTCTGTGTCTGCTACTGCAGCTTCTATCTCAGCTTCTGCAGCTCGGTCGGCATAACTTGCTGCTTTGGAGGCCTTAGATGCATCACTGCAATGGGAGAATGCTCTGGAAGGATGGTGAGAGCCAGCAGCAGAGAATTGCCATGAAACGCTAGAACCTGCTTGAGATCTAGCTGGCTTGGGATGGAAGAAGGAGCCTGTCTTAGAATAGTGGGAGGAAGCCACTTGTGATTGAGGGGCTATGTCAAATGTGGCCCTCTCCCCAACATATCTTCCAGCTGTGCCACTCTTTGCCTCTCTGAACGTAGTCCTCACATTCCTTGTGTTCCTTGAAGCATTGTATGTGTACTTGGAGTTCTGGATCATCCAGCCTCGACTGGATGGAATTGAGATTGTGTTCACTGTCTCTCCACCATGTGAGAAGACAATCTATCTCGGTCTCCAATGAGCAGTTGTAGTTGAGAGACAACTCGCATATGGGGGCATCACAGATCTCCACCAGCTCCGACCATGAGTCTTCATAGCAATGATACTGCCTTTCCCAATCCTCCCTAAAGCGTGCTTCCATGGGTATGGTAAGCTTCCTATGCTGTCTGAGGTCATAGGGTTTCTGAGGTACTGCCGCTTCTGTGGAGGTTTGGACATCTGAAACTGGATTTTGAGAAACAGGCTCCACATTTACATCTAGGGTGGGTGGAGGGTTCGAGTCCTCTGGTACATCAGAGATATCTGTCATGTCTGAAGAAGTTGCCATGCTTCAAATTGGCAAATGGTGAATTTGGGAAAATTTAGTGGTTTTCTGTGCAATTCCCTTTTTTCCACTAGGGTGCACTGCAAGCAGGTAGCTGAATGTAGAAACTTCTGCGAAATTCATTACTTGACCACATAGATGGCACTGCAGGCGTGTGGCTGAATTAAGACAATTCTGCAAAATTCAGTGGTTGACCACTAGAGGTGTATGTTGCAAGGTCTGAGAGATGCTGGTGCAATACACAGATTGGCTGCTATAGGGTGCGTTGCGAGGTCTGGAAGATGTTGGTGCAGTGCACAGGTTGGCCTGTTAATGGTACTTGCTAGGTCTGGAAGACATTGATGCAATGCGCAGATTGGCCTCTTAGTGGTGCTGGACCCTTGGATTAAGTTACTAGGGCTTGCTACAAGCTAGTGGATTAATTTAGAAATTTCTGTGAAATTCATTGGTTGACCACTTGAGGTGTGCGTTGCAAGGTCTGGAAGACACTCGTGTGGTACACAGGTTGGCCTGTTAGTGATGCTTGCTCGGTCTGGAAGACATGGATGCAGTACACAGATTGACTTGTTAGTGGTGCTGGACCCTTGGGGTAATGTGGCAAGAGGTTGCTAAAATTAGGAAACTTCCTGTAAATTCAGTACTTGCCACGAGGTGGAACTAGACTCTTGAGATACGTTGCCAAGGTTGCTCTAAACCAGGGGTCGCCAACCTTTTGGACCTCAGGACCATCAAACTCATAATTTGGTCCCAGGGACCACTAACCGGTTCTGTGGGCATGGCCTAATTTGTGGGTGTGGCTTTGTGGTCATGTGACTGGCTGGGCATGGCTTGTATGTAAATATTATAAATATTTATATAAATATTGAATTTTTTATAAAAAAGAGCAACTTTTACCCAAAATCAGGCAAAGCAGGCAGATTGAGTTGCTCACAGAATCATTCAATGATCTATCTATCTGCTATCAGCTTGCTCAGTCTCTCAAATTTACTTGCCGTGAGTCTGCACTGAATTTGTTTGCAAGCAAACCTTCAGTCCTAAGGGAGGTTCAGCTGTGTTTAAAAGCAGAGCTGAAGATCTAAAGACTAATTAGAAAGCAAGAAATCCAACCATTTTTTTCTTCCTAGCTAATCTAAATCTCCCGGCACAGCAGAACAGATGATGGTCAGAAAAAGGGAAAATAGAAATTTAGCAGGCAAGTTTGCTGAGTAAGGAGTGAGTGGGGGGAGGGTTCCCACGGGCCATGTGGGTGGCGCAGCCTTGTGTTTCTGTGCAGCCTGGATTAATTGCTTTGGGGGGATGCTCTGGGGGTGAGATTTCTCTGCGGCCCACCAAAATTTTCTCACGGCCTACCAGTGGGCCACAGGTCACCGGTTGGCAACCACTGCTCTAAATTGATTTCCCTTTGCTGAGCAGTGTAGGCTGATATCCTTTAATTTTCAGTAAAGAAAAGGAGAAGAGAAAAAACTCCTAGGCTTTGTAAGCAAAGAGAAGCGGCTAACTTCATTCCTTTGTTCAAATAGCCTGCTTGGATCAGACTTGTGTCTTTGGGGGGGGATGTGCCCCGTTGCTCTGGAAAAGGCCCTTCACTAATGATTTACAACCCCCAATAAACTGGCCACAGGCTTCTTTTTATTGCCTTCTTCCTCTTGAAAACACGAGCAGAAGAAATGCAAAGCCTCTCCAGCCCCTCTCCAGCTGTGGAGAAATGCAGCATCTGTCTTATGGGGGCCCATCATTCTCTTGCTAAAGAGGGGGAATTTCAGCCCCTCCCTGTCAATTCAAACAGGTTTCAAAGTTTGTGGCTCAGAAAGAGAAAGATAATTCAGGCAATCTGATCAGTTTGTATCTTTACTTTGGAAGCTCAGATTAGCATTGTACTTTGACTTGGGAATCCCGATTTCAATATACTTGGCTCTTGTCACAGGAAATCAGATTGCTTTTAATCTTCATAGGGATTCAGATATAACAATAATTCTTTACTTTTGGGGGTCCAAATTAACTGTCTTTTTACTGAGAGAGTCCAGATAAGCAATATTCCTTTTACTTTTCATGGGAATTCGAAGATATCAGCTATCCTTTCACTGGGAATCCAGCTACATCCTTTTACTGTTCTGTCCTTTATAATTACTAGCTGAACTTAAGGCAGATAGGCTTACTCCACAAAGGCATCCATACAAAGTTTCTTTATTGGTTCATCAGGCATCCTCAAATATAACTCACAGTTTCGTCGAGATTCATCTCAATGTCCAATTCTCTGCATAGCTGACTTTATGGTGTAAAAGGATGGTAATCTTTCATCCCATATCGAAGGAGCAAGGAGGTGAGATGCCAGCATGATGTTGGGTTCAGGCAAGAGTAAAGGAACCTCCCACAACCCAACCAAGGGTCAATTCAGTGACCAATCAGGGTTGCAGGTGTGGCCACATGATATGGACTACATTTCCCAAGATACCTTAACTACATTTACCATGATGCATTCCCTTAAAGGGACAGCTCCCAATTCCTAACTAACTATCCCAGTTCCCAATTAACTATAAACTGTCTGGACAGCACACACCTAGTGAATTCAGTGCAACTTGCCATTTCTAAAGCAAAACAAAAACCCACAAATTCAAAGTTATTAAGAAGTGAGGCTTACTCACTCTTAATGTCCTTTTAAAAGGCTGTGTTGAGGTCTGTGAGCAAAGATAGTTCCTTCCTTGACTTCCAGCTACTCAATCCATTAGCAAACCACAAAATGGTGATTCCTGTGGTTTACTCATGAGGAACAGGTGTGCAGAATCACATTGGCTATCTCAAAATCTTTCTTTCTTTGGAAAGGTATTAGCAGCCCAGCTCCTTTATTTAATTATCAACTTTGTTGTAGCACCATCTTGTTACACACATATACTAAAGGCATGTCTAGCTTGCCATGGCTCTCAATCAGAAGTCCTCCATTTTTTGTATCTTAAGGTAAAACAAAGGAGATCCAGCTAGGGACTGGTCTGGCTTAGAAATGGATACTAGGCTTCCACAACCTGGATTTTGTTTACAACAAGGTTGCCAGTCAAATCTTTAATCAAGTGAACTAGTAAAGAAGCAGCCTCTACGATGAAGTATTTAAGCACCAGCTTATATTATTTGGTGCACATGATTTACATTTGTTGAAAGCACTTAATAAATTTCATGCCAAACATATGGTCCATCACAATTGTTCAGTCATTAGCTGCCCTCAAAGCCGGACACAATTTCTACTAATGAAGCACTAATAAATGAGCATGCTGATTGTTTTACCTGTTACTGCCACCATCATGAACATGAAAAGGCCCCTGTGATTTTGGAGACTGAATTTATACATCTGGTAAAAGTTGTTGCAACAGGAAAAGTTCCACCTGGTAGAAGCCTTTTATTCCACAGAGGGAAAGCCTCAGAAAGCTCTACTCTGCAACTCCAGGAGGGGGTACAGCTAGGACAAGCTGTTCAGCAAGAGCTCTCCACGACTTAGGAAACTTGAATGGTCTGGGAAGCAAAGACAGAAGTAGGGTTTCTTCATCTGCGCATTATCTGGAAAGTGAGTGACACCAAAGGCAGCAATGTTTGCTTATTTGGTAAAGACTCAGGGCCACATTAAAGTGCTACCATCCATGGTATTGGCCAGCAGAAAATTATGTTGCATGATTATGCTTCTCCTGTTATCTCCTGGGTCATGAGGTTGATGAGTGGGTGCCTTTACTCTTTGAAGCTTGGACAAGTTAAGGAAGGCAACTAGTAGATTCCCTCCACCTCCCCCCCCCACCCAGCATTATCTGCTGGCAAGAAAATCAATCTCCCTAATGGCTGTAGGGAGAGGGAAATTTAGGTGGATGTTTAAATATTGGAAGGGCTTGTCCTAACCCATCCAATCACATTGTCTAACTAAAAGGCTGCAGATGCAGAAGATGGGTTGATGCAGGAGAAAGGGGATGATAACAAAAGGACTTCATTCTCTGTCAACAGAGAGAGGGGGAAGTGCTGGCAATGAGAAGGTGGGCTGGCAACACCTGGAAGTCACCTACAGAGTAGATAAAATCATGTTCAGTCCCCAAGTAATAAAAACAGTAAAAAGTATAGCCATGCAAAACTCCTTGTTGGCAGAAACCTCAGAAAACCTGCAATTGGTGACAGGACCAGCCACACAGAGCTGGTAGAACTTACCTCTCTTTTTTCAGTTTAAATCGAGCAAGTGCTACTTGTCTATATATGTCTACTGCTCCTTCAAAAGACCTGAGAAGCACTTTTCAGAAGGTGCTGGTCATGCTTTATACAGCCAGACCACCTCTATGGAAGCCAGATTTTTAAAATTTTCCCTTGCAGCCCAATGGAGGGCAATTTCCAAAACCTGAAAGAGGAGCAGCAGGACAACAGAAGCTGAACAAATTCAACCACATTGTCAATAAGTATCACAGATCATGTCCACTGCAAAAAATTGTGTTAGGAGGGAAGAGAAAGCAGTATTTTCAAACTAGAATAGCTAAAGACAACACGGTTGTCTTTTTTGAGAACTGGGGATGAGAGGAAGCAAAATCATGGGTACAAGGCACAGGAAAGTGATTAATGGGACATGTTCAGCAAAAAAGGAAACAGCAGCAGCTGCATGAGACTCCAAAATACAAACTGCAAAGCTTGGACAGAATTCTAAAAAGTATTTTTGAGATCCATCTAGGTAGAGAATACAATGCTGTTAAGTGTAGGGCCTTTTCCTTCTGTTCTTTATTAGTCTTTCACTCAGTGTACAAAAATGATTACATGTTGGTATGCCAATAGAAGTTATCCCCATTGCCAATCCCTAGCCTTTTATGTGTTTCAAGTCACTTCAGTCATTTTCAAAGTAATGGGTGATCAACATATTGTATATACTTTTAGCCTACCCTCAATGATACTGGAATAAGGGGAAAATCCTATTTTTATGCTGCTACAACTTAGGATGTTCCTCCTTGTGGACTTGCAATGAGTCAGAGGCAACTGCATGGTAGAAAGAAGATATTGCCAGGTCATGTACTCAGGTAAGATCCTTAGTGGATAATATTCTATAGACCAGATCTCTGTGTCCCCATATTGCTGCCCAAGCCATTATCTAAGATGGCAGCTTTATTTGGCCAAGGGCGCATCTGAAATATTTATAAAGACCCTCATATTGCTCCTGAGCTAAGGTTTCCAGCTATGCTAGGGATTCTGTATCTTTTTGGAAGAGAAGTGATGGCCAGTATATGGGAGCAATGATTTGGGCAGCTGTGGTGGATAAGGGCAAGGGGGAAGCCACGATGCTTGAATAGAAGAGCCAGTCTCAATAAGATTTGATCTGGCCTTCCTTCTATTTTCTGGTGTTTAGGGAGCCTTGTCTGTAAAAGGTAACAGGATTGATTCTAGATCAGCAGATACTGTTGAGAAAAGATGGGGGCATAGTATTATCTTAGCCTCAGTTAAGACCAATGCTGGTCAGGCATTCCCTAGACATCCTGCTTCATTTGTGTCTCGGCCTTGGTGAACAACCTGAAGGTAAATGGAGGAATGAAGCAGGCCTTGAGTGTGTGCATGTATACAATCTCTTTCCTCTCTCATACACACACAGACACACAATACAGTGAACAACCACAGATTGGGGGGTGGGGGGAAACTAGGGGGGTTAGAACTGGAAGCAGATGGTCACTTTGGCAGGGCGCCGAAAAAAAGAATCTGTTCCATACATCGCACACAGCAGTCTCGGCAGTGGCCTCTGCCAGGAAAAACAGAATTACCTCTCTGATTACAGCAAGCGGGCGCAAGCATTCTTCCTGTAACATTGGGCTTTGTGAGCTAGCCAGGCCAAAGAGGGGTTGCTGTTTTTTACAAAATAAAGTACTCCTGGTACACTCTTTAGGAATGGTTTGTTGAAGAAAAAGGATTCCCACCCCCCCATAGCATCTACATAGTCCCAAGAAAGGAAGAGAAAGGAAAAGGATGACCTGGCTCCCCGCCCAACAAAACACCTTAGCTACCTCCCTTTTTATATTTTGGGGAATGTTTATTTTAAAAAGAAAGCCAACATATATTTTGCCTTAATAAATATTTTCTAATCAATAATCTGTTACAAAACCTGTTGGAAATGGTTCTATAGCAAAATTCTTTAGTTTGCATGCAAATGTTATTATACCAATAAAGGAGAACATTTGTAGCTCAGGGTTGAAATGAGGGGTCCTTAGTGCTGCCTTAGATTGCTTGCTTTCTTACAGTCTTTTCTTCTTAGGTTCATTACTCAGTTTATATTCTGTCAGTTTATATTGTGATGGCTTGCCTGTGGGGGTGGTCTTAGATATTCTTTGGTTGGGCTGTTTACTGATGGCTCATTGGCAGTTTCTTGATTGGGTTATTGTTTACTTGATTGTTGGTCTGAAGTTAACCTTGCAGTTAATCTATGCTCATCTGGGTGCTGATTACTGGTGGAGAGGTACTGGAGTCTTTTTGTTCTCTTTTGGGCTGGTTGGTTGTCTCTTTTGCATAGTCTATAGATGTTGTTAATGTCTGTGTATCTATTGATGGTTAATTTGTCAGAGTGCCAGGCTTCTAGAAATTCAGTGGCATTTTTTGGATTTGGCCTGGTCACATTTGTCACGTTTTCCCAATTGAAACTATGGTTAAATCTGTCTATATGTAGAAAAATTAAAAAACAACCACTATGTAGGATAAACAGGCAGAAGGCTGGCAGAACGCATCCATGGACACCAACTGGCAGTCAGAAGACATCACAAAAATTCACCAGAATACAAACTGACAGCAAACAACACTCCTTACTAGCACTGATGATGGTACCTAGTTAGGGAATGAAACATTTGCAAGAAAACAAGCAAGCTCAGAAAGCACCAAGGACCTGTCAATCGTATTATAGTCTGGAATGCCATCTTTTGATCATAATTCTCTGGCTACTCAGTGGCCATTAAATAGCAACATTTCTAGCTAAATGCTTACTGAGGATTGTCAGAATAATGATAATGAAGAAAAAGGAAAATTGTTTTTTATCTCCAATCCTACCAGATTTATATGAATGAAATTAGATGTTTCTTTTTTTTTAAAATTGGCTGTTCTTATAGAAATTTCAGGATATCTAGAAACCTTTCATAGCCAAAAACAATATAATTGTTTCACTGGAATATGGCTTTTGGTGCTTTCCATTAGTAAATTTAATTATAGATACCTGAAATAACTAATAGCATTGATGGTATTTGAAACCTTTAATTTCAACATCACAGATTTTCTGTGTGGAGAATACATACAGTAGAATGCAATATATATTCATGTATGTATCTCTACATGCTTATTGTTTAACACATTGTTAAATCTCCTAAAGCAGGGCTGTCAAATTCCCGGACCATGGGCCATGTGCTGTCCAGACAGTTTAGAGTTAATGGGATTTGGGATAGTTACTTAGGAATTGAACCCCTTTCTCTTTTAGACTTTCTCTTCTTTATTTTATTTATTTATTTTGTCAAGCAATTATAAGATAACAGGTATAAGTATAAACATAGTTATGAATACATGAAATGGATACATATAAGAAAAATAAAAAGAAACAATAGGACATTATAATAATTGTTTAGAAGGCTAAGTAAAACAAATCAAATTAGGTTCATTGACAAGTTTTGTTATTTCCATGGCAAAATAATTGAGTAAATGTCACTTTTTTATTTTTATTTATTTTATTTGTCAAGCAAGTATTAGATAACAGGTATAAGTATAAGCATGGTTATGAATACGTGAAATGGATACGAATAAAAAAGAAACAATAGGACAGGGACGGTAGTCACGTTGGTGCACTTATGCACGCCAAATATCCACTCTAGCAACCAAATAGATAGACTAACTCTTTATAGGCCCTCTGTATGTAAAAATGAGCATGACAGTAACTTCAGCAGAATAACTATTGCATTTTATGAAAACTTCAAATGTACTCAAACATCTCTTTGTAAGCTTTAAAGTTTATAATATGTCCACATAGAGAGGATAAGGCTATTATGTCCATCCATCCATGTATCTACCTTATTAGTCTGTTTCATTACAAGGAACATTATGCAAAGTGCAGAAAAGAGCAAATTATAGGTAGTAAGTCATGAATAGGTAAATAATAAAAATCTAAGAAAAAGAAAACAAAATATAATGATTTGTTTCAAATAGCTTCACTATATTTTCCCATAGTCTTCTTTCCTTGCAAATCAGCTTCATTGTTACAATGTCCATACTTATCTTCATATATTTTGATCTTTAGAATACTCATCTCTTCTTTTTCAGGATCTCATCACTTCCACCTGTTGCAATATCATGACACATCAGTAGGAAGTCACGTACACAGAAAACCCAATACACATACAATACACATATAGAGCGACACTGTGGAACAGCAACGTGTAAAACGTGAATTGGCTATAGCATAAGGTGTAGCCATATATGGCAATATTCCCTATTCCTGTCTAACTTCCTCATGTGTAACATAACTCCCCCCCCCCCTGCTTGCTGCACAATAAAAGAGAGGTGCGTAGTACCATCTGGGCTTCCTCTCACCAAAAGAAACCTTTGTGTCGCTGTCATCTTTGCCGCTAAGAGGAGCCCGCCCGGACAGTCTGCCCGGGTGCAGGTCGTCAGCTGACTAATTCATCCCGGTAGTGGGACCCGCAACGCATCATCCACCCAAGCACAATTTCCTCAGTCTTTCCTTCCTGAAGCCTTTTGATCTTCCTTTATACATCTTTTTTTTACTATTTAATTTTATTTGTGTAACTACCGATAACTCTTTTTTATCCTGGTTAATTGTTTTTGTATTAAATCTATATTAATTTAGCACCCATTCATTTTTTGCCCAGCCTCTTCTTGTGTTCTTACATACATTTCTTCTTAAGAATGCCATCTCTACTGCATTCAACTTACTTTTATGTTTGTCTGGACATTTCCAATTCTTACTTCCATACTGTACAGCAAAGTGGGAGAAACATACTCTTTACACTTAGCCATTTTTATCTTTCTACCAGCATTTGCACATTTTAAAATTTCTCCATTCATTTCTCCACACTTAATAAACATTTTATCATAGATTCATCTACTTTGTGTTGCCATTTATTTATAACTTGCAATGATTCATTCCATTTGCCTTTTAGAAATAATTACCTTAATTTTTAATATGTTAATTTTGCAAATATGACTCCTTATTGTATCACACAATCTAATTGCTACAAATTCTTTGGGTATTCACATGTATAACATGTCATTATCTGTATAGTGATAATGTACACATAGTTTCATGTGCCAATATACAGTACTTCTAGCATCATTACAAATATGCCTTCTACTTTTGTCGCTAAATACATTAAACAATCAAGGAGACATCACACATACTTTTGCTACTTTTGTTCATTGTTCATTTTCTACTGTAAGCATTCTATTCATTTTCATGCATGCTTTAATTCCATCATGGCTCTTATTTCGTTCAGGAACCAAACGTCACCTGCATATTCCTGCAAATACCCCATAATTCGAGCTATTCATAAGTTTTCTTTAAATCAACAAACATACCATAATGTTTCTTTCACACATTTATACAATTAGTGACTTAGAGCAAAGCAAAAAAGTTCATATCTCCAAGCTAAGCATTCAACTGCACAACACTTCTCAGATTCTGGCCATTGTTAACTCTTGTATCCTTCCAGTCAGAATTCTGTCAGACACCTTCCCTGCCATTAACAAAGGTAATCCCCCTATGGTTTCTGCATTCACGCTGGCTATCTTTCCCTGTCTAAAGTGAAACAATAAATGCTTTCAAGTGCCAGGCACTCTTCACAAATACATTAAATTGTACAAACATTTCATAATAAAAGCACATCCTTATTTCTCCAGTTACACTAGCTACACCTGTGTTCTTCAATGTTCTGGCAGCTTCATTACTTCATTTTTTTTCTTGGACATTTATAGCATTATCAGTAATTGCAATTCCAATATTATTTTATACTAACTTATTAACTTCCAGCATTCCATCCCTTAAGTTTCACCTCAAATAATTTCATCACTTATATTATTAATTTCATGAGGTTGTAGTGGAGGTTTCCTCTTTAGTGTTCTTTACCCTTTGTTTATAATCATCAAAATTTCTCTCCTTTTTATGCCCTGTTGAATCTTAGCAAATTTTTGCTTTCTTTTATTTACTGTGTTTCTGAAAAGAAAAGGAAAAGAAAGCTCTTGCTTTTCTTCTGATCTTTGTTTTCTTTGTATTTATTCACAGTTCACTTATTCTTTAATATTCATTTTATTCTCACCCACACCTGCTTTTAGTTCTTTAAATGCACCAAATATCCTCTTTAATATTTCCCTCAGCAAAATTCCACATATCTATGACACTCTCCAATGAAGCCTTTTAACTATGCTCTAAACAGCTTCCATTTCATTTTTTGTTATGTCTGTTTTTCATTCATTCGGTTGGGAAGTTAATCTATATTCTAATATTTTTTTCAGAAAGGAATTGTACTTTTTCTTCGTACAATCAATTTACCTTCACTCTATTTCATTTAATCCTTTTTTTCCTATGACCATTCGCTCCCCCAAGATCTACTCTTGGTACTACCAATAATGTGCTGTCCTACATTCTCTTGCATCCTTCACTAATTCTCTCAATCTTTTATTATAAACAAAGAAATAAATTACATTTTAGATTTATATTTGTTTGCCATGTATGTATGAATAGTCTAAACCACTTACTGGAAACAGATCTTTTAAAAGCTGATATTCATTAAATATTCATTAAATAGTTAAGCATTTTCATTCATGCTCTAGTCTCCAAACGGGCCAGTTATTTTTTTCTGTACTCTCCTATCTTCTTCTTATACATGATACAAAACAATATTTTCCCCCTCTTGGTTGCATTGATTCAGAAGGTTGAACAATTTTCCCCAAAACTACTCTTTGGATTTGCTGTTCTCACCATTTGCTTAGGCATAATTTGCATCCAAAACCTACCTACAAATTCTCATTTTCATCCACACTCAGTAACAGCATAGATGACACCATGCTTATTGGCACACATTTTAGGGCTTTCATTCATATATTTGTGATTAATCACATCAGACAGTGTACTGGTCCAGTATAAAGAGACCCTACCATTAACACTGACAGGTGATGCCTCACCATATGGAGTTGGAGCTGTCCTGAGCCACAAATTCCCAGATGGAAAAGAGGCACTCATCGCATTTTTTTTCAAGAATGCTACCTGGGGCAGAGAGGAATTACAATCAGCTCAATAAGGAGGTGTTAACTGCTGTAGCAGGGATAAAAAGATTCCATGAGTATGTTCATGGGTGAAAATTCGAGCTCATAACAGACCACAAACCGCTCTTGGGCCGCCTCACAGGTGATCATCAAACACCGCAAATCCTGTCCCCACGTATGATTTGGCGGACAGAATTCCTAGCGGCCTATCTATATATGTCATACACCACCCAGACACAAGCATAAGCCACACAGATGTGCTTAGTAGATGACCATTATCTAAACAAGTGGAAGACCCAGCACCAATAGCGACAGTACTGCTAATAGCGACACCACAAACAGGACTGATCACGGCCACCAAGGTAGCCAGAAAATCCAAGCAAGCCCCAACAATAACAAAGGTACTAAACTGGGTGTGGAGAGGGTAGTCTAAAGAACCAACAAGCACAGCATTTAGGCCATTCAAAGTGAGGCAACATGAACTTTCTGTACAGAAGGGTTGCCTACTGTGGGGGAGTCATGTAGTGATACCCCACCAACTAAGAAAATAGTTTCTGCAGATGCTACCTTACATGAAGGCGTTAGCTGCTTTCAGCCTGCCTAACCTCGACCTTCTATTTTGAACAAAAGTGAATATAGAGTTATAGTATGGCTGCCAATGAACAGATATTTCACAGTATTTCTAACTCCTAACATTGGACTCTTATGAATGATCTCAAGGCCCTGCAACCTTTGCTAACAATTCTGGCTTTTTAGATCTATACTAAAATTAATTAGGATGCAGGTACCAAGGAACTGGTTATCCTGGGAAAAATTGCAATATGGCTACGCAATAAACCAATTGACACTAATATTTCCAGCATGTACTCCTGTACAACCTCCTTGGATGACAATCCGAGAACTTGATCTTGCTGTGGGTGGGGGTTTTGCTTCTGGGAAACAAACCACATTGACACTGTCCGTTACTCTTTGTAATTAGAACTGTAATTAATTTAATTAGGCTTTTACAGAGATTCAAGCACAAGAATATCCACCCAGCATGTTTAGTACACCATTGCAAATGAAATAATGGAAATGGGATCATATTGTGCTTTTCCCAACTTCTTTCATATTGCAGCCCATTACAGGAACGTTTGGGCAGATTCATCAGGTTAAAACAGTAGGTGTTTCTCACAGTTCTCTGTACAATTAGAACATGATGTCATAGGATAACCTTTGCTTTTGTAAAGATTTTCTGATGCTCCCTGGTCAGTTTAAATGTGTTTCTGTATCCATCCTTTGCAAGACTAATGCTGCACTTCAGAACAATGGGCTGCTAACTCTTCTTTCCAGCCTGCTAGCATTATCTTAGCCTATAGATGATGACCAACAGTAGCAAGTTTTGGGGCTTGTACATGTTCCCTTCTTACAAAAGGGAGAATTTCCCACTGCTTTACCATATCTTTATGTGCTCTGTGCCTGCATCCATTCAAATGTCTCCCTAACCCATTAAATGCAATTCATAGGATAGCAGTGTGACATATTTCCATCATAGCCATTTCTGGAATCCATAAAACCATCTCTGATGTAGACTGCCATCTAACCTCTATTTCACAGCCTCTAATTGAGAGGTGGTCCACCACAGTTCTTTGGACACTGCTTCAGTGCTTAACATCTCTCACCACTAGGAAATTCCTTTTCCCCTCAATGTGGAACCTGTGGGACCACATCCTATCATCTTCACCCCAGGACTGCACTGATCTTTTCCACTTCATTGTCACTCATATTTTGGTAAACTTACCTTGTTCACCAAACTATTCCATTTTCAGCAAGTGAAAACTGCATTATTGCGAACACAACAAAAAACAACAAAAGGAATAGACTTTGTACTGTATAGTTCAAAGACTACATAGGTATTTGAACTATATGTTACAAAGCAGCTGGGTAGCCATGGCAGAAGTCATAGACTTGTTGCTCTCTGAGCTTGATCGTTTTCTTGCAGACATTTCATTAGCCAAACTAGGTAACATCAGTGCACTGACAATGTTAGCTAGTTTGGCTAATGAAACACCTGCAAGAAAACATGTTTCCTTTCGGGTTTCATGGATGGCGATACACGGTAAATTGTAAAGTCGTTCTAGGAGCAAGTATTGCATCAATGTGTCCTCACCATATTTCTGGTCCAAAGCATCCCACACTCGTTTTAGAGTAGTGCCTGGGTCATTAAGTATGCCTGTGTAAGTGTGTTTCACCATGTAGCTAGACCGTGGTCCTAGCCATGCCAACAGAAATTTAAGTTCTTCACCGGGAAGCAGCTGTTCATGTTGAGTGGTACTTGTGAAAATGTTCTTCTATAGGACGTATTCTCTGCCTGGCTTGTTGTTGAATTTGTACACACTGCTAGCTGCTAAGTCTAAACTTCCACACCTTAGTGATGGTTCTCTGTTACTGCTCTGTGAGGGCAGGTCATCTCTTCATATGACGTCCTTGTAGGCGTAGCGTTCTGGCTCGAGGGCATGTGTTGTGGACGGTACGTGGTTCGCCTCAGAGTACTTTATGAGGAGGTTGTTATCTGTCCCCACATATGTAGGTAGTACCTCTTGAGGTCAGGTGTAGGTTCTACACTGTGCATTAGAGTTGTCTTGCGGTTGTGGTGAGAACTCTTTTGCCTGTGGATTGAGTGTGGCAATTGTGGTTGGTTGCCTGTCTACTTGTCGAGAAGTCGTTGTGATCACTGGTGGACTAATTTGCTTGCCCGGCAGGCCATGAGATGTTGGGGTAGGGTTGCTGATTCTGGGAAGAGAATCTCGGACCTTAGGTTGTACAACCTCATTTGGGGAAGGTTTGTTATTGGTGGGAAGTGAATCTTGTATTTTAGGTCGTACACCGTCAGTTGCGTAACTGACGTTTAGAGTCTGTGGTTGAGATTCATCCCTGTACTCCCTTGGTTGTGGGAGACTCCTAGGTATCTGAGGCGGTTCCACCTGCTCGTTTCATAGAGAGTGCTGCTCATCCACGTAGGCCTTGACCCGTGTATCCGGGCTCTCTTCTCCCAACTCTTCGAGGTTGAATTGGAGGGAGGTGTTGTTGGCCACCTTCTGCAAAACTAAGGCCCATGCTGTCTTTGCTGCCGTGTCTCTTTGTCATTCGAGCAACTCCACTGGGCCTGAGTTTTGGCTATTTCTGCCTGTTTTTTGGCCATTTCTGCTTGTTGGTTGGCCATTTCTGCCTTCTCCCGTATCACCTCTGTTGTAATACATATATCTGCCTCTGCTACTGCAGCTTCAATTTGGGCTTCTACAGCTTGGTCAGCATAACTTGCAGCTTTGGAGGCCTTAGATGTGCTGCTATGATGGGAGGATACTCTGGAAGGATGGTGAGAGCCGGCAGCAGAGAATTGGCAAGAGACACTGGAACCTGCTTACAATCTAACTGGTTTGCGATAGAGGGAGGAGGCTTTCCTTTAATGGTGGGAAGAAGGTGCTTGTGATTGAAGACCTATGTCAGATGTGGCCCTCTCCCTTGTTCCTTGTTCCTTTTGAAGCGCATCGAAGATCACAGCCTGGAGGGAGATTCTGCCTTCCCGAACTCTGTCTTCACGTTCATTGTTTGCCTCCTCGAAGCAATGAATGTGTTCTTGGAGCTTTGGGTCTTCCAGGCTTGACTGTATGTATTTAAGCTTATTTTCACTGTCCCTCCACCTTGTGAGATGCTCCTCTAACTCCTTCTGCATTAGGAAGAGGCTCTCGGGGGGCAACTTGCTTTTGGGGATGTTGCAGATCTTGACCAGCTCTGTCCATGTGTCTGCATGACGGCGATACTGCCTGTTCAAATCCTCTCCCACCGTGGATTGGGTATGCCGTCTGAGGTCATAGGCTTTCAGAGGTATTGCTGCTTCTCCAGAGGTTTGGACATCTAAAACTGGTTTTGGAGAACAGGGCTCCACGTTTACATCTGGGGGGGTGGAGGGTTCAAGTCCTCTGGTACTTCAGGGACATCTGTCATGGCTGAAGAAGTTGCCATGGTTCAGAAAGTAGGATGTGCTGTCCAGACCGTTTACAGTTAATGGGATATGGGATAGTGAGTTAGGAATTGTGAACTGTCCCCTTAAGGGAATGCATCATGTTAAATGTAATTAAGGCATCCTGGGAAATGTAGTCCATGTCATGTGGTCACATCTGTAATCCAGATTGGTCACTAAATTGATCCTTGGTGGGTCGGGGGAGGCTCCCTCACTCTTGCCTGAAGCCATTACCATGCAGCTGCTTCAATCATCATGGGGTTGAGACCTTATTATCTTCCTGTACCACAATTCAGATATGCAAAGGATTGGACATTAAGAAGAACCTCATCATAAATGTGAGTTGACAGGATGCCTGATGAACCAATAAAAAAGACTTTGTATGGATGCTTTGTGGAGTTTATCTATCTGCCTTTGTACAGTATTTGTACAGTATTTGTACAGGACAGGCAGAATATACGAGTTTCTACTAAATTTAGTACTTGAGCATGTAGGTGGTGCTGCACAATATGGCTGCTTTTAGGGTGCATTGCATGCTTGCTACACAAGTGGGCGCTATAGTAGGCATTGTTGCTGAGTCTGAAGACATGAGAGCAAAGGGCAGGGTTGCCTGTTAAGTGTTGCTTGCTACACAAATGGGCAGAATAGGAGGTGTTGTTGCTGAGTCTGAAGATGTGAGAGCAAAACGCAAGTTTGCCTGTTAGTGTTGCTTGCTAGGTCTGGAAGACACTGTTGCTAAGCACAGGTTAGGCTGTAGGTAGTACTGGAACCTTGCATTAAGTTGCTTAAGGTTGCCACAATAATTTAAAAAAAAAAGATTTTTCATTGGTTAAACACTGGTTAAATTTGGGAAACTTCCTATAGTTTTTATAAAAATTTGTAAACAAGTTCTTATAAAAATTTGCAGACAAGTCTTTGATTTCTTTGGGAAATTTCTCCTAGACTACCAGATGGTGCTGTGGGCTGCTTTGCTTAAGTCTGGGGGTGGGGGATGAGCCCCAAAGGAATTTATTGCTTCCTCGCTGGAAGCATCAAACGAATACAGCACTCCAAAGGTTGCATGCAGTGTTATACTTTTAAATTTTATAGGATAGAAAGGGGTGGGGTTCTACCAGTTTGCACCTATTCGCTAGAACTGGTTGTTAACATTCTAAGTAATTCAGAGAACCTGTTGTTAGAAGACATTATTGGCCTAATCCTGTAAAGAAGGCAGGAAGGAAACATTCTGGTGTTGCTTACAGAAACTGCCTCTCTGTTAACCCTTATTACATTCTTGGCAGGACTAGACTTCCTGTCTCTGGAACTTCTCTGGAGGTTTTTTTCCTCCTTTGCTGCTACTTTGCTTGTGTGAAGTGACCATTCAAAGTTACAATGGCACTGAAAAAAGTGTCTTATGACCGTTTTTCACACTTACAACTGTTGCAGCATCCCCACAGTCACGAGAGGCCAGGTGAGGAGATGTGTGCCTCGATGTGAGTGATTTTGAGTTGGCCACGCCCAGCCAGCCACATGACCACCAAGCCACAGCCAACAACTAAGCCACACCCACAGAACTGGTTGTTAAAAATTTGAATCCCACCCCTGAGGATAGATATAAGATGGATAAACTCTAGGCTTTTAATCAAAAAAGAAATTGCTCCTTTGTTCATATAGCTGCTTGAATTAGCTTTGCCTCTTGGGAGCGGGGAGAATGGGCTCCTTTGCTTTGAAGACAGTCTTACAGTAATGAATTACAATCCCCAATAAAATGGCCAGAGAAAAACAGGGCCCCTCTTAATTGCCTTTTCAAAGTAGGCCAGAGTTTAAAAAACGCTGAGCTTTTCAGTTTGAATGAGCAGAGCAGATTTAGCTTTTCTTTTAGAACACAAGAACAGATTACTTTTGACTCTTCATCTGCATTTGAAAGGAGTTTGTAGGTAGTAACTGAGGGAAAACATGGGTACATGGGTCATACCTGGTTCCTTCCTTTGTTTGCACAATTAGTTCCTTTTAAGTTAGCAGAGATGTAACCTGAGACAGAGAAGCTTCTCTTCATGAAGAGAGGGGAGGGGGAATTTGCCCCTTCCTGCATCCACGATGAGGTTTAAAGCAGAGGTACAAAGGGATAGCATGCACATTTACTTCTGGCTTCAAAATATCTTTGTCTTTATCACAAAATTCAAATTACTTTTGCTTCACTCTACTTCTTCCAGGAATCAAGATACATTGTCTTTCTACTGTTCTGCTTATTACTGTCTGGATGGTATAAAGCAGACAGAGTAACTCCACAAAGCATCCACACAAAGTCTTTTTATCGGTTCATTAGGCATCCGTATCAACTCACATCTATAACGAGGTTCCTCTTAATGTCCAATCCTTTGCATATCTGAATTGTGGTGTAGAAAGATAATAAAGTCTCATCCCCATGATGATTGAAGCGGCTGCATGGTAAAGGATTAGGCCAGTGGTTCCCAAACTTTTTCAGTCTACCGCCCCCCACCCAGAGGTGGAATTCAAATTTCTGTGGTCATGGCCTAATTTGAGGGTGTGGCTTGCTGGTCACATGACTGGGTGGGCATGGCTTGCTGGTCACGTGACTGGTGGTGTGGCTTGCTGGTCACATGACTGGGTGAGCGTGGTTTGGTGACTGACAAACCAAATACAAGTGGTCCTCACTTAATGGTCGGTGGCTTAGCAAGTGTTCTAATTTATGACTGGCCTCCCCAGAACTACTTGACCTGTTTTTGGAGTTTTGAAAACCATGCACACACATATACACATACTCCCTTCCAACCCTGCTGGAGCAGGTCATTGAACTAGAATCGGCAAAGCATCTCTGATTAGATTCTAGTAGTGAATAAAATCTAATCAGAGATGCTTTGCTAATTCTTGTTGATTTGTTTTATTTGTATTTCTTTATTTTATGTTGCTGAATTGCATTGACATGTGTGTCCCTTCTTGTGCACATCCCAGAAGCTTTTGTGACTCTTTGCAGCAAAAATTACCAACCTCTGGCTTTGCTCTACTTTTCAAACGTGCCGGCACTGCCGCGTTCTATGTGCCGGGCCCACAGGTCCACCCCATTGAGCCCGCTGCACAGGAGGGACCTGCCCAAGCAAGTCCAAGTGGAGCGGTGCACCAAATCAATGGGGTGAGCCTGGGAGAGGGAAGGAGAGAGAGAGAGAGAAAAGAGAGGAAGAGAGAAGGAAGAAAAGAAAGAGAAAAGGGAAAGAAAGAAAAAGGGACAAAGAAAGGCGGGCATGGAGGGATGGAGGGGGGAGGGGGAGAGAGAGGGAGGGAGAGAGAGAGAGACCTGATGCATCAGATTTGAAATGAGGCCTAGTTTAGAGGCCCTTTTCCACATTGAAACATCTTTGCCAGCATATTTGCCAGCACATTGAAACATCTTTGGCTTCTATTAATTAAAGGTTTTGTGGACGAAACATGGCCAAGACTATCAGGAAGCTCTCACATTTTGTTGAGGCTTTAAACAGGATCCATTGGAGCAGACCTCCACCCTAAAAATTACTTTTCCCCAATGTATTACAGTGCCAATTCTGAAGAAGGCAAAACCAAAATGCATTGGTAAATTACGAGAACACACACACACACACACACACACACACACACACACATACACACACACTCCCTTCTAACCCTGCTGGAGCAGGTGATTGGACTAGAATAGATATCTCATTATCTTTCTTCTCCCTCCCTCCCTCCTTCTTTCTTTTTCTTTCTGTCCCTTCCTTCCATCCCCCCTTTCTTTGTCCCTTTTTCTTTCTTTCCCTTTTCTCTTTCTCTTCTTCCTTCTCTCTCTCTCTCTTTCCTCTCTCTTTCCCTCTCTCAAGCTCACCCCATTGACTTCATGCACCACTCCGTTTGGACGTGCTTGGGCAGGTGCCTCCGGTGCAAGGGGCTCAATAGGGTGGAACACAGCGGTGGTGGGATGTTTGAAAAGGAGAGCAAAGCCATTCTGGCTTTGCTCTTCTTTCCCAACGCTGCGTTCGGGGGGCGGAGCTCCTTGCACCGGAGCATGCAAGTCAATGGGATGATCCTGCAGGCCTCGGGCCTTGTCTCAAAGACGGTGGTGGTGGGATTTTTTTCTCACCCCTGAATTGTGCCCTGCCGCTCACCTCCAGCGCCCCTCTGCTTCCTCTTAGCACCCCCCTGTCTTTCAGCGCCCCCCTAAGGCATTCCACTGCCCCCCAGGGGGCAGTACCACCCACTTTGGAAACCACTGATTTAGGCTACGATAGAAGCAGCTGCATGGCAATGGATTCAGGCAAGAGTGAGGGAGCCTCCCCCAACCCAACAAGATCAGGATTACAGATGTGGCCACATGACATGAACTACATTTCCCAGGATACCTTAACTACATTTACCATGATGCGTTCCCTTAAGGGGACAGCTCTCAAATCCTAACTAAGTATCCCAAATCCCATTAACTCTAAACTGTCTGGACAGCACAAAACAACCAAGCTCAGAGAGTACCAACGACCCCCCCTCCCCCGCACAATTTCAACTCTGAGCTACAAATCCACAGAAATTATTTTGTCCATTTGCACAATTACAAAAAAGCTTAATGGCCTTTGAGTTGATGGTTTGATTTCTATTAAAGGATAAAACCTTTGATGGAAATTTAGCCTGGATTGTGTGGTAAGGTCAAAAAGTATTGTCCTTGTTTATGGCTTAGCAAGATGCATCGATCCATTTATTGTGCTTTAAAAAGTAACATGTCTTTCTTGAGATGTGGTTCCATAATATATTAAGCCAAAAACCCCTAAACCACATTATGTCTTACTATACATGAGGTCATTTAGCTGCCTTGAGTTATTTGTAAAAGAAGAATAAAGACAGGAGATGATAGATATCAATATAGACATAAATAACAGAATAACACTTGGAAGGGACCTTGGAGGTCTTTTACTTCAAGCTCCTGCTCAAGCAGATGCCCTATACCATTCCAGAGAAGTGGCTGTCCAGTCCCTTCTTAAAAGCCTCCAGTGATGGAGCCCCCACAGCTTCTGAAGGCAAGCTGTTCCACTGGTTAATTGTTCCCACTGTTAGGAAATTTCTCCTTAGTTCTAGGTTGCTTCTCTCTTGGTTTAGTTTTCATCCATTATTTCTTGTCCTGCCTTCTGATGCTTTGGAAAATAGCTTGACCACATCTTCTTTGTAGCAGCCCCTCAAATATTGGAACAGTGCTATCACGGCACCCCTTACTCCTTCTTTTTACTAGACTAGACATACCCAATTCCTGCAAATATGCTTCATATGTTTTAGCCTCCAGACTCCTAGTCATCTTTGTTGCTCTTCTTTGCATTCTTTACAGAGTTTCTACATCTTTTTTATATTGTGGTGACCAAAACTGTATGCAATAGTCCAAGTGTGGTCTTACTAAGCCTTTATAGAGTAATACTTCATATAATCTTGATTCTATCCCTTTGTTAATGCAGCCTAAGATTGGATTGGCTTTTTTAGCTGCTGCTGCACCCTGCTAGCTCATATGTCAGTGATTGTCTACCAGGATTCCAAGATCCGTCCCTCCCCTCCCCCCCATTGCTATCTCTATTTCTAAAATCCTGTTATGTTTAAAATTAATTACCTATGAACAATACTTTAGAAAAGTGTACTAACCCTATATCAGCTGTTTACGATCAATTTATTGCTTGTATCCAACTGAACAGCATATATCTAGTTCAGTTGGCAAGCACTGATGAAATAGGGATGGCACAAGTGTAACATTAAAGTTTAATCTTTCTGGAGGTATTGGAATCCCTTCCACAGTTCAAGAAACGTATCAGTTCATGCTGCTATCGGGCAGCATTTGCATTAAAAGATTAATATTAAAATGCTAAACCAGGGCACCTCAATGGAGAGAAAACATGTTATTTTATCTCATGACTGGGATGATGCAAATTAGGTTACCAAGGGCCACATGCCCTGCTCTGCCCTCTGTCACTCACATGAATGACTGTGGGGATAGTATGGTGTATAGTCTGGTGGGTGCTACTTATCCACACTCTGGATCTGCTATATGTTGTCATAGAGCACAATATGTTGCAGCACAGCATGTGATGTGCATACCGTTTGCTTAGCTACCAGACATCTTCCACCAAGGCAGCATCAACAAGACTTCATTTGCAGAAAATTCCACTCTATTACCTTCTTGCAGTGATTACTTACAAGAATATAGGCTATTTCTCTTGGAACAATGTGACTATGAATGGCTTCATCAACTGTTTCTGGACAGGGTGGGCATTGTTCTCTAGGATAATGAATGGGATGTGACCTTAATGTGCATTGTGTTTGGGTTTCTTGGGAACAAATAGCCACAATACCATACAGAGTTCCTTGAGTTGAAGTGGGTATTTGACCTGAGCAGCTGCTTTTTTTAGTCACGGGTATATTAATCCAAGGGTGTTGTTTTCTTATTGTTATTTTATGAGGTGCAGTTGCAATGGCTGTTAAGAATGGCTATTCTTTACCTGGCCCTAAGGGACAACAGCAGACTGCAGAAAGTCTGTTTCATGGATTGGCCTTTCCCCCCATGGCAGAAGGACTCTGCCTCTTCCCAGGCCAGAAAACATAAATAGTCACATCCAGATCATGGAGAGGTGATGGTGATGGTTTATTATGATACTACACAGGACCAGAAATATTGTATCTTGCAAAAGTAAACCTGTACCTGTAGCAACCATAACTGCTTCCAGGACTTGCCTAGCAATGTCATCTCCTGCAGAGGGCTTTGTGCAAGGACATGTGCAAGGACACGTTCCCTACTTGTAGCTAATGCTGACTCACTACAACTCCTAGAAACTAGGCAAAATGTAGATTGACATCTTTTCAGGGGCTTTTTTTTTTTTTACATTACCACAATTTAGGATAGGAATTTCCATATGTGTGTATGTGAGCTATATTTTCCTTTTGTGTGACCTCGTGTGTTTGGAATAAGGGCATTCTTGGACCACTTGCAGATATGACTGTGATTTTTGCTCCTTGTTTTCCACATTATAAAGTCAATAGGTTTGAAGTCAATCATGGCTTGAATTCATGCTTTTCAGGAATTGGAGAATGGAAGTAACTGAAGTGATGGAAGTGTCCCCAGTTTTATATTATGGAAGTAAGTGAGACACTACTGGGATACAGTTGGTTCTTACTCTTTCTCTCCCCAAAGTCCACATGATTTGTTTCTTTCCACCACTCTCCAAAGCACATCTGGGAGAGAAAGAATGTGACCCAAATGTCAATCAGTGAGATTCAGGGCTAACAAAGTCCCTCTAGCTCTGGTTCAACAATTTAATCACTATATCATACTTCGCTTCAAAGGATCATCAGACCATGATATGCCAGTGAATATAGGAAATCACCTCAAAAAGCTAATCACTGCAAATGCTACATTTGCCCTCGGACAGTTCTGTTTCATTTCCTAGAGTGAATGGGGTGGGAAATTTGGCTCCATTTGAAGGACAATGAATCTAAGCAATCTTTAAAGAATGGCAGGGCTTAATCTTATTTTAGTATATGCATACAAGATGGGGAAAGGGAGATTGTTTTTGAAAAAACTGACACACACACACACACACACACACACACACACACACGGTGGGACAGAATAGAAGGAAGATGAACTGCTTTGATGCACTGAAATTTGCTTTGCTTAAAATGTAAAAGCATAAATACATAAACACCCATATAATACTGTTCTCCCATCCAAGGTTGTCCCCAACTTATGATCATAATTGAGCCCAGAATTTCAGTTGCAAGTCGTGCCAATTGCGAAGTGGGCTGCCATGTGACCCTCCGCCTGCTTTCATGACCTTTTCCACAACAGTCATTAAGGGAACTCCACGGTTGTTAAGCACATACTGTAGTTGTTAAACAAACAACATGTTTGTTAAGCAAACACTGTGGTCATTAAGCAAATGCTGCGTTCATTAAGTGAACCTATTGTAACCTGTGGGCGTTTATTGCTGGAAATGGGAAGCAATGCCAGTTTCTGGTAAAAATGTTGTAAATCATGTGACCTCACCATGATGCGAACGGCTGTAAATGTGAGCCAGTTGCCAAGTACCCAAAACAAGATCATCTGAACACAGAGGGGTGTTTGTGGCCATTGGAATTTCAAAATTGGTTTATAAATACTCTGGGGAGGCCTTGGATTACTTCTAACAGTTGCTGAGTGACCAGTCATAAGTTGAGGACTACCTGTAAAGGAGTTGCTCTCTTCCAAACTTCAGTGGTACTTTTTATTTTCCCCACTTCTTCCTAAAACGTATGCAAAAGAACTATCATACATATAAGCTGTAGATGTACATTCTTTAGTCAACCAACTTCTTCTTAGGGATCTGAAAATAAGGAATGTATGCTTCAATGTGCTCAAATTTCAAAATTATACATGCTACCAACTAATTTTTGTGTTCTAGAAATGCATTTTTAAATTAGCCTATATAAAAAAAAAAGTTCCATGCAAGCTAAGACTGTGCCCCTGTGGACAAGGGCCACTGAAACTACAACTCATATCCTGTTGTATTGCCCCCTGATTAAATATCCTGGAAATTCTGATCTCTTTTATGTAGAATTACTATTGTCAGATCAGTAGGATTCAATTTTTTCTGAACGTAGCTAAGTTTTGTTACACTGTCTGTAAAATTAGGCAGATCTTGGTCATCTACTGATGACTTCACTATCAATTGTAATGAATTACTATGCTCTGTTCTCTTCACTTTTACATTATTTTATTTTAATGTTTAATTTTTTGTGCTACTGGTCTGTGACTATAATAAAGGTTGACTGATCATTTGTTTTTCATTAATTTAATAGCACAGAGGATTTGAGATTCCTAGATGTCAGGCAAGCTAGAGCATCCTTTCCCTTGATCCTAGCAAGTTATTTAAAAGTAAGGCAAAATACTATTCTACTTCCTCACCTTAAATACCACATTATTATAGGTTTAAAAAAGACTTCATTTTTTTCAAGAATCACATATCAAAAAAACATTGTTGATTATACTCAGTGACTTGTAAAGCCAACCTGACTGATATCCTAATAAACATCCTAATATCCCTTCCTCCTCCTATATTCTCTACACCTTCCTGTGAGGTGAGTTGCACTGATTAAGAGTGATTGGCCCAAAGTTACCCAGCTGGCTTTCATGCTTAAGGCAGAACTAAGAATTCACAATCTTCTGGTTTCTAGCTCAGTGCCTTAACCTCTAGACCAAACTGGATATATTTCCCTATAAGTATCAACAGACATGAATTTACATCTATTTACACTACATTGGGTTCTAGCTTCCAGTTGCTCCTGCTGCAGTTGCAAGCCAAACAGGGACACTCAGTTTGCAAGCAGTGAGCTATGACACTGAAGTGACTACATTTTACTGCCTTGTATGCCAAAGGATGGTCATTGTTATAAATTATGCTATTTCTTGATCTCCCGATGTAGTGGTTTAGCAAGAATAAAACTACGCAATCTAAAACCATCTCTATCTATTGGACCGGATGGAATATGTGCCTATTTCTTAAAAAAGCTATTGTCAGTCTGTGCTCCATTCAAAATCCAAGAAAGAAATACTTAGACTCCATAGATTAGAGGAAAGAAATCTTTTACTGAAAATTGAAATGGTAGCTTCAGATAAAATTCTGAATCTAAGAAATTAGGGGTGCAGATCACATATACAAAGTGATGGAATTGTTCCCACCCCCCAAAGTTCAAAAGATTCTTCCAATTAAAAGTTCTGGATATGGTCATGTGAGCATCTTCAGTTGGTGATGAGGCCTCTGTCCGTTGACCTTGACATATTTTGATAAAGATTTGCAGTTGCACAGAGAAAGGAAGGCTAAGCAAGGAATAGAAACTTAAGAGCAGGAATTTATACTCCCCCCCACACTCCTCATTTATACAACACAAGAATGCAACATCTCCAGCTCTCTTCCCAGACATAACCCCTCCCCCTGTTATTTATGGCAGCCGAAAGATGCAAAGCAGTAGAAAAGATCATTTGGCCCTCCTAGAAAAAAGACGTTAGTCCTGTAAGAGAGAACAACATAAAAACACTGGTTAACAGTCATATGGATTTCTAGGGTTTATCAGGATACTTTGTGTGAAAGTCTCTGATCAGCTTAGGGGCTTGAACATCCTTCTCATTGACCCTTCCCAGCTTGGGAAGGTGGGAAATGTTTCCAAGCAACGAGGTATTGGAGACGACCCTTCCATTTACGAGAGTCCAAAATCTCTTTAACTTCAAAGTGTTGTTCACCCTCAATCAGCAATGGTATGGGAGGATCAGTTGGGGGCGGGTCTCAAACCAGAAGTATGTTCAGGTTTCAACAAACTGACATGGAAAACCGGGTGAATTTGTTGAAGAGTTTTTGGTAGGGTCAATTGGACCATCACAGGATTTACAATTCGTTCAATTGTGAAAGGACCTACATACTTAGGACCAAGTTTCTTCGACTTTTGAGTGGTTTGTAAGTATTTGGTGGACAGGAAAACTTTGTCACCCACTTGATAGGACTTCTGTGGAGTTCTCTTTTTATCTGCAAACTTCTTATGAGATTGATGTGCATCATCTAATGCCTTACGGGCAACTGGCCAGTTAAGTTGGAGTTGAGATATCCATTCGTCTAGCGACTGGAGGTTAGGTCTTTCACGAGGAAGCTCAGGTATGGGTACAAAATCTTGTCCCGACGCCGCTTTAAAGGGGGTGAACCCAGTACTACTATGGACAGACTTGTTGTATGCCACCTCGGCAAATGGTAGTAAGTCAGCCCAATTATCCTGTTGATAATTAATGTAACACCTGAGGTATTGTTCTAATACTGTGTTAGTTCTCTCACAGGCCCCATTGGTTTGGGGATGGTGGGAAAAGCTTAAGCCCTGGGCA
The DNA here is from genome assembly GCF_049901715.1 of Pseudonaja textilis. NCBI lineage: Eukaryota > Metazoa > Chordata > Lepidosauria > Squamata > Elapidae > Pseudonaja > Pseudonaja textilis. Next base: position 151,240,575 of record NC_141991.1, read on the forward strand.
GAGCCTATTAACTTCAAGAATTCCCTCCAAAAGTTTGAGGTGAATTGAACTCCTCGGTCAGAAATTATACGTTCAGGTACACCATGCAGTCTATAGATATGTAGTATGAATAGTTTAGCCAACGATTTTGCCGAGGGAATCTTAGAGCAAGGTATGAAATGCGCTTGTTTGGAGAACAAATCGGTTACTACCCAAATAACCGTGTGTCCAGTGCTCTCGGGTAACTCCACTATAAAATCCATAGAAATTTCCTTCCAAGGAGCTGTTGGCCTGGTGACATTCTGTAACAGACCAGCTGGCTTACCAGGAGGCCTTTTTGCTGAGGCGCAAACTGAGCAACTAGCCACATAAGTCTCAATGTCCTTTTTCAATGAAGGCCACCAAAATTGTTGCTTAACGAGGTGTAAGGTCTTCACAAACCCAAAGTGACCAGCCGCTTTGGAATCATGGGCCTGTTGCAATATTTGGCCTCTCAATGTCTCTGGTACATACAGTTTTGCTCCCATCCAGGCCAAACCATCTCTAACTGTACAATTATCTGAATGTGCCAGGAACCACTCATCCAGTTTCAGGGTTTCCTTCAATTGCTCCGTCAAATCACTCGATAAATCCGCTTCTTGCTTCTTCTTTTGTGCTCTAGTGAACACCGGGGCGGCCAGCTGTTTGGTTGAAACAATCGGCCGTATCACTTCCTGGCGAATACTGTTATATTGAGGCAGTCTAGATAAAGCATCCTCCATAAAATCCCTCCCCCCGGGATGTACTTCAGTGAAAAGTTGAACTGCTTAAAATACTGGGCCCACCGAACTTGTTTAGGGGACAGTTTCCGAGGTGTCTTTAAGGCCTTCAAGTTCTTATGATCAGTCCATACCTCAAACGGGTGTTTCGCTCCTTCCAAGAAATGTCTCCATGTCAATAGAGCCCAGCGAACTGCAAAAGTCTCCTTTTCCCAGACAGCCCACCTTCTTTCGGTTTCAGTCCATTTACGGGAGGTGTAGGAGCAGGGTTGTAGAGTTCCCTTTTCATTGATTTGAAGTAGGATTGCTCCAACCGCCACATCACTTGCATCGGCTTGGATCACGAACGGGGCATCCATGTCCGGGTGCTTTAGCACTGATTCTGCAGCGAACAATTGCTTCAACTTTTCAAAGGCGGCTTGGCATTCCGTGGACCACTCCAGCGGTTTGCTGGGCTTTTGGTTTCACCTCCCCTTTTGTTTTCAAGAGATTGGTGATAGGCATTGCTATCTTAGGAAAAGACGGGATGAATTGCCGGTAAAAGTTGGCAAATCCTAAAAAACTTTGAAGTTGATTTCAGGTGCGCGGTGGGGCCCACTCCAACACCGCCCGCACCTTCTCTGGGTCCATTTCGATACCCTCGTGTGAAATGCGTTACCCCAAATAGTCGATTTTCTCTTGATGGAATTCACATTTGGACAGTTTAGCATACAGTTTAGCGGCTCGCAGTTTCTGTAGTACTGAATGTACCAGTTTCATATGTTCATCCCAAGTTTCCATGTAAATAAGAATGTCACAAGGTAAACCAAAAACCCCTTGTATAAATGTTCATGTAACACCTGATTTATCATCTGCATGAATACAGCTGGAGCCCCCTGTAGGCCAAAAGAGAGGGCATTGAACTGGAAACAACCCATCGGGCAATTAAAAGCGATTTTCCACTCATCCCCTTCTTTAATCCAGATTCGGTAATATGCTTCTCTCAAGTCCAATTTCGTGAAAATTTTCCCTTTAGCCAGGTGGGCTAACATGTCCTTCATTAGGGGAGCGGGTACATGTTTTCCATGGAAATAGCGTTCAAGTTTCTATAGTCCACTACCAAATGCTTGGAGCCATCTTTCTTTTCACGGAACAACACTGGGGCCGCTACCCAAGGTCTAGCGGGTTGGATGAAACCACGTTTCAAATTCTTATCGATAAACAATCTCAGTTCTTCCAATTCCCATGGTGTCATCGAATATAACTTCGGCTTCAGGAGCATCACCCCCGGCAGAATTTCAATACTACAATCTGTTGACCGATGAGGGGGAAGCTCATCTGAAGCCTTTTCGCTGAACACTTCTTTTAAGTCCCAATATTCTTTCGGAATTTTTTCCTCCCCCTCCAAGTTTTCAGTACCTGTGGAGGCTAGCTCAACCGGATCCTGAAGGTTCTGCTGGGATCGCCCCTCCCCTTCCAGTCACTGATCGGTGCGTATGCGCAGCGACCCTTTCCTCCAATTCACATGAGGATTCCACTTGTGGAGCCAGGGTAATCCCAGTATTAACGGTTGCTCCATTCCAGGGGCCACAATAAAACACAAAGTCTCTTTATGCTCTCCCATGGTCATCTCTAGGGGTTCCATTATGAAGCGTGCAGGGCAACCTCCCCCCACTGATCCATCCAATTGGCAAAAAGCTATGGGCTTTTCTAACATTCTCAGTCTGATGCTCATTTCCTCAACTACTTTCATGTTGATTACACACCTCGTGCACCCAGAGTCTAGCAAGGCTAGCATCTCCCCTTCAGTCCCTGAAGTGGGTACCCTTAATGTTACTGGAATGGACTTATCAGGAAGTTATCTTCTGAGTCGGAATCACTCTCTTCAAGGAAGGTTGGAGATCCCAGCCCCTCTCCCACCAGAGGAGCCACCTCTACAACCTCCCCCATCTTTAGCGCAGTTTCACGAAGCTTGACTGAGGGGTTTTCAGGTTTCTTCCCCCCCTCTGCGCCCCCTTGGGATCCAACTTGACCCTGCAGTCTGCAATCCGGTGGCCCTCCTTCCCACATCGAAAGCAGGCAGTGGATCTGGGTCTTGTCATCACTCCTCCCTTCGGAGGTTTAGGGGCCTCTTGGAAGCATGGGGGGGATGGCTTGCTCCATCTAGCACCCCCTACGTCTGCTTCAGGTCAAATCTATCTCCACTTCCTCTGCCAGCAAGTACCACAGTTGCAAATCATTAGGATCTCTTCTGGAGATACACATCTGGTACACGTCTTCATTTAGACCAGGGGTGTCCAACCTTTCACCTTCCCTGGGCCACATTAGAAGATGAAAATTTGGTTTGGGCCGCACATAAAATAAAATAACAGTAACGATACCTGATCATCCAAAAAAACCATAGAAAACATAGTTAACATATTAAATTTATTTGGAAATGAAGTTAGTGAGATGTTTTTATTATTTATTATTAATTATTTATTAAAAATTATTTATTTTTTATCACTTTTTTATCACGGTTTATTTTCTGGCCAAATTTTGCGGGGTGGGGAGAAAGCTCGCCCGCCTCGCGCCTACCTCTCCTCCTACAAATGGCCCAGCTGGATGAGGCAGGACTGGAAGGCAGAAGCAGCAGCGGCGGCGGGGGCAGAAGCAGCAGCGGTGGCAGGGGCAGAAGTGGCGGCGGCGGGGGCAGAAGCAGCGGCAGGGGCAGAAGCAGTGGCAGGGGCAGCGGTGGCAGAAGCGGCGGCGGGGGCAGAAGCGGCGGCAGGGGCGGGGGCAGAAGCAGAAGTGGTGGTGGGGGAAGAAGCGGAGGTGGCGGGGAAGAAGCAGCAGCAGTGGTGGGGGAAGAAGTGGCGGTGGCGGGGGCAGAAGCAGCAGCGGTGGGGGTGAAGAAGCGGTGGCAGCAGGGGCAGAAGCGGCGGCAGTGGCGGGGGCAGAAGTGGTGGCAGCCGCGGGGGCAGAAGCAGCAGCGATGGTGGGGGCAGAAGTGGCAGTGACGGCGGGGGAAGAAGTGGCAATGGGGGCAGAAGCGGCGGCAGGGGCAGCAGCAGCGGGGGCAGAAGAGGCACAGACGGCGGGGGCAGAAGTGGCAGTGGGGGCAGAAGCGGCAGCGGGGGCAGCGGCGGCGGGGGAAGAAGCGACAGCGACGGCAGGGGCAGAAGTGGCAGTGACGGCGGGTGCAGAAGTGGCAGAGGGGGCAGAAGTGGCGGCGGGGCAGCAGCGGCGGGGGCAGAAGTGGTGGCAGGGGCAGCAGCGGCAACAGCAGGAGGTGGTGCTCTGATGGCGCCCGCCTTTTCTGTTGCTGCTTGGCCTCGCGCTCGCCTCACCCCGCCTCACGCCTGCCTCTCCTCCTCCTCGCTGGCTCTGGCACAACGGTTAGGGTGGACACTGGGCCGCATTACGAGGTGACCTGGGCCGCATGCAGCCCGCGGGCCGTGGGTTGGACAAGCCTGATTTAGACCATCTTTGTAGGCTTCTATCAGGGCTCCCTGGGACCAACCTCGGATATGGCACACCAGCTGTCTAAACTCTTGGGTGTAGTCGGCCACTGACCTCCTCCCTTGATTTATGGTTTTCATCCTGATCCTGGCCTTTCTCTCCGCCAGTGGGTCCTCAAATCTTGCCTGCAACGCAGTCACGAATACATTGTAATTCCGCAGTTGGGGGGAGTTATCATTATGCAAAGTCACCATCCACTCTGCTGCTATTCCCTCCAAGGCCCTGGTAGCACATCTCACTTTGGCTGCTTCAGAGGTGAACTCTTCCCCATATTCCTCCATATAGCTCCAAACCTGTGCTAGGAAGAAACCCAAGTCTTTGGGATTTCCCCCAAATTTCACTTCTAATGGAGGCAGCTTGAGAGCTCTGCGTCTTCTAGGGATCACACCTACCGCTGGGGGCCCTGGGGCAGCAGCCGGTTGCTGCGCTGGCACAGGCTGAGCTATGGGGGTGGGGGCAGCCTGGCTGTCTCTGGCTGAATTTGCTCCCCCTTCCCCCTCATACCTTGGAGCGACGTGAAGCTGTCCAAAAGCTTCATTAAGGAGCTGCCTGGCTTGATCCAGCAAAATTTCTCTCTTTTCCTTCTCTTGCCATGGCCCCTCTCCCCCACGCCGTTGGGTCATGGTGATTCTGGGGTGGGGGGCTCATTGGGATCCTTCCAGCCAACACCCAACAACCATCTGGGCCTCTCAGCTGGAATTTCCTCCAGAGTAAGGTCGGCTAGCAAGTCGGCTGCTGGCACCTCCGGTATCAGCAACAATCGCCCCCCCACAGCTCCAAGATCTTCTTCTTCACTAGCTGGAGATGACATGATGTCAAGCCCCCTCAGTAGAAAACTGGATATTTTCTCCGGGTGGGCTGGTGATGAGATTCAGAATAATGTCCGTCTGTGCTCCATTCAAAATCCAAGAAAGAAATACTTAGACTCCATAGATTAGAGGAAAGAAATCTTTTACTGAAAATTGAAGTGGTAGCTTCAGATAAAATTCTGAATCTAAGAAATTAGGGGTGCAGATCATATATACAAAGGGATGGAATTGTTCCCACCCCCCAAAGTTCAAAAGATTCTTCCAATTAAAAGTTCTGGGTATGGTCATGTGAGCATCTTCAGTTGGTGATGAGGCCTCTGTCCGTTGACCTTGACATATTTTGATAAAGATTTGCAGTTGCACAGAGAAAGGAAGGCTAAGCAAGGAATAGAAACTTAAGAGCAGGAATTTATACTCCCCCCCTCCTCATTTATACAACACAAGAATGCAACACCTCCAGCTCTCTTCCCAGACATAACCCCTCCCCCCGTTACTTATGGCAGCCGAAAGATGCAAAGCAGTAGAAAAGATCTTGAAGGCTGACAGCTATCCACTGCTATAGCCGAACCTCTAAGCATAATCTTTGAAAAATCTTTTAGGACCAGCTCCTTGCCAAAACTATGGTCACAAGCCACGGTCATCCCCATCTTCAAAAAGGGAGACCCCAGCCTAGTTGAAAATTACAGACCAATCTCTTTATGCTGCGTTACCTGCAAAGTCATGGAATCAATTATTAACCAATCCATTATCTTCCACTTAGAGACAAACAATCTACTCTCTAATAAACAATTTGGTTTCAGAAAAAACTATCCTGTAATCTGGAACTCTTACAGTGCAAAAACATATGGACTACACAACTCAATAAGAGCAAAGCAATAGACGCAATCTACATAGACTTCTGTAAAGCCTTTGATTCAGTGGTACATGACAAACTACTCCTAAAACTAAAATCTTATGGTATCTCTGGACACCTACATAACTGGATAGAAGCATTCCTGTCAAACAGACAACAAATGGTCAAAATTGGGAGCGTCCTATCAAATTCTGTACCTGTCAACAGTGGTGTCCCCAAAGGCAGTGCTCTAGGACCAACTCTTTTCATACTCTACATAAATGACCTCTGTGATCATATTAAGAGCAACTGCATTCTCTTCGCTGATGATGTAAAGCTTTAGACAATACTGCTACCCTTCAAAAAGACCTTGACTGTGTATCAGAATAGTCAATCAAATGGCAACTTCAAATCTCAACAAATAAATGCTCTGTCTTACATACTGGCAAAAAATAAATAAATCAGAAAATAAAATACAAGCTAAATAGTCAAGACCTTGTTGAGGATCCAAACTCTGTCAAGGATCTTGAAGTACTCATTTCAAATGATCTAAGTGCTAGAGCCCACTGTAACTACATAGCCAAAAAGGCATTAAGAGTTATTAACCTAATCCTACGTAGCTTTTTCTCTGGTAATATCACACTATTAACTAGAGCATACAAAACATTTGCTAGACCAATACTTGAATACAGCTCATCAGTCTGGAACCCACATTAGGGTATCTGATATTAACACAGTTGAGAAAGTCCAGAAATATTTCACAAGAAGAGTTCTCCCCTCCTCTACTTGTTGCAGAATACCTTATGCCACCAGACTCGAAATTCTAGACTTAGAAAACCTAGAACTATGTCGCCTTCGGTCCTATCTAAATATAGTATATAAAATTATACATTGCAATGTCCTTCCTGTCAATGAATATTTCAGCTTCAACCATAACAATACAAGAGCACACAATAGATACAAACTCAAGGTTAACTGCACCAAACTTGATTGCAGGAAATACGACTTCAGCAACAGAGTGGTCAATGTTTGGAATACTCTATCTGATGCTGTGGTTTCTTCCCCCAAACCCAAAAACTTTAACCTTAGACTGTCTACTATTGACCTCACCCGTTTCCTAAGAGGCCTTTAGTGGGCGTGCATAAGCGCACCAATCGTGCCTACCGTCCCTGTCCCATTGTTTCTTTTTATTTTTCTTATACGTATCCATCTCATGTATTCATAACTATGTTTATACTTATACCTGTTATCATGTAAGCAATTGACAAATCAAATCAAATCAATAAATCAATAATAAATACTTAACTAACTAAATAAATAAATAAAAGAGGGTTAAGTAAAAGAGCTAAGAACAGAACGACAGAGATAGCAGTTGTAGTACTCTATTGGAGAGTAGAAATGGTATCAGTTAATTGTGAAAATGGAGGGACTGAGGTAGCTTTGCATTGATTAAGTCAGGGGTGTCAAACTCACATCGTCACAGTGCCGTCACGTGACATATCAGGACTTTCCCCCCATTTGCTAAACCTGGTGTGGGTGTGGCCAGTGCATGACACATTTGGCTGGATTAAGTAGAGTCATCTTGGGGCTTTCTCCCCACTCCTCAGAAAAAAAATATTCTGATTGGTTGTTAGCATTTTGCAGCCACTACAGGCTTGCATAGAAACAAACATGTTTCCTGTAGCTTCCCAGTAACCTTAAGTGAGAGAACAGCCTACTCAAACCCTGTTATGTTTTAACTGTGAAATTAGGGGACTTAAACACCAGTTAGATCCCTCATTCAAAAGTATTCCGCACAGGTCCCTACAGTCTGTGGCTCCTGTTTTATACTGTAGGTGTTCAGACTAGCTGCTATTTCTAACCTTAAGTGGAATCTGAATTGAAGTTGGTAACATTTTCTGTGAAATAAAATATTTTCTTTTATATTGCTATTCCATATTTTTTACTATTTCAAAAGTAGTGACCATTTATCTCTCAACTAGCACAATGATCTAAATCATTCCTCTGGATTAAAAGCTTGTACTGATTTTTACAACAACTCTTCCTGTCAATTAAAGCAGGAAGAAAATTACACTTATTTTCCTTCCTTAGTTTCATAAATCTGAACTGTGAATCTAAAGCTTGTGCCATGTTTATGAAGAGCACATAAGAATAGCACATGAAGGTTTTAACATTTGTCTCTTCTTTTATAGCTTTGAGCTTGTAATTTGCTGTTTTCACATTTAACTCTAAATTGGTAAATTGTCAGCTATTACAGTAGCTGTGGAAGTCTCAAAAGAACAAATCGCAACTGCAGACAATATGAAACTGTTCTTCAACAGTGAACTGAGAAATCGTGAATAATCAATCACCAAAGGAAAGCAAACTGCCAAGAAGAGTATTAAAAAGTGGGGTTTTTTAAAGGTGAGCTCCTAAACACGATTGTTAAAGTTTATAAAACAGAAAATGGTGTGAAGATAATAGGCTGAAAATTTCTTTCCTCTTTCAAAATAATACTGGAACCCAGGGTCAACTACTGAAGTTAATTAGCAGAGGAGAGAAGAGAGCAAACAAAAGAAAGGGCTTCTTTATATAACACATAATTAACAGATGGAGTTCACTGCCACAAGATGTAGAGAATGCCAATAGCTTGGGGCCAAAGTTGGTGTTACATGAAAACAAGGTTAAAGATAGCCCAATAGCCACAGTTTGCCTGAACGTTTTTTGAATTCAGAGAAGTTGGGGGAGAAACAAGAAAAGAAGCACTGAATTCTTTCCTCACCTGCCATTTTCCTAACGCAAGCCATTGCTTTTTCAGGCAGTTTCACCCCATCAAGTTTTAGCTCATGAAAGTTTAAGCCGAGTGGAAATGGTCACCAGGGTAAGGATTAAAACTTCCTAACTGTCACTTCTAGAAATGGAATTTTCTGGCAAAAGGGCTATGAGATAGATACAATAGATAAATTTCCTTCTAAAGCATGGATGTCATACTCGCTGCATCATGTTGCCATCACATGATGTTTTGCAACATTTTCCCCTTTCGTGGAGCTGGGGTGGACATGGCCTCCATAAGATGCATGCAGGCCGCCAGTTTGACAACCCTGCTGTAATGGGTAGTTGAGCCCATAGAAATCTTAAAAGAGAGTTTATAGAGGAAAATCTCCCTATGATTGTTACATATGATATGAAATGGACTCTCCGTGTTCAGGATCACAGTCATGTTTTCTTCTATCCCTGTTTTTTATTCTATTATTTGAAGTCTTACAGGTCCTGGCTTTGCATGGGATAGTCATGCCCTGACAACTTCTATCTTCCCCCTTGGCCTCAAGACATTAGCCCCAACTGCAACCCATGAGTGAAACAGCCACAGGTCATCATTAGCCATTCTGGAATGCAGGTAAAATGTTCTTCTTTTCCCATTACTTCTTCAAGGTGGATATAACCGTTCCTTGTCCTTTCATAATTATCACTACAAATACTGTAGTTTACAAGTTTAATGAAAAATATTCTGCAATACTTTATTCTCAGATGCAACCATCCCACTTTTCCTCACTGCAGGGCACAGAAAATAATCAAAAATGTTGAATGGAGTCTCTCTGCCTGTTTGCCAGTATTCCTGTTTTTGTCACTTTCAGTCACTCCCAAATCCTTACCTTATACACCAATGCACAGAATGTGAGGAATAAACAGAGTGAATTAGAAATTCAAGTAAACGAGGGCAGATATGATATTCTTGCCATTATGGACACTCGGCGGGCTGAAATCCACAAATGGAATATACGGCTAGAGGGATTTAAATTATTTCAAAGAAACAGACCAAATAAAAGAGAAGATGGAGTTGCACTATAAGAAACAACTACATCTCTACAGAAATAGAGCACAAAAATGATGAAAACTGTCTTGAACGCTTTTGGGCCAAAATAAAAGGGGGGAAAATGACATTGCCAAAGGTGTATACTATAGGCCACCCAACCAAGCAGAGGACACAGAGCTTGGGAAGAATTCAATTGATTAGAACCCTTAAGGGGAAAACAACACAAGAAAATTGGGAAACTTTCAAAAGTGAGATTATAAAAGCCCAGTACAATACCAATGAAGAAGAAAAATAACAGCTTTCAAAAGAAACCAGCATATCTGCATAAAAACTCTCTGATAAGTTAAAAGACACAAAGGACAAGTGGAAAGAGGGGCACATAACTGAGGGAGAATATCAGCAAATAGCCCAGCCTGCAAAGATGAAGTGAGAAAAGCTAAAGCTTAAAATTAACTAAGAAGAAATTTCCAGACAATTAGAACAATTAATCAGTGGCACAACTTGCCTCCAGAAGTTGTGAATGCTCCAATGCTGGAAGGTTTTAAGAAGAGATTGGACAACCATTTGTTTGAAATGGTAGAAGGTTTCCTGCCTGAGCAGGGTTTGAACTAGAAGACCTCCAAGGTCCCTTCCAACTTCTATTCTATTCTATTCTATTCTATTCTATTCTATTCTATTCTATTCTATTCTATTCTATTCTATTCTATTCTATTCTATTCTATTCTCCCTTGTAGTAAAATAGCATTTCTCTAAATGCTACTGTAGTTAGTTTCAATTTTCCAGCACCCCAGAAAACTGCCTGTTGACACAGCCATGGCAAGGTCTGGCTCCCCACTCTTTTAGGTTATTTCTGTCTTGATGTCTTCCCATATGTTTCTTTATTTCATGTTCTTTTAATTTGGGAGTTGTCCAAATGGGATGTGGGAAGAGGTTCAGACAGCCTAGAGACATCCAGACAGAGCCCTGAAATCAAATCTACGCTATTCTTACTGCAATGTATTGATTAGCAGATCCTTTGCCAACTATTTTGCCAATATCAGGGGCCACTGTCACCAATCAGGATCACACCATTTGACAGTGGCTGAGAATGGATGCAATAGGCTTAGGAAAGTGGCTGGCAATATGGGCAATATATATTATGCTGTGGTGGGATTCAATTTTTTTCACTTCTGGTTCTGTGGGCGTGGATTGGTGGGCGTGGCAGGGTAAGGATACTGTAAAATCTCCAGTCAAAGGTCGTATTTGCTGGTTTTCCGAACTACTCAAAATTTCCGCTACCGGTTCTCCAAAACTGGTCAGAATCTGCTGAATACCACCTCTGATGCTGTTATTGTTTTATGTAGACTTAAGGTTGGGTGGAAAGCTTTTTAATTCACAAGCTGGAAAGGGATAAAGGTGTCTGTGCATGTTTCCCACTGGCACAGGCTTCCTGCTCATGACTTACAGCATCTTCTAGAATCACCCAACCAACCATCACTGTGCCAATGGAATAATAATACAAGCTTTATATTACCCAAGAATGGCTGAAGACATGTTTGACAGTGATACAAGTCGCTATTGGGCAAGTGGCCATTGTCAGATTGATTCAATCCATTGTGTGGATTTTGGAGAGAAGGAACAGAGATTCAGATCTCCATAATATTACTGATAGCTTCCCTTCATACTCTTTATAAAAAGCTTCAAAGTGATAAATCATTGCTAGATTAAATATAATCAAGGATACAATTCATTCCTTTCTCAAAAAGTTAAAAAAACCAAATATAAATAAAACTTGAGAGATGGTGTCTATTATACTTAGTCTCCAATGAAAAGTATTAATAGTTAATATTAATATTCATCCTTGCTTTCACTATGTGTTTAATCAAAAGGTTTTGTTTTTGTGGCTGTTATTTCTTAATAATACTTTTTAGTGATGTGAGGTGTCACTCACTCATAGCATTCATTAAATAAATCTGCAGCTGACCACATGAAAGACCTTGAGTTGCTTTGGCCATGTGACATAGTTAGAATTCCCAAATTGAACAAAGATTTTCGGGAGCAGTGCTACACTTACTTTATAGGCAAGTAGTTCTAATCCACCTTTATAAAATTATCAGCGTATAAGCTACTAAACAGACTCAATATCCAATATTAAAAATGGATAAAATAGATGATCCAGTTTAACATTTTCAAAATATAATATTTAAAACGGGGACCTTCCAGCTCTGATTATCTGTTATCTGAATCTCCCCATCTTTTCTCCTTTCTTACCCTGCTCATATATTCTCATTAATCAAAACTACTGCGTACTCTTATTATTGGGGTGTGGGGGAGATAACTCCTGAAAGCCGCAAACAAAGAAGCTCTAAATGTTGATCAAAGTATTTTTCAGTGATCAGCTGTTAATACTAAAAAGTGCCATATTGATGAGTATTATGCTATATTCAGTGATCTTTTCTCAATGCTGAAGGAATAATTACTCAGTAGCTATTCTATATTATGCATCCAGGGTAATACTCTGCCACTGTCTAGATTTCATAGATGTGCCATCATTAGAACAAAATCTTGTTTTCATGATTGCACAGTATTTTCTAATTATGAATTTAAATTACATGTTAATATCATAAGAAGACTGTCCACTTCCCTGCTGTGATGGTTAGTAATTTTCCCATTATGAGATTATTATTACTGTATTTTCTGTACAGAAAAGGTTAAATATCTCTTTCGTTAACTTGAGATGCCATTTTAGAAAATGTTACATTTTTACTCTTGTATTTCCTTACAAGCATTGCCTTTTTATGGGGCTGCATGCCAACTTACATAAGAGAAAGGAAAGGAAAGGAAAGGAAAGGAAAGGAAAGGAAAGGAAAGGAAAGGAAAGGAAAGAAGGATTGCTGAAAGTTAAAGAGCAGAACACCAGTGAAAAGGCAAGTTGGAGATGGTCACTTTGTTTAAAGAAAAAAAAAGTAGTGAACCCCAGTGAGACTTGAATAGAACTGGCTCATCCCCCTTCCCAAACCTTTCTTTCAGGAAACTCAGCACAACCTTTTCACTGTTCCATTCTACTGTAATTTCCCAGCTGCACATCTTTCAGTACTAAGGCAGTCTCACATAAATTTTAAAGAGTTTGAAAAGCTCCTTGGCACTAGTAAACCTTTGCTTTTTTAAATAGGTGGCACTGCAAACATGGAGCAAAAAAATGCTGGGCAATACAGTCTCTGAACACATGCTTCCCCACCCCACCCCACTTGCTTTCTTTAATATACAGAAACAAAGAAAAAAAATGCAACATCAATAAAGCAATCAGAGAAGGGGGAAAAATAAAAATGACAAAATACATTATAACAGATATTAAAACAGCCCAGCTTTTAAACAGGGCATATCCATAGAAAGCTGGTTCATAAGCAGAAACTGAACACATGTTATTAGCCCAAGAGTAACCTTTATGTTAAATTCAGTGCTTGATAAATCCAGTGTTTATCATATAATTTGGAATCATGTCCAACCTTTAAACCATATTACTACTCTTGAAACAATATTAAAAGAAACTCACAGATATTACATCAAAATGGAATCATAGTGGATCAGACCCACATGATATGCAAAATTGGCCCCTCCGTTATTTTATACTCCCAGCATAATTGACTTGACACCAAACTTATTTTTACATTCTCAGAGGTGTCTAAGAAATAGGAAAATGATTCTATTGTATTAATCTCTTCATAAGATCAGTTGAAAATTTCTCATTAGTACTGTAAAACCCCCAACCGCTGATTTAGAACTGGGTTTTCCAACTCTTTATTGTTCTAAAGTTCTAATAATCAATATCCACCTTAACAACATTGTTTGCCTCTTAAAAATACTGTACCTTGGAATTGTCCAAAACATATTGCAGTGCTGGTGGTAATTCAGCCCTGGCTGTCTGAGATGCAGCTAATGCATCTGAATCAAATTGTGAAATCAAAATCATGCTTTAATTGAATATACTGTCCTCTCATATTATCAAAGAGATCGCACGACAGTTTTCTACATGTGCCCAAAGTGGTTTTTGGAGTAGATCACTTGGATTCTATATGGAATTAAGTCAAAATACATGTTTAATAATAAAGCTGTAAATCAGGAAAGTTAGATGTCATCAGATGATAGCAGTAATATAAGTAAAGGTGTTTGCCTTTCCCATAAATATTTTCTTAATAACGTAACAATTTGCTTGACGTGCCTTAATGTATTAAAGGAGGAATCCATCTGAATTGCTCTCTCTCCATCCAACTAGCTTGCAGCAATATTCATTTGAACAACTGCTGATATAAATGCAGTCTGTGTAGAAAGGAGGAAGCAATGTGCGAAGAACAAAAAGCAGAGTCCATGGCACAATCTTCATTTCCTCCCAGTCCCTAAGTAGGCATTATAACCATTTTGTGAATGTTGTGAAAGTCACTTATTGTGTACCCAATTTCCAAAGATTGATAAACTTGTTGGGGTTAATCTAAGACAAAGAAAAGGTCCCTGCTCTGATGGCACAGTGAAATTTGTCTCTGGACAAAAGGAGTGAATATTTTCTTTTCCCGACAGAGGAAGGGGAAAGGAGAAGGACGAGACTTTTGTGGTAATAACAGACAAATATAAGCACATAGACACCTTGAGGCTCACTGATACATTTTCACAGGGCAACACTTGCAAGCATGGTGGAATCTATCTAAATATCAGGATTTCAATCAATCTCTCCCCTGTGGGAAAGTTGCCTTGAAATGGCAGCTTGGAGTGAGGCACAGTAAGTGGATAAAATACCCCCTATTAATATAGCTTTTAGTGAGAACACATGGGGAAGGTGGTGGGTGGGAAATGGGACCTGTGTAGATTTGTTGATACATCTTTGAGTGTGATCTGTCATTATCCCTCAAGGATAACTAAATTCCAACTTGAATTTACTCCAGCTTAATCCTGTGGTGGGGAAAGTCTTCCTCCTCTATGAGTAACCTAGAAAGGCCTCCCAATCTGTTGAAAATCTCCCTCAAGCATTATATCAAGCATTATATCTTTCCCACTGTCCCCAGGACAGAGAAATGGTCGGACAAACGTACAGGTTACACTTTAATTTCCATGAAAACCCCATACCTCTCTTGAGAGATCACTCCTCTGAAAAAGGTGGATTTCCACTGCAGGAGCATGGCAGACTGATAGCCTTCTCTCCAGATTTGACTGGAGAAGAAGAAAGTGGTCACATCAAGCTAAATCTGGGGAGGCTATAATGATCATCAAAGAAATTCTGAGCTCCAAGTTGTTTTATTCTCAAAATTTGTTAAATGCTACATATTGTTTTCTGTTTGAAAATTACTGATTAAGATTATTCCAATGTCCTTGTTCTAAACAGTGAGCTTTAAAATAAGATTTTGCTATATTTCATTTATTGTAAGTATTCTTTTAAAACATCTTATTTTTTCTTCAATATTTGATACTTCACTCATTTGGAATTTTGATATTTTTAATTTAAATTGTGTATGCCTGTTGAATTAGGGGAAAAAACTGATAATGCTAAAAGGCCATCATTTTTCTTCAAGAAACTTTATATGAAAATACAGGTGAACATTACAACCTTTTTTTAAATGAGAAAATATTTCTCAAGTACTTGTATTCTCGCAGCTGTGTTTTTAAATATCTTTATCAATGATGATAAAAATATTAATTCTTAAATAGTATGCTCAAAATAACAATAACTTTGGTTGTGTTCACAGTCAGGGACAAAATCAGTGACTGACTGGAATCCATTAAATAACATATAAGTTTACAAAAAAAAGTGCTACTTGGAAAGAGTGACATATTGAAAAGGATATTAGGATTGCACTACTTTGTGCCCTCACAATGAAAAAAGCCCCATTTATAATACATAGAATTAAATGATCAAACTTGCAGTTTTATTTTCACCTGTTTAGAAATATGTCCTTCTGAACTTACTTCTAAGGAATTGTACTTACTTATCTTTCATACAACCTGGGCAGACTAAAAGTAGAAAGTGGTCAGCATAATTGCACAAATCTGTGCCATACCATAACAGAACATAGCATAACATAACAGGTATGTTATCAGAAATGTTTTTGGTTTTGCACCCATATAATTCATATTTCTGATTTTTCAAAATAATTCTAAAGATTAATTCAGAAATTATTTGAACTCAATGTAATTCTTTCACTTACTGAACACTGAATAATGTTGAAAAGCAATAACTGACACTATTTACAGGCAAGATTTGTTATAGCTCAAAGGCTGTTATCTATTTTCTGAATAATACAGTATAAGAATCTTGCTTTATAAGTAGTATTTTCATGTTATGGATAGGCTGATTAAGATAAACATAAAACAGCTTTCTTGAGGTTTGCTCTTGAATTCATGGCCAGCATTACAATTTAAAATGGGTACTTGCAACTATGATATTGTAGCAGACTTCTGTACAGACTTCTATATGCTAAATTACTGGAGAAAGCCATTGTGACAATGCTTTATTACAAATTTAAAATAGATTAGCTTAAAGTAGCTTAATGTTTGTGAAGCAAGCAATAGCACAACAGTATCGTAGTGAAAAGGAGCTTATTAAGACAGCATTATTTAAAAAAAGAATTAA
Organism: Pseudonaja textilis; assembly: GCF_049901715.1. NCBI lineage: Eukaryota > Metazoa > Chordata > Lepidosauria > Squamata > Elapidae > Pseudonaja > Pseudonaja textilis. The sequence continues at coordinate 151,256,821 of NC_141991.1, forward strand.
CTTTTCCTAAGCAAAAAGAAAGAGTGGGAGGGGATACAGTTGCATGTCTTAAGTTTAAAACAGCTGAAGCAGTTACTTTTCTTGCAGTATAAGGTATAGAGTAAGTAGCTGAAGAGTCACTTGCTAGATTTTTTTTTTATGTAAGAGGAGAAAGATAGGTCTGGGATCACTTCCTTATCTAGAGGTTATCATCAGTAAACAACTGAAGCAATCTTAAAATCACCTTTTGTAAAATAGCAAGGCGTTTCTCTGGCAAGACAGACTGCTGGCAAAGAAAATCTTCACAGCAAACACACTTTGGGATCAGGGAGGCTGTGGAGAGATTATCCTTGCCTGGACCAAACTGGTCCGCATATTTTCAATTGCTTGATTTTGCAGGTTATCAATATGTAAATTCCCCCTGTGGTTGCTCTTCATGCCATGGCCACATTCCAAGATGGGTGTCTGCCAAGTTTCTTTAGCAAACTTGGGCCTTGTTTTCTTCCTCCTCCTCATCCCTTGGTGTTACTATTCCTGGTTTGGTTCCCCCCCCACCCCCCCCACAAAAAAAATACTGTCTTGGGATCCTGCCTCTAGGGGAAAAATGCAAGAGGAATTCTCTGCCAAGGGTTGACTGGAAGGCCCTGATATCAGGGATTTTTGGCGGGGTGAGATGGATCACTTCTGCAGCAATTTAGGATAGCAAAATAGGTCAGAAAATGACAATAGGATGATTTATTTGGGGGGATTTAACCATGTGTGGGGGGAACTGGCAGTGCATCGTTTCCATTTTTCTACCTCAGACAGTGCAATGTCCTGGGCTGTCTCTCTGCCAAGAGGGCTGGGATTTGAATGGGGCTATTCAGCAGGACTTTGGGCTCGTCCTTCCTACACAGAGCTGTGTGACAGACTGGTGATATCTAGGGAGGGGGTGTCTGAAGCATTGACTGGGGAGCGTATCTTGGGCTTGGAGAGGGAGCTCCCCTCAACCGCTCCTCATGTCCTGAAATTCCAGTTTCAAGGGGTAGAACTTTGAACAAAGCCTCAATTGATGAGGTGCCCGTTGGTGCCATAGCAACGCCGGCTCTGTCTTATATGGGCAGAGTGTGCCAAGAAGGTGCCATGGTGACGCTTGAGAGGCGCGTGGAAACCTGTGAAATCCCTGCAGCCGATGAGGAGGGCAATTGTCTGCCCTAGGCACTTCCTTAAAGAAGCCACATTCCCTTCCCCACCTCATGCCCCTGGGTAGGGATGGCTTGGCAGAGGTTTCCTTTCCTAAGCTGTCTCTCTGCAGCTGTTATTTGGGGAGACACAAGCTTAATAGAGGAAAGCCCCCCCTCAATTGGCAAAGGCTGTGCGCTGGGCTATTGTTGTGCTCTATACCAGTCTGTTGAATAGGAGGTGGCATCTGTTTTCTTCCAGCGATGGGAACTTCATCTCCAAAGCCCTGGCATCAGATTAGGGGACGATTGGATTTGGAGGGGGAGAACACTTTATTGTCCGAAGGGGGCATTACTTTTCTATCACTAATGCAGCTCACACAGAGAAGGCAGAGACGTGGTGCCAACAGCCATGACCCAGTCTGCCCCGGTTGGCAGCTTTGCCAGTCTCCCAGTGCCACCCCCTTCCCTTCAGTCTGCCCACCCCACCCAGACCCTTTCCGGATTAGCTTTCAAGTGAGTGCTAGCAAGCCGACTGAACAAGAAAAGCAGACTTTGATCGCATCTGAAGTTCAGGTTTCTTTTAATATAAGGATTTAAAACACTGGATCCTATATGATTGGCCAAAAAGGTACTGGCTCAAATTAATTAGAAAGACTTACTATAATCTTATTAATGTGATTGACAATTTCATCATCCTGGCTATGTTGGTCATGTTCTGATTTGTTTTTAATATTAGGTCTTAAAGGGTAATATATCGTATCTGTTCCCATTCAGTATTATTGTAAAAATTATGGTGAGGTGTTTTTCCTTTTATCGTCTTGTAAAATCTTAAGTAAAGTAGAATAGTTTTAAATCCGTATTCTTTTTCTTTTCATTTTCTATCTTTTTGTCTTACAATCAAAGCTTTAAAAAGGAACAAGAAAAGCAGATCTTCAAAACTGAAGCTGGTGAAGGAGAATGAGCATCTCTGGTTCAGTGAAAGAAAGAAGGCTGAACATCAGATAGCTGGGTTTGTTCCCACATTCCTGAAAAGTAGCAAGATCTAAATGGGTTTATGCAGTGGGGCACAGAACTGGGTCAACTAATTAGCCCCATTTTCTGAGCACTGGTTTCTATCAATTGCACTACTGTACGGCTACCGTAATGGTGAGGCTTTAAATATACAAGCGCAGAAACACCTGCTCTTAATGGCAATTTAGAATTATCTAAGGAAAATAAATAATTAATCCTACTCTCTTGTATCCAAGACACAGATTTCCAGAATGGAAAATTTTGTAAAAAGTAAGGAATAAACCAAGACAGGGAATGTGCAAAAGTTCTCCTCTATGTCTTTATGAGACTGATAAATGCTGCTGAGCAGGTGGTTTTTTTAAGAAATCTTATTTCAGTCATTGACCAATAAAAGTGCATTCAATAAAATGAATCAAAAAAAAATCCCCTAAAAACAAGAACTATTAGCAACCATTTGTGGGCAAATCTTACATACAATGTGGCAAAATTTTGCTAATTTTAGAGAGAAATATTGATCCTGATTGTTTAACAGATAGCACAAATAAAAGTTATCAGAGTGCCCCAGGAAGTTAAATAAAAGAGGAATAATCAATTGGTGTCAATGGTTTCTATGGCACCCATAAGACAGGGGCAGAATTTATTTTCATGTGGGGTTTTCCTTATATTTTTGTTGCAGGATAGCTGTGAGAAGAGCACTGAATCAAGCTAAAAATGAAGCTCTTCTGAATTTGAAATTGTGATATGGTATACATATGAGGCTGGGTTAGGCATTAAAATTTGGTTATTTGCTTATTATGAGAGAAAGCATCAATTTCTTTTTTACTTTCTATATCTAAGATCTTTTGCCTTAATATTGATTTAGCTTGATATCACTCTGAAGTTACGATGGCATCATCAGAGAAAACATAGACGTTCAGTTTGTTTTAGATCACTATTTCCCAGGAAATTTGCAATTGTCTGCCAATATTAGATGGGTACTGCTGAGCAGTTTGGCTGAAAATGGTTCTGAATACTGACAACAAATGCAAATTTAAAAATAACTTTTTATTGAATAATCAATTCTCCCTAACAGGCAAGCAAAATTGAGTGAAAAAGAAGTCAAGACAGCAATACAAATAAAAGAAAATGTTCATAATCAGAACAGTTGGATACAGTATTTTTAACCTTCAATCACAACTTTCCCATTTTGAACCTTACAAGCAAGTCTTTGAAATCAGAGAACTCACCCTTTCCCCAGTGTGTTTCTAACCTTTAGCTAGTAAGAGGGCTGACTATGTCAGGGCAACTTTAGACCTGAAGTTGTCCAAATGCAGACGAGGCAAAGTCAAATCAAGTCTTACTCTTAAAATCAATTTAAGCCAATTTTATGAAAGTTACTCAGCAAAGTCCTCAGGAGGTTTGGCAATAGATTCATGAAAACATTTTCAGGATATAACATTAAAGCTAGCTAAAATAGAAATAAAGAATAAGAAAAGAAATAAATTGGAGGCAAAAATCCTTCCAAATTTGGAAAAGTTGTTTAAATAACACAACCACAACTTTAATATGAATCAATAGGAAGATGAAGTTGAATATTCCAATAAGGAAAACAAAGAAAAGTCTGCAAAAGTATCAAACAAAAAAGCAAAATTCCGAACAGTAAAAGTAAGTTTAGAAGTATTCTTTGGATGTAAAGTAGATGATACACCAAAGTATACTGGTTAAGTAAGAACAACCTCCCCAACTTAGTGACCTTCACATGTGCCAGGAATACAAAACACCCATTCCCAACATAATTATAAAGATATCAGGTTGAGAAAGATGGACTTCCCCAGGGAATGTATTTTCTGCAAATAGGACTGGGGAAACAAGAATTCCAGAAACTGTGTCGTACGACAGACTGAATACCCTGAATGTCCATAAAAATCTATAAGATTTTAAAAATCGTTGCCGTCCAGCATCTTTTGTGATAGACTGAGTTTCTTCTGTCTTTAACATTTTTGATTGGTACAAACTCACAGGATTCATTTTCTGACAGGGAAACCGATTAATCAATTATTTTTAACAGATTAATTGCCTGCATAGAGGTAGTGAGTTATCCAAATGAATTAATTTTACAAACCAGCTTCCAAGTTACAACATTCTTATTAAAAAGGTTGTTTCAGTTCCATTGTTTATATTGTATCTTTAAATAAACCTAAAGGGCAGAGTCAGGCTGAAATATTATGAATTTAAAATAAAGCATGAAATGATGCTACTTCCTTCACAAGATCTCCAGTTAACGTTGCTTTTCGCTGCAGAGAGATCCTCTCTTTGCCATCTTGATTATAGTGTTTTTTGTATCTCCTTGTCTCTTCTAGTCTTAACGAATCTTCTTCTACTCCAGCATGTTGTGCCAGAGGAACAAGTGGCTAAGCTACTTTTTAAAATCTCCCTTAGTAAGTTACCAAGGAAGAGCTTGTTCCAAAACAGCTGGGCACACAAATGACTTTTGCAAGAGGTTTTCCAGTTTGGATTGAATGTGTTTGGGTGTTTCAATAACTGGTTTAAATTCAGCTAAATACGCACACACACACACACACACACACAGGCACCCTTGAGTAAAGATAATGAACACATTAGTAAAAATAAAATAAAATAAATACTGTGATACTACACAATCCAATTGTGCAGGTTTAATGGCGTACTGGAGATTGGCTCAAATAGGCGACTATAAATGTGACTCCCATCAGAATTACTAATTTTAAAACATACATTGCCACTTCTCTATTCTGCTGGTTAAGAGGGATAGAGAAGTCACAGTCTACTATCCTGTTGAAGCCTGAGACTTTCTTTGCCCACATCCCCTTGCTCAATTTGCTCTATTGTATAATCATAATTAGAAAAGTGAAAAAGACAGCTCTGTGCTTTCTTACCTATTCACACACAGACATAGAAATCATCTTAAATTGTGAGATCTTCCAAATCCAAGGGCTCTGCCTGTCTGAGATCAGCACCAACACTTTGCATCCCCAGAGCATTAGATTAATTATTGGTTTAGCTCCTGTTGCAGGGGAAATGCTGTTTACGGAGCATTGGGAGCAGCATTTCCCATTTGCGAGGACCCCCACTCCATCTTATCCCTTGGATTCCTCCTCCTGTAACCTAGGTGCTATGGCAGCTTGCCACCAGTCCTCAGTAGCTCCAAGGAGCAACTTTCTACACTCACTTTTTTGTAGCACCCATTACAAAAAAGCAAAAGCAGCAGCACTAAAGGCAGGTGAGGGATGGGATGGGATGAGATGAGAATATTGGTTGTTTGCCACTTTTGTGCCCACCACTTTGCCAGTGGGAGGAAATATAACAGTGGGAACACCACCATAATGCCACAAGGTCACTGCAGAAGATTTAAAAGGCATGGCTGTGTGGCTGAGGGGTGACGTCCCCAGTGGGAATAACACACACTGTACTAATTTACAAAGGCCGCTCTCATTTTGCTAGTGATAAAGGCAACACCTTAGGTGCGGGTCTGTGTGTGTTTTTCTCCTGAACCAGTTTAAAGAGATATCTTAGGAAGAGATTTTAAAATTGTATTTTGAGGACAGTATTTTAAAAAATCAAATGGTAAAACAGTACATAAAGAATACGGAATAAGCGTTGGAAGGGATCGTGGAAGTCTATAATGATTACACAGGAGCCTTAATATGTATCTGGTATTAATGAATGCAGGGATGCCTGCTTTATTGCAAAGTAATGGTCTTAAACATTTTTCCATTGTGTTTTGCATTCATTCAACATGAATGTATTTTTAGGATTTAGCATCTGGGGTCTGAAAGAGGTGTCAGTAAACAGAGATGTCTGGGTTGTGAAATAAGTAGTTGTAAATTATCTGGATTACAATTGCTGCAACCCTTTCAGCTTTTCCTTGTGATCTTTAACAGATGCAGAAGGCACCCCAATGCTGGAACATTCATTTCAGCCGTAATATTCATACATTTACTCAAACCTTTAGGTTTTCTCCTGGTAAGGCTACAGTTGTGGGCTACCTTATTCACCAAGTCTTGAACATTAGTACTGTAGGAGAAGAGCTAGCATAAGTAGGGAGTGGAGTTAAGTGTGTTATAAGCTTAGAATCATTACATTGCTACAAATGATCCTTGCACCTTTCTTGAATTCTGTTGATCATATTTGGCACCAATTTAGTACTGAACTAGTTGACTAGATTCTTGTGCAAGCTTGAGCAATAAATTTTTGAACTCTAACTTAATGTATAATCCTGATCCTTTGCACCTGACAAGCACCAGGAATCAACATACTCTTATATAACAAATAGCTATTATTGTCCCACATTGTAATAATCCTATGCTGCTTCATTTTGTTCAACAACAGTTCAGCATTCTTCTGCAATCTATTTATGCCACTTATGATCTCTTCCACTGTCATGTCCATGTTGCTGATAGTAATCCTGGGAGGTTAGAACTGTTAGATGTGGTTAAGTTGGGAGCTCCTCTAGCTGAAAGGGGAGTAAATGAGAGTCAGTTTATCTTTTTCACACTCACTTTATCTGGTCAGTCCTAGGAACCCTTGCAGCAAACAATTATAAAGTTTAATGTTGTTATTTCCAGACAAGTCTGCTCTTCAAAGAATGGCATACATCTCATCATCCAGTCGCTTAGTGGCCACTGACCTAAAGTAGGCATTTTTGTGTATGGTTATTCCATTTGATGGCACCAGATTATTTTCTCAGTTACGGCCCATGACATGTTCAGGAAACAGACTGCTCAGCAGCTGAATTGCACCACTTAAAAAGGCCCCAAAGAAGCTTCCATGATGTGATGCTTCTTTTTGAGGGAGGACTTTTTAGCACTCAACATTTTAATGACCCATTTCTTTTCTTTAAGATTCAGAACTGAGAAGCTTTAAGATTTTTTTTAGCATATTCAGGATTGTTTCTGCCACTGCCCCCATCAGATCATTATTAGCATTGCATTAAACGCCCTTCTATTTTGCTCCAGACTTTCCACACACTTCTAAAGATCCTCCAATTTTTGTGTACTTTCTTCAAAAGCCACTATTCTTTACCCTTCTATTTCATGGTGCAAACATGAGGCCAGTCAGCTGGGAAAAGGCTGTTCTCAGTTTATAGCTTCCAGATTAGTGCCTGCTGTATTTAACAAAGGAGGGTTGAGATGGCGCCTTGGAACTCTTTTTAAAAATGCTGTGTAAGTAAGATACAGTCCTCACAAAGGCAATAGAACAATCCTCTTTATAATACAGATAATCAGAGTTGGAAGGAACCTTGTAGATCATCTAGTCCAACCCCCCACCCAAGCGGGAGATCCTATACCATTTCTGACAAATGGCAGTCCAATCTCTTCTTGAAAGTCTCAACTGATGGCGCTCTCACAACTTCCAAGGGCAAGCTGTTCCATTGGTTCATTGTTCTCACTGTCAGAAAGTTTCTCCTTGTTTCCAGGTTAAATCTCTCCTTGTTCAGTTTCCATCCATTATTCCTTGTCTGGCCTAGGACAAAGAAAATAGCTTTAGAAAATAGCTTGACCCCTTCCTCCCTGTGGCAGCCCCTCAAATATTGGAACACTGCTATCATGTCTCCCCTGGTCCTTTTCTTTACTAGACTAGCCAAGCCCAGTTCCTGTAACTGTTCATCATATGTTTTAGTCTCCAGTCCCCTAATCATCCAGGTTGCTCTTCTCTGTACTTTTTCTAGAACCTCAACATCTTTTTTATAATGTGGTGACCAACACTGGATGCAGTACTCTAGGTGTGGTCTTACTAAGGCTTTATAGAGTGGTATTAGTACTTCCCTTGATCTTCACTGTATCCCTCTGTTAATGCAACTTAGGATTGCATTAGCTTTTTTGGCTGCTGCTCTACACTGCTGGCTCCTATTTAGCTGGTTGTCCACTAAGACTCCAAGATCCCTCTCACAGTTCCTGCTATTGAGTCTGGTTTCACCCAGTCTATATGTGTACTTTTGGTTTTGCTTGCCTAAGTGTAGGACTTTACTTTTCTCTATATTGAATTTCATTTTATTAGATATGGCCCAGTGTTCTAGTCCGTCAAGATCCATCTGGATCTTGAGCCTATCTTCTTGTATCTTTTCCCCAGTATTTGGAAATCAGAGTGATCAATTTCATTTTCTTATCTTAGGAAAACATATTTTGAGGAATGTAAATAATACTTAGATGTCCGTAATGTAGATAACATCAACCCTCCATGTTCTCTATTGTTTGATTCAAAATATTTATCCAGGACTAGACTATAGATAGTCCTCAACCTACAACCACAATTGGGCCCAAAATTTGTGTTGTTAAATTAGACAAGTGTTACAACATTTTTTGCTGCAATTGTAAAGTGAATGACTACAGTTATTAAATTAGTAACCTGGTAAGTGACTCTGGCTTCCCCATTGACTTTGCTTGTCAGAAGGCCGCAAAAGGTGATCCTAATACCCTGGGACACTGCAATTGTCATAATTGTGAGACAATTGTCAAACATCCTAATGTAAATCGTGTGACCATGTGGATGCTCTAATAGTCATAAATGTGAAAAATAGTCATAAACCACTTTTTTCAGTGCCGTTGTAACATAGCATAGCATAGCATAGCATAGCATAGCATAGCATAGCATAGCATAGCATAGCATAGCATAGCATAGAATTCTTTATTGGTCAAGTATACAGTTATTTAATGAACTGTTGTAAGTCAAGGACTATCTATATAGGCAATTCAGGTAGTCCTGTAATGCAGCAGGCAATGACTGCATTATTTTATGAGGATTTGGTGGAGTGATGTTTGGCAGTTTTTCATGACATGATTGCTATCTTTATGTCAAAAAACTCAACATGAGTTGACACTTCATAGTAAGACATTACTAATACTAGACATTACTTCATAGTAAGATATTTGAACAATTCTTTAGATTGTGCCACTATGGTCATGGTCACATTGTTGGTGCTCTGTCTAAACTTCTCCTATGGTAAGTTTAATTTATCATTCTGTTTTTGGCAGAATTCACTTTGAAATGTGGACATCTAAACTGATGCCGACTTTCTTTTCCAAAACTGGAAAATATCAGTCTTCATCCTAATCTATCTTGCATCAGTCAGGGTACACACAAGCTTCTTGCTTTCACTGAGATGTATATATTTGATATATTTTGAAAATAGGGTGCTTGTCTCTATTTCAAAAGGCCCAGTTTTCTAGATTTGGCAATGAAGTATTCTTTCTCTAAAGCAACATTCAGATTATGTTTCAAAGTGGGACCTCATTTCATTGCAGCTAAATAAAATGATATCTTGTATGTAAGTTGCATGTAAAATCAATGTATCTTAAACTCTGATTTGGTAGATAAAGCTTTGAATTAGATGCTCCTCAGCAGGAACATTTTAACTTTAGCAAGTCCCCCCAAAAGATAGGTGTCCCCCAAGCTTTGATAGGTTAATTGGGGACCTCCTTTATTCTGCATGTAAGAGTGCAAGGATACAACATTGGAGTGCAAGGTTTATTCTCCTGCTTTTGTCATGTAGTACAACCAGGTAGCATTTGTTCTACTACCAAAAATAGATCATCTTGTGAGTTCCAGGGGCTCAGGAGCTTTTTCCCAATTACAAAGTGCTTCAAGGAAACATCAGTCACCAACTTGGCATCCTCTTTGTGTTCCCAGTTGCTGTGTATGTTGTAACTCTGACACTTGAGGTACTCTTTAACCCTACTGAGATTGTATAGAACCTCATCTGTTAAATTAAGCATGCCACTGAAATTATTTTCACAATAACAGATGGGGCAACTGTTGGGAGGCAAAAAAACCTAGTTAAACTCAAAAGCCATGGGAGTGCAACTGACAGAAAAATCATCCAAAAAATAATTACCTACATGCTTTTCACCCCCTCACAAGGGTGTAGAATATCCAGGTTCTCCTTATAAGACCTTATTTATATCAATTGTTGCTTGAAAGAGGTGGAATTTTGTTTTTGTGATTCAGTGGAAGTCACGCTAATTTGATTGTTCTTTCTCCAAATACCTAAGAGGGTACTGGGCCGCTCAGACAGATCTCAGAATAACATATCTCAATGCAGTATAGCAAATCTGAGTCTCCTTAGGAAGGAAGGACAGACTCTGCCCTGTCTGTGAGAAATTTGCACTAAGTCATTTTAATGACTTCCTCCCTAAAATTAATGACAAGCCTCTCTCATTCTCTCCATATCTTAGCTGCAAGTATTAAGCCAAAACCCTTTTCAATTTAAGCTCTGTACCTGTGTTAGCAATGTACCACCTAAGAAATTCTTTCATTGGGCCTCATGGCACCAGGTCCATAATACTTGACAACAAGGAGTGGATCCATACAAATCTCAATTGGCCTTTGTATTGAATTACCGGGAAGGGGGGGGTGGAGGGGGGGAGGGGGGGAGGGGCGGCAGGTAAGACTCCAGACAGCCTTGAAAATGAAAACCCAAAGCCTTGGGCAGTTTGCTTAACTTAAGGGGCAGAACACAAACAGAATCTTTAGAGCGTATTATAGTGGTTTATCATCCCTGAGTCAAATGTTCAGCTTGGATCTGTTCTAGGATCAGCTTGAAGAATCTCATCACCTCTTCATTATTCCCTTTCTCCTGCACATCCATGACATAGATATAATTTCTTATGTTGATGTTAAAAATTGCAACAATGCCCTACTTCTGGCAGAGGTGACTGATTCAGAAAACAGAAATACATGCATTGCAATGTTTTCATTTTCCACATTTCTTTTAACCCCTAGAGCTTTTGTAGGGATTAAAGCCATAGGTCTGGCATGTGCTACATTATACCTTATTCGTACAATCCTTTGTCAGCACTGTATGTCTTTGGAGGCAGAATAGCAAAACAACTTGAATTTATTCAATTTTGTCCCTTTCCCATCTGCTAAATGACACCTTTGCTTTAGGCATACACTACAGTGGTATTAGCAGCCACAGGTAGGTGGTGTGACAGAATTCACCTAAATAACATTCAGTCAGTGTTAGATCGGGTAGATCGGTCCCAATGAGAGACGCGAGACCAGTGTACTTCAAGCTCTTATTTTATTGTATAGTTCTGTACAGGATCTTGGAGCCGCGGCAGCCCTTCATATAGGGACTGCTTGCGGCTCGCCGGCCAATGACAGGGCTTTGAATCTCCCATGATCAGCTCGGCCAATCGTGGGTGATTCTTAGAAAGCCAATCACGGCCGTTCAGTAGACCAATCGGGAAACAGCCCGTTTGGGCCAATCAGATTTCATCTTTTGGAGTATGTTAATATAGAACACCCCTCCCCTCTTGGTTCAGTCCTACGCAATGTGGTCACGTAGTCGCTCAAATAGGCGGGGCTTCGTACCTGCCTATTTGACCTGCGTGGCTCAGTTGATGTTTGGTCTTCAGCCGGTTCGGACGGACTCCTTGCCGCTCTCATCCCTCCTGAGGGAACCGCCTGGAAGGGTGAGCCGGGCCTACTGTGGTAGCTCCCTCCCGGTCTACCCGGGCTGGTTAAGCTGCCGGTTCTGCTGTTCCCGCCTGGTCTTTCCGGGCTGGTTGAACTGGCTTGACTGCTCCTTCCAGGTGAAGCTCCGGGTTGTTCGTCTGCTGCTGGTTCGTCATCTACCGGTGAGTATTGCTGGTTTATTTTGGCTTGGGGGTGTTCGGTTTGCATTTTAGGATTTTCTTTTTCTGTGTATTTATTGCCTGAGGTCCCCACCCCCCGGTTTCTTTATTAGTAACTTTTTGTGGTGTATGCGAGTTGTCTTCGTTGTTGGTGGCTATTCTTGACCTTAATTGGTCGATGTGCCATTTCCAGCTTCGCCCATCATCCATTTGTAGCCAGTATGATCGGGGGCCTGTTACCTGGGTTATTTTTGCCAGTACCCAGAGTGGGTCCCCCGTGAAGTTTTTCACGTAGACTGTGTCTCCTGTGTTAAATGTTCAGTGGTTGCTTGATGAGTCTGGGGGTGTCTCAGGGTTATATGTGGGGTGCAGTCTGTCTAACTTGGATTGTAATTTTCTGCCCATGAGAAGTTCTGCTGGGCTCTTGTTGGTCATTGTGTTGGATGTTATGTGTTGTATTAATAGCATTTTATTTATTTTTTCCTGCATGTCCCCGGTTTTGATTTTCTGTATGGCATTTTTTGTGTAACGAACCATGCCTTCCGCCCGCCCGTTTGCCGCCGGATGGACGGGTGCTGTCAATGCATGGCGTATGCCCAGTTCTGCCAGGAATTTTTCAAATGCCAGTGCGGTAAATTGTGGCCCGTTGTCTGACACCAGCACATCTAGTCGGCCATGGGTGGTGAATAGTTTGTTTAGCTTTTTGATAACGGCCTCCGTGGTGGTGGATTTCATGGTGCTTACCTCCAGCCAGTTGGAGTAAGCGTCGACTGTTATCAGGAATGTGTGTCCCTTGGTAGGTCTGGCGAAGTCTATATGGATCCTGGACCATGGTCCCCTGGGGGTTTTCCATTCCAGGATTGGGGCGGAGGGAGGGCTTGGTCTGGTTTCCTGGCATCTCCCACATGAGGCTACCCAAGTCTCAATTTGTTTGTCCATCCCTGGCCACCAGGCGTAGCTCCTGGCCAGGGCTTTCATATTAACTATGCCTAGGTGCCCCTCATGCAACATAGACAACACCCTCTTTTGCAGTGTTTCAGGGATCACAACCCTGTCCCCCCAAAGTATGCAACCCTTCTGTGTAAACAGTGCGGTCTGCCGGTTCCGAAAAAGTTTTAAATTGCTCGCCGCCATCGGTTTCTGGCCACCCTTTCTCCACCCAATTCAAGACCCACGCCAGCCGTTTGTCTTTATTGGTTTCTCGGGCAATGTCTGACGTGGTCAGGGGTGGATTGGGTAGAGTCTCTATGTGCAGGGTGGATGTGGTGGGCGCCGGGTCGTCCTCCAGGTTGGGTAGGGGGGTTCGGCTCAATGCATCTGCATGCGTGATGGTCTTTCCGGGTCGGTGTGTCAGCTGGTAGCTGTAGGAGGCAAGGAACTGGGACCATCTCATCATCCTTGGTGACAGGATGTTTGGGGTGGCCTTGTTCCCTGCCAGTATCCCCAGCAATGGCTTGTGGTCTGTAATAATTGAAAATGTCCTACCGTAGAGGTATTCATGGAATCTTTTTACGCCACTGATGATTGCTAGGGCTTCCTTATCCAGCTGGCTGTAGTTCCTTTCCGGTTTAGACAGTGTTCGTGAGAAGAAGGTGATGGGTGCTTCTCTCCTGTCTGGCAGCGTGTGACTGAGGATTGCTCTGACGCCAAAGGGTGATGTGTCACAGGTCACAGTTAATGGCAAGGTCTCGCTTTACTGGATGAGAACTTTGTCGGATATTAGCAGATTTTTTATTTGGTTGAATGCGTTTTCCTCCCGCTTCCCCCAGGTGCAGGTAGCCTTTTTGTCCAGGAGCCTATGCGGGGGTTCCGCTGTGGTCTCCTTTTGGGGTAGGAAAACATTGTAAAAATTGATAAGTCAAAGAAATGCCTGCAGTTCAGTTTTATTTTGTGGTCTAGGGGCTTCTTTGATGGCCTTAATCTTTTTTATCATGGGGTGGATTCTGTCTTTGTCTAGGAGGTATCCCAGGAACACAACTTTCTCTGTGTAAAGTTGACATTTTTCTTTTTTCACCTTCAGCCCGGTGTCTTTGAATTTTTGTAATACCTCCCTTAAACAGCTCTCCAATTGTTTTTCATTTGTGGCTGACACCGTCAAAATAGGGCACCACCCCTTTTATCCCTTGAAGTAGTCTTTCCATCAGGCTCTGGAATACCCCGGGTGCCATGCTGACTCTGAACTGGAGTCTTTTGCATAAAAATGCCCCCCGGTGGGTTACTATGGTTTGCACCTCTGCTGTCTCTGCGTTGACTGGCAGCTGCTGGCATGCCTGTGCCAGATCGAGTTTTGCGAAGACCTTGCCTCCCCCTAGTGAGTGCAGAAGGTGTTGCACCACTGGGACGGGGTAAGTGCTTGGTTGCAGGGCATTATTGAGGATGGCCTTGTAGTCACCACAGATCCTCACTGACCCATCCGGCTTGATCAGGGTGACTATGGGGGTTTCCCACCAGGTATGGTCAATCACTCTAAGACCCCTTGCGTGATGAGCTTGTCTAACTGTTTATCGATTTTGGGCTTGAGTGCGAATGGCACCCTTTGTGGCTTAAGGCGGATTGTGGCAATGTTCGGGTTTAGGTTGAAGGATATCAGGGACCCCTGGTACTTGCCTAGGTCACCGTTGAACACCTCCTGGAAGTCCCTCACGAGCGTTGCTTCCCAGTCTGCTTCGTCGATGTGGTTGATGCCTGTCACCTCGATTCCCAATGGCGCGAACCATTGCAGTCCCAGCAGGCTTGGGCAGTCTTTGTCCACGATGGTGAGCAGAAGCACCTCTGTGTGGCCCTTGAAGATTATTTTAAAGTGTCCAATCCCGGCTATGGGGTTGCGGTTGCCCTGGTAGTCCCTCAGGGTCAGCTTTTGGCTTTCTAGTTCGCGTTTGTGGATGGTAGGCACCAGGCACTTGATGTTGCGCCAGGAGACCATGGAGAGGTATGATCCCAAATCTACCTCCATTTTGCATGGTTGGTTTTCGATGCCTACCTCCACATGCACTTTCCGGGCGTTGCAGGTAGTTGAGTGTCTGATGACGACCATCTGGTGGGTCTCTTCTTTTCGCCTGGCCTCGCTGAACCACTGGTTCCTCCCGTCCCGGCTCCATCGACTCTTGGCGTATCAGTCTCAGTTCCTGGGGGGGGGTGCTGTCTCATTGCCAGAGGCTGCCGTCTCCCCTCCGGGGGCTGGGGTTTCTCCGATTCCTGCACACCTTAGCAATGTGCCCTCTTTTGTCACAATGCTGACAAATGGCGTCGAGGAATTGGCACTCTGACCGGGGGTGGTCACCCCCACACCCGGTGCACTGGAACCCCAACTTACAGTTCCGCTGCTCCCACCGGTCTCATTCCGCTTGCAGGCAGTGGATCTCCTCCTCCTCGTCCTCGGTGTCAGAGATGGAGTCGAGGTCCCTGTGGTGCATGGTGGTGATCTTGGGGTTGGCTTCCGGCCATCTTTCGGAGGTTGGTGCCGTCACCCCGGTTTCGGATCGGTTGGTTGCGTTTCCCTGCCACATCCGAGCTGCAGACTGTTTGGTGGCTTCAGTGGCTGTAGCTTCGGCGATGGCCTCGGTGACAGAGATGTCTGCCCTAGCCATCAGTCGGCTCTGGAGGATGGGGTCCTGGAGTCCCAGGACCACGTGGTCTCGCAAGGCTTCATCCATGTCGGTGAACCCGCACATGCCCCCGAGGTCTCTGAGTGTGGCCACGAAATTGCTGATGCTCTCGCCCTCCTTCTGATTCCTCAGGTAGAACTCGTGCCGTCTGATGAGGGTGGGCATGGTGGGGGCGTAGTGGTTCCGTAGTAGGACGTCGAGGTCAGCCCAGTCCATCTCTTTTACGTCTGCATGTTTGGCTAGGGCTTTTGCCATCTTGAACACTGCGGGCCCGCAGTGCATCAGGAATACGGCCCTTTTCTTCTGTCCATTCGCATCTTTTAAATTGCTGCTTTCGAGGAACATTTGGAATCGGTCAATGTACGATTCCCAGTCCTCGGTTGCTCGATCGAAGGGTGCGGGCGGCGAGTTGTTGCCGGCCATCTCGTCAGTCGTGCAGGTTCGGTGCCACGTGCTCTAGTTGGTCTCTTGTCTCACGATTCCACCTTCGTCGCCAATGTTAGATCGGGTAGATCGGTCCCAATGAGAGACGCGAGACCAGTGTACTTCAAGCTCTTATTTTATTGTATCGTTCTGTACAGGATCTTGGAGCCACGGCAGCCCTTCATATAGGGACTGCTTGAGGCTCGCCGGCCAATGACAGGGCTTTGAATCTCCCACGATCGGCTCGCGGGTGATTCTTAGAAAGCCAATCACGGCTGTTCAGTAGACCAAAGGGGAAATGGCCCATGTGGACCAATCAGATTTCATCTTTTGGAGTATGTTAATATAGAACAGTCAGGAAACTCTTAATGTTTTTAATTCCATAGTAATGATTATACAACCTGAGGAACCTCCAGAAAATCCTCCACCTCATGTTTGTGCTTTTTTGCATCACAAGTCTGGATGAAAGAGAAAAATACAGAACTTCAGCAAAATCATAATAACACTTTTACACATCTTGTTCCTCAAATCTGTTCATAGTTGGATGAAATATGCCAGTTACAGAACCTACACCATAATTCCATTCTGTGCCTTCTACTCAAAATTGCTCCTTGGTTCAGGAGTGTGGATCATCTTTCTCTTCCCATCCCTTCGCTTTAGAGCGTCAGAGATCCATTTTACATCAAACAAAAACATCCGTACTGCTGTTTGAAAAAAGTTCATGCCCAGATCCCTTTTACAGGTAGTCCTTATGTATGACCATAATTGAGCCCCAAATTTTTGTTGCTAAGCAAGATATTCTTAAGTGATTTTTGCCCCATTTTACAACCTTTCTTGCCACAGATGTTAACTGAATCACTGTAGTTATGCAAATCTAACTTGCTTGTCAGAAAGTCACAAAAGGTAATCACATCATCCTGGGACACAACAATTATCACAAACTTGAGTCAGTTGCCTAGCATCTGAATTTTGATCATGTGACTACAGGGTTGCTGCAATGGTTGTGTGAAAAATGGTCATAAGTCACTTTTTCAGTGCCGTTGTAACTTTGAACAGTCACTAAATTGTAAATCAAGGGCTACATCTATTCAGTGATATTTATTTACCTTGGTAGAATTTGTCTGGGCTTGCCTAGAATAGATATTCAGGGCATGTCAGACACATAACAAGGATGTGCTTTGCATATGCTCAGAGTAGTTCCTCTGGAGATGCCCAAACATACTGTTGCATGGATGTGCCACATGTCTGCAATCATCATGAGGGTGTGGGTCAGCTCAGTTGCACAAGGCAGTTTAACACTTTTACTAGCTTAATTTTGTTTAGAAAGATTCAAAAATTAGGTGGCAGCTGATTGCCTTACATTAGGTTTATTCTCTATGTTCATTTTCGGCATTGCTTGCTGGAGGGTTGGAGGTATATGTATTCTTCCAATTATATATTTGCAAAAATATGAGTATGTATATCACTTTCAGGAAAAAATATCAAGCAATAGGATGTAACTCTAAAAAGTTGTTTTTCTCTGCATTTTAGGTACTGATTTGAACATAAATAAAATTTATTAGGACTTTATTACAAAATTGCTTAAACTGGCACTTTCTTCATAATATAGGTTTTCAGCACAGCCACACTCTTAAGGTTACCAAAAGCCAATGCAATCTGACAGACAAAACAATATTAATTGTTATTTTTAGCGCTGATAAGCAGACTGGTGAGATTTAGTAACAACTCTTATCTAGCAAAGTTTGCTATCAAATAGCAGGTATTTTTATTGTTTACTTTGATGATATTACTAATTACACTATTGATACATTGCCATTAGAAGTTAGTTTACACTTAACTACAAAATGTTTTTTTAAAGCAATGACAGCTGAATTATATTTGTAAGAGATTAAGCTACACCCAAGGCATCTGCCAGTTATAAAGACCTTACTGTGCTGTCCAGACAGTTTAGAGTTAATGGGATTTGGGATAGTTAGGATTTGTGAGCTGTCCCCTTAAGGGAATGCATCATGGTAAATGTAGTTAAGGTTGTTAGGAATATAAGCCACCTAACAGGTATTTGGGTTAGAAATATATAAACCAGGATAAACATTTAAAAACTGTATCTTTAAGAAAATGCAAAACTGTAATTAGGTGTGCTTTCTCAAACGGCCATAAGATGGAGCTAGAAACCTGGGTTGTTTAGCGTTAGTCTCAGAAGAGTCTCAGGGAAGTGAGTGAATCTCTGTTTCCTTCTGTTGGAAAGTATTGCCGTTCCTCCATTTCTGTTAATTGACTGATATTGCTGGATTTAATGTAAGTCTGATACCGAAATGTTTTTGACACTGGACTTTGTTACTGGATTATCCCTGGATTGAAAACTGACTGATTTAACCTGTGAATGACTTTGGACTGCCTATTTTGAACTTTGCTTAAACCTCTATTGAAAGTAAAACCCTACATTTACTGTACAGTGTATCTGTATGCTGTGTGTGTATTATTCAAACACTACTCTCAAATACGTCTCCCTGTATGCGCTCATTCTCCTAACGGGGAATTACCTCAACAAAGATATCCTGGGAAATGTAGTCCATGTCACATGGTCACATCTGTAATCCTGATTGGTCACTAAATTGACCCTTGTTGGGTTGGGGGAGTCTCCCTCACTCTTGCCTGAAGCCATTACCATGCAGCTGCTTCAATCATCATCATCATGGGGTTGAGACCTTATTATCTTCCTACAACACAATTCAGATATGCAAAGGATTGGACATTAAGAAGAACCTCATCATAAATGTGAATTGATGGGATGCCTGATGAACCAATAAAAAAGACTTTGTGTGGATGCTTTGTGGAGTTTATCTATCTGCCTTTGTACAGTGTTTGTACAGTATTTGTACAGGACAGGCAGAATAGTAGGAAGATAATAATCTTGATTCCTGGATAAAGATAAAGTAAAGATAAAGACAAAGATATTTTGAAGCCAAGAGTAAATGTGCATGCTATTCCTTTGTTCCTCAAACCTAGCATCATGTCGGCAGGAAAAGGCAAATTCACCCCCTTTTTCTCTTCAGCGAAAGAAGTGTGTGTCTCAAATTACAACTCCTAACTCAGAAAGAACCAATTTGTAAAACAAAGGGAGGAGCCAGGTTTTACCCATCTACCCTGACTCTCTCCAGTTACTACCTACAAAATCCTTTTCAAATGCAGATGAAGGAACTCAAAGTAATATCTTCTTGTGGTCTAAAACAGTGGTCGCCAACTGGTGGGCCGTGAGAAAATTTTGGTGGGCCGCAGAGAAATCTCACCCCCAGAGCACCCCTCCAAAGCAATTAATCCAGGCTGCGCAGAAACACAACGCTGCTCAGCCCACATGGCCCACGGGAATCCTCCTCGCCCAATCAATCCTTACCCGACAAACTCGTCTGTTAAGTTGCTATTTTTCCTTTTTTCAACCATCATTTGTTCTGCTGAGTTGGGAGATTTAGATTAGCTAGGAATCAGGAAATGGTTGGATTTCTTGCTTTCTAGCTAAGCAAAGCCAAACCTCGCTTAGGACTGAAGGTTTGCTTGCAAGCAAATTCAGTCCAGAGTCATGGCAAGCAAATTTGAGAGACTGAGCTAGCTGATGGCAGATAGATAGATCACTGAATGATTCTATGAGCAACTCAATCTGCCTGCTTTGCCTGATTTTGCATAAAAGTTGCTTTTTTATAAAAAAAATTCTATATTTACATACATGGTGTGTTGTGAGTTAATTTTGTGAGTTTTCTTGCTAGTAAATTTTATGAATTTGCTTGCAAGCAAATTTTATGTGACAGAGCTAGCCAATAGCAGATAGATAGATTTCTGAATGAATCTGTGATTCTGTGAATAACTCAATCTGCCTGCTTGCTTTGCCTGCTTTTGGGTAAAAGTTACTCTTTTTTAATAAAAAATTCAATATTTATATAAATATTTATAATATTTACATACAAGCCATGCCTAGCCAGTCACATGACAAGCCACACCCACAAATTAGGCCACATCCACAGAACCAGTTAGTGGTCCCTGGAATCTAAAATTATGAGTTTGGTGGTCCCTGAGGTCCAAAAGGTTGTCAACCTTGGTCTGAGGTCCAGACCGAGCAAGCAACACTAACAGGAAAACTTGCATTTTGCTCTCACATCTTCAGACTTAGCAACAACACCTCCTTTTGTGCCACTTTGTGTAGCAAGCATGCAATGCACCCTAAAAGCCACCATATTGTGCAGTGCCACCTACGTGCTCAAGTACTAAATTTTCCAAAATTCACCTTTGCCAATTTGAAGTGTGCTGTCCCAGCCAGTCTATGGGTATTGGATAGTTACTTAGGAATTTTGAGCTGTCCCCTTAAGGGAATGCATCATGGTAAATGTAGTTAAAGGTATCCTAGGAAATGTAGTTCATGTCACATGGCCACATTTGTAATCTCGATTGGTCACTAATTTGACCCTTGATGGGTTGGGGGAGTTTCCCTCACTTTTGCCTGAACTCCCTAACTCATGGGGCACCATACAGTTCGTCAAGCCTTTTCCATGATAACCGTAGGGCAGCAGCTGGGTTGTCAAAGTGGGATGCATAAAGTGCCCTCGGTATTTTGGCAGACTGTGGCCCTAGCCATGCTATTAAGTGTCCAATTATTTCATCAGGGTTCAGGCGTGTTGCCTGAATGGGGCACAGGAAAAGTTTCTTCCATACTAGATACTTGCTGCCTGGCTTATCAGAGAATCTATGAACTCCGTTGGCATGCAAATTTAGCTTTCCATTGTGTACAGCCAAGTTTCTCCAGTAATCTTCAGCATTTGCTGAGTTGTGGGGGAGGTATTGACGTAGAGGGTTCTCCCCCTGGATTCTCGTAGGGTGGGTTCGGGTTGTAAGTCAACAACGGGTTGTAGTCTTTCTCCCAGTACTTATGGAGGATATCATTCTCTCATACTGGGGACGATGATCGAGTGTCACTCTGCTGTGTAGGCTGGGCGCGGTTACCTTGTGGTGCCTGGGAGCCAGATTGGTATTGAGGTTGTGTCAGGAATGATGCTGCCTGTGGATTGAGTGTGGCAGTTGTCGTTGATGGCATGTCGACTCGTCAAGAAGTTGTAGGCACTGGTGGGCTACATTGCTCAGCCAGCAGGGTGTGAGACTTTGCGGTAGGATTGCTGGTGCTGGGAAGAGAATCTCGGACCTTAGTATGTACAATATCAGTTGGGGAAGGTTTGCTGTTGGTGGGAAGTGAATCTCGTACTTTAGGTCTTACAACGTCAGTTGTGTAACTGATGTGTAAAGTCTGTGGTTGAGATTCATCCCTGTGCTTCCCTGGTTGTGGGAGACAGTTAGGCAACTGAGGTGGTTGCACCTGCTCATTTCAAAGCGAGTGCTGCTCATTCATGACCCATGCATCTGGGCTCTCTTCTCCCAACTCTTTGAGGTTGAATTGGAGGGAGGTGTTGTCGGCCATCTTCCGCCATGCTGCGGCCTATGCTGTCTTTGTTGCTGAGCCTCTTTGCCATTCAGACAACTGCAATTTGGCTTGCACTGTGGCCTGAGCTTTGGCCATTTCTGCCTGTTGAGCCACTATTTCTGTCTTCTGCTGTGTCACCTCCTCTGTGGTGCATAGCTCTGCGTCTGCTACTGTAGCTTCTACTTCAGCTTCTGCAGCCCATTTGGCATAACTTGCTATTATGAGCTGTCCCCTTAAGGGAATGCATCATGGTAAATGTAATTAAAGGTATCCTGGGAAACGTAGTTCATGTCACATAGCCACATCTATAATCCCGATTGGTCACTAATTTGACCCTTGATGGGTTGGGGGAGTTTCCCTCACTTTTGCCTGAACTCCCTAACTCATGGGAGTTTCTTTCTATCGCTACAAGATGGGTTAGGAGATAACCATCTTTTACTACCATGTTTCTCATAAAATAAGGCCGGGTCTTATATTTTTTTGAGCCCTGAAAAAATGGCTAGGCCGTCTTTTCTGGGGTGACTTAATTCCCCCCCTTGCATCTTCATCTAGAGTGCCCTGCAGGCAGCCTCGCCACCAGCCGCTCCTAACAGGTGATCATGGCAAAACACAGAGAGCTCCCTACTCCCACCAAACACCTTTGCTGCAGACCCAAGACCTTTGGCACCCGCCACTGTTGCTTTCCCTTCTGCCCAGTCTGCTGCCACGTTTGGAACTGCCGCTTCCGTGTTTGGAGTGCCATTGCCATTTGGAGTGCCGCCACCATTTGGAACACCGACATCATGTTTGGAGCTGCCACTTCCGCGTTTGGAGCTGCCGCCGTGTTTGGAGTGGTGGCGGCGCTCCAAATGGCGGTGGTGCTCCAAGCAGCGGCAGTGCTCCAAATGCAGAAGCTCCAAACACGGCAGCTCCAAACACGGCGGCAGCTCCAAATGTGGACATGGCAACTCCAAACAGTTGCAGTGCTCCAAACAGCGGTGGGGTTCCAAACATGGAAGCGGCAGCTCCAAATGCGAAACCAGCAGCTCCAAACAGCAGCAGTGTTCCAAACAGCAGTGGTGCTCCAAACGTGGAAGTGGCAGCTCGAAACACAGCAGCAGCTCCAAATGCAGAAGTGGCAGCTCCAAATGGCAGCAGTGCTCCAAACAGCAGTGGTGTTCCAAACGTAGAAGTGGCAGCTCGAAACGCAGCGGCAGCATGGGCAGAAGGGAAATCAACAGCGGCGGGTGCTGAAGGTCTTGGGTCTGCTGCAAAGGTGCTTGGCAGGAGTAGGGAGCTCTCCGCACTCTGCCATGATCGCCGATTAAGAGCAGCTGGTGGTGAGGAATTGCTGCCCGCGGGGCACTCCTAATGGCAAGTCCCCCCGCCCTTCCCCCCATTTTGCATGTTTGAAAATAGGCCTAAATTTGGGGGGAGGGGCTTAATTTCATTTTATGCCTAGAAAACAGGCTGGGTCTTCCTATTGGGGGAGGTTGTATTGTTGGAGAAACACGGTACAAGGCAGATATACAAAGGATTGGTCATTAAAGAAGAACTTCATCACAAATGTGAGTTATGAGGATACCCGATGAACCAATAAATGTACTTTGTTATGGACGTCTTGTTGAGTTATCTATCTGCATCTGTACAGTTTATAAATCCACCTCTATACAGGATACAGAAAATGAAGCATGGCAACTTCTTCAGCCATGACAGATGTCCCTGAAAGTACCAGAGGACTCAAACCCTCCACCCACCCTAGATATAAATGTGGAGCCTGGTTCCCAAAACCCTCATCTGGACATCCAAATCTCCGAAGACATGGCAATACCTCAGAAAGCCTACAACCTCAGACAGCATAGGAAGCTTACCTCACCCGCGGTGGCACACTTCAAAGAGGATTGATGTCTTGTGGATGCATGGATGGAGCTGGTAAGGATCTATGATACCCTCAAAAGCAAGTTGCCCCTCAAGAGCCTCCTACTAATGCAGAAAGAGATAGAGGAGCATCCTGCATGTTAGAGAGACAGTGAAACTAAGCTTAAGTACATACAGTCGAACCTGGAAGACCCAGAGCTCCAAGAAGACATTCAATGCTTTGAGGAGGCACACAAAGAACGTGAAGACTGCGTTTGGGAAGAGAAAAACTCCCTCCAGGCTGCTCTCTTCAATGTGCTACAGGAGGAACAAATACCAAAGGAGAAGGCCGCATCCAACATAGGTCTTCAATCACTAGCAGCTTCTTCCCACTATTCAAAGAAAGCCTCCTCCCTCCATCCCAAACTGGCTAGATCGCAAGCAGGTTCCAGTGTCTCACGCCAATTCTCTGCTGCTGGCTCTCACCCTCCTTCCAGAGCTTCCTCCCATTTCAGTGGCACATCTAAGGCTCCAAAGCAGCAAGTTATACTGACCGGGCTGCAGAAGCTGAAGTAGAAGCTGCAGTAGCAGACTCAGCTCTACGCACAACAGAGGAGGTGACACGGCAGAAGGCAGAAATGGCCAAAGTTCAGGCCAAATTGGAGTTGGCAAAGAGACTCCGCAACAAAGACGGCATGGGCTGCAGCATGGTGGAAGATGACTGACAACGCCTCCTTCAACCTCAACCTCGAAGACTCAGGAGAAGAGAGCCCAGATACACGGGTCAAGGCCTATGTGGATGACCAATGCTCACTACAAAATGAGCAGATAGCCTAGCAGTTGCCTAGCAGTCTCCCACAACCAGGGAAGCACAGGGATAAATCTCAATCACAGACTCTAAACGTCAGTTATGCAACCGATGTTGTACGACCTAAAATATGAGATTAACTTCCTACCAACAGCAAACCTTCCCCAACTGATGTTGTATGTACTAAGGTCCGAGATTCTCTTCCCAGAATCAGCAACCCTACTCCAATGTCTCATGGCCTGCCGGGCAAGCAAATTAGCCCATCAGTGATCACAATGACTTCTCGACAAGTAGACATGCAACCAAAGACACCTACCACACTCAATCCACAGGCAGTACCATTCCAGCCACAACATCCACACCACCCAAGCTCACAGGCACAACAAGATAACCATGGCTAGCCTACACAGCAGTGTGAAGCTCCACCATCATCTCTGTCATGGCAGGACAACATCCTCTGCAAGCACTGGGAGGAACACTATGTCCCGTCATTGACATACAACCTGAACCCACCTTCCACATCAATGCCCCTTACTGAACCCACCTTTACAGATGATGCAGACTACTGGAGAGAGTTGGCCATCAGGAGAGAAAAGCTAGATTTGGCCACCAATGAGGTATACCAATTCTCTGACAAGCCAGGCAGCGAATATCTTCTCTGGAAGAAAATTTTTCCTGTGCATCGTTTAGGATGCATGCCTGAAAACCGATGAAGTACTCGTACACTTGATAATGTGGCTCGGGCCGCGGTCTGCCAAAGCAACAAAAGCATTTTATGCCTCCCACTTAGATGACCCAGATGCTGCCCTACGGTTGTCATGAAAAGACTTGATGAACTGTAGGGCGCTTCCACAGCAGTAGAATCAATGCTCTTGAACAGCCTCAACAGATTTCCTAAAATTCCTATCAACAAGCCTCACCTGGTCGCAGACCTCTCTAATATACTTATTCAACTGAAAGTGGCACAATGGGATCCCCAGTTACTGGGACTCGCTTGTCTTGACCACATCGACATGCAAATCAAAATCGTTCGGAAACTCCCGCGGGTGCTAATTGAACAGTGGCTCCAGTTGTCTGATGTCTTCATGGCCAAGGGTTGCCACAACTATATACCCTTTACCCTTCTCTAAGAATTCATGACCCACCAGGCAACAGTGTGCAACACCCCCAGGGCCCGCAAACTCAGAGCTGTTAGTCCTCCCAATGAAAAAAGATACAACAACAACTATATATCACCCACAGGCCCTATGCCCACTGCAAGGGGAAAACCCTTCATGGTTGTCCATAAAATCGAGATCGACTCCTCATCCATACACAGTTCAGGAGAGATCTTGCCAGATACAACCCAATTTAGATCTCCTACTCCAAAGAGAAGCCAGTTTTGTCCTTTGCACCACACTCGACACTCACTGAACAGGTGCCAGGGGTTTGCAGCAAAATCCCTGTCCAAAAGGAAAGAGTTGATAAAAGAGCTCCAATTCTGCAACAAGTGTTGCGAATCCAAGCACTTGCCCAAATACTGCACAGCCAAAGTGCAATGTCATATCTGCAAAAGTGACACACACCCGACCGCACTGCATCCAGACACCAATCCACCACTGCAGACATCTCGTAGCCTTCCTTTGAACAAGGAGTCTCAGCGTGCTACAGAAGCACACCCAGAGCCAGTGGTGAGTGTCAATTGCATAGCGGTGTGCAATGGCACACCAGCCCCTCGCTCGTGTCATCAGATCTGCTTAGCCAAAGTCTACCAAGATGGACTCCCAGAAGAAGCAGTGAAGATGTATGTAATACTGGATCCTCAGAGCGATCGCTCACTAGCCAAGTCTGCATTCTTCAACCTCTTTGATGTTCCGAAAGAAGAAGTGCACTTCACGATATCAACATGCACCGCACCAAGACGCACAGCGGGGAGGGAAGCTACTGGACTCTGTATAGAGTCATTAGATGGAAATTCCCAGTTCCTACTGCCACCCGTGTTAGAATGGAATGGGATACCAGATGACCGCAGCCACATTGCAACATCAGAGGTAGCTAGCAAAATACCTCACCTGAAGCATATGGCTCATCTTTTTCCTGCCTAGATCCTGAAGCCAAGATTTTGCTCTTGCTGGGATTTGATGCCCCTGACGCCTTAGCGCACACTGAAATAGTCAGAGGCCCGAGATACTCACCCTTTGCCTTCAAGACAGACCTGGGTTGGGGAATCTTAAGAATTATCAGTGTCGATCGGATGCAGGCCCCAACCCAGGCAGATGTCTTAGCATCATCCTTTCCAACAGCCTTCTGATGCCTTTTAGCACCATTGAAAACAAGAAAGCCATTCCATCCTAAAAGGCCGCCAGTGACCAGTACACTTTCACTAGGACACCCTAAATGGCTGCCAGCAACCACCAGATGTCCACTAAGATGCTCTACATGGGCATATGCCTCCACAACACCATTTCCAACAGCTTCCTAATGCCCTTTGACACCGTGGAAGCAAGAGTACCATTCCAACCCTAAAAGGCCACCAGAAGCGACCACCAGACTTTCACCATTGGCGCCAAGAGTACCTCTCAACCCTAAAAGGCTGCCAGAGGTGACCAGCAGACTTGCACCAAGAAGCTCTACACCTGTCTGGTCAACATCCTTGTGTTGCTGCGGAGAAAGGCTGAACTTGAAGATTAAACCTCATGCTTTGCATGCTTTGCATGCTTTGCTTTGTTTGGTTTTTTTGGAAAAGTTTTATAATTTTTTTAGACAAACATAGACAAACACAGCATAAAAACATCAAGCCATCTTCCACTTACGTACATACAGTGTGTCGGTTGGTTTTCAAATTGTTTTGTGCATCCACTTCATAGTCATCACTTACAATTACTTGTATATATCCTCATATTATCTATCGAATATTCCTAAATACATTGATATTATTATTAATCAATCATTTGACTATACTATTATTCATTCATGGTTTGCAAGATAATCCATATTTTAATTGATTTATTTTATGACAATTCATATTATCATCCCAAATCTATCATATAATTACATTATGATTATGATAAAGATAATACATCTTTATATATTCTTTATATTCTAAAAATCTACATATTTCATTACCATGTTTTATTGTCTAACCATTGATAAAATAAATCCCAAATCTTATAAAATTTTTTATCTTCTTGTTCTCTGATTTCAAATGTCAATCTACTCATTTCAGCACATTCCAGTATTTTCTTAATAACTTCCTCCTGCATTGGTATTTTCTCATTTTTCCAGTTTTTAGCAAATACAATCCTAGCCACTGTTAAAAATTTACGATCAAATATTTCAATTCCTTACTGTATATTTCAGGTAAAATTCCCAATAAAAATATCTCTGGTTTCAAGTCTATGTGTTTTTTTGTCATTTTTTCCAACCATGTGTGGATTTTAGTCCAATATTTTTTAACATCTGCACAAGTCCACCATATATGGTAATATGAGCCAGATGTCTGATGACATTTCCAACATTTTTCAGATTTGTTCTTGAACATTCTTGCTATTCTTGTTGGGGGTAGATGCCACCTGTAAAACATCTTATACAAATTTTCTTTATATGCTGTTGACATTGTCATTTTATAATTTTGAGACCACAGTTTTTGCCATTTCTCTAAATCAATCCCATATCCAAAATTTCCCCCCACAAGCAATCATTGTTTCTTTGACTTGTTCTTCTTCTAGCTTAATTTCTAATAAATATCCATACAATTTTTTAAGCAATCTTTTCACCAGTACCTGTCAAGATCTTATCTAAATCAATCAATTTATCATAGAAACCTTCTGTTTTAGAATCTTTATCATATCTAGAGCGTATTTGCACATAGGAAAACCAATTCATCTTTATACCTTGTTCCTCTAGTTTTTGCATAGATTTAAGTTCACCCTTTTCATTCAATATTTCACCATATCTGTTTGTTCCTTTTTATATATTATAGGATAAGAAAATGCTTCAATAATCGATAGCCAGACTGGAATTTTCAAATAACACTGTCTTTTAGTCTTCTCCCAATTTAACCACAGAGCCTCCTGTATATAATGTCTTCTAAAGTACCCCTGTGTTTTAGTCCCCTTGTACCCTAGGAAGGCATGCCACCCCAACAACAGATCATGTCCTTCTAATGTCAATAATCTACTATTTCTTAATGTTATCCATTCCTTAACCCACATCAGATTTGTAGCTTGACAATACAACTCCCAGTTAGGCAAACCAAATCCTCCTCTTATTCTAGCTTCTTGCAAGAGTTTTAGTTTTATTCTCGTTTTCTTACCCTGCCATGTATATTTCAACACAATTTTATTTAATTTATTTAATATTTATTTATTTTATTTAAATCTTCAAAGTAATCTTTCCCCAGCCTAAGTGGAATTGTTTGAAACAAATATAAAATTCTGGGTAGTATATTCATCTTGATTGTTATTCTCCCTATTAGTGATAATTGTAAATTTTCCCATTTCGCCAAATCTATCGCTATTGCATGCTTTGCTTTGTTTGATGCTTTATTGCTATTTACTATTTCTCTTAGTTATGTAGCCAGTTGTCCATCAGGATTGTAGGTATTGCTACAAATATCATGGAGAAGATAACCGTATCCCAGCTTGACTTGTTCCTGAAAAGTTCTTGTGCTTGGAAGAACCATTCCTTAAACTTCCTGTTTGTACAAGAGCTATTTAGTCTCTGGAAGGAGCCTACACGTGTATATTAACAATGATTCAAAGTTTCAATAACCTTGGAAAAAGTTCTTATCACCTGTAGCTGAGCTTACAACCATCACACCACCCCCAGGATCACATGGTCACAATTTGAACACTTGGCAACCGGCTGGCATTTATGACTAGTTGCAGTATTCTACAATCATGTGATTACAATTTGCTGTCTTTCTTCCTGATTTCCAGCAAATAAACATTGTGGAAATCAGATTTGCTTTAAAACTGCATGATTCACTTACTGGCTACAATTTGCTTAACAACCACTATGAAAATGGTTATAAAATTGAGTCTGACTTGACTTAAACTACAATGATCTACAATGGAAATTTCAGTTCCAATTGTATTAGTATGTTGAGGATTCCTGTAGAAATATTTCTAAATTATATCTGTGAAATTCTAGAATACTTGTTTATAGAGTTCTCTCCTCCTATTTTTCCCCATGGAAACAACTAGAGAATGTTATGCCCGCAAACCTTTCTACCAGTTTCAAGACTAGCGGATGGATAGCTTTTTAATGTGGCTGGCTGGGCAAATCTCTCCCTCCTCCTTGCCCCACCCTCCGTCTCAATAAAATTGAAAAATTGTATGTTCAGAGCATAAAGCGGGGAAATGGTTGAATGTAGAACTGTAATTAATATCTACTCATGCTTGCACCAAAATGTAATCACATCTTATTCTGCATCTCAGATCTTCACTGCTGACTATTTCAGTACTTTGGGCATGTTTACCCCACAGGTGGCCTCTTGGTTCTGCTGCAGCTGGCTCTGACTATTTGCAATTTGCTTGATCCTGTACACTTACAGTAGTCTGCCCCCCACTAGGGCCTTTGTGGATTTGCAGGCATAAGATCCATATACCTTAGAGATACACTGGAATAACTGGGTTACTGCAAAAATGCATAGGCAAGTTTGATATGTCTCCCACTCTGGGTTTTTTTTTAATAATTGTTTTAATTATAAACTTATAGGGGGAAATTTGCAGTTATGTTAACAAAGCATTCTTGAGAGTATTCCATTAATTTGCACAGAAATTGCTCAAGAAGTGAATAACCTTAAAATGTAATACAATGTGAGAAATGATACTCTCTATGTACAATAACTTATATCATATTTTCTGCTATGGAATACAGAGGTAGGAAAGGGGAAACAGGCAGAGGGATGTTCAGGATTTTCAGTATAGTTATATTTTAAGAACCAAAGTACCTATGATATTAAGCATGTAAAATGTGTCATGTATTTTTATGATAAATAGCAGCTGCTGAGGCCTCCAGTGAAGAGGGGACGACACTTCCCTTCTCTGCAGCATTGCTGACAACCGCCTGCTGTCAGGTTATTTTCGCGTAACAGCAGAAACTGAGTATTGACCCAAAAGAACAGGCTTATGATGGCTAATTCTGTGATGCAGACAATAATTCTTACAGCATTTAAATTCTCACTTAGCCAGTCTTTTGCATCTGTGACAGAAAATCCAAGCTAACTCTCATAAAAGGCTTCCAGCCTTCCACTCTAGAAACTTAAAAAGGGCCAGGTTCCCATCAGACAGTAGGGTAACCATGCTTTAATTGCATTCTAGTGCTAATGAAGAACCACAAGCGTTTCCATCAGGCTGCTCCCCAAATGCACTCTTGCCTGAAAACTGCAAAGAATTTGTTGTGCATCCCTGTCCACTGAACTTTTGTGTGCCCAAATCCAAGGTCTTTGTTTGGCAATCAGATCCCAAGCCCTGGCTAACACAAGCCATTGTGTACAAAGCAACTGCGTACAAAGCCACCAAGTGTCCTATTATAGAATCAATAATTCTTTTTTCTCCAAAGTGCCATAGCTATACACTGTGCTGTGTGAATCATTGGACACACTGAATGAGAAAATGACAAATGCAAACATTGTTCAAGGTTACGTTATTGCCTCTCATGGGGCACTTGTAAGGCAGGATCTCACCTGAAAAGCCCCTGAAATGATCCCTGGAACTTAAATTACAAACATGCATCCTGTCCCTTCCTGCAGAATGGCTGTGCCTATCGATATAAATGGGACCACTAGCCAGTCCAAGGGCCAGTATATCAACTTCTTCTTGGGTTTGCAGGTGAACTGCACAGTCGTTTTAAAAGCTGTTCAAATAAAATAGGCTAAAATATTAAATCAAATAGGACAAGATGACACTCATACTGGAAGCCTAAGAGCTGGTTTCTTCCTGTACGGCTGTTTTGTTGGCAGTTTCCACAGGTATGCTATCTGGAAGAGGTTACTTAATGCTTTTAAACAGACTGGAATCCTGGTTCACCAACTTGCTTATAAAAGGAAGATGCAGAAGTTCAGCTTTCAGTCTCCTTTGTACCCAAAAGAAGAACCAAAGGGAAAGGATGATCCTAGAGGAACTGGCAGAACCACTTTCAGCCAAATATTCACCAGCATAGAAGGCATCTCTTTAGACCGCCTCCCTCTCATGTATCAACACATTTTATATTGTCTGGATTAAAAGGCAACATTGAAACAATAATCTCCAGGACACAGCACTTATATCTGTTTGGAAATAGATCAACTGAAGTATCTGGGTCTTTAAAAAACAAACAAACCCAGTAATAAAACCACTTATAAACCAAAGCAAAAACAGAATTAAAAGAATCATAATACAACAGCTAAGGACCTGTACAACGATTCAAACACTTTAGCAAAGAAGCTACCAAGTCAAGGACTGAGTGGTATTTACACATAGTGAAGCTTCACTTATAATAGGATTTCTTTGGTTTCAACTTAATGCAAAGTTTTGCACTTGTAGACAACCTTATTTGGCCAGGAAAACAGGGACCCATTTTTTCAAAAAACATAAAAAGTAATAATTACCAAAGGTAAGTTGGTAATATTGTAGACGTTATCCCTTGTAAGTGTAGTTGACAGGTCTAAAGTCAAAAGCAAAAACGGACAAGACTCTGCCACAAGGGGTTTCATTGAAAGCCATCCATTATGCTGCACAATCTCAAGATTTAGTTATTTAACAATAAATCATAGGTAAGCAAAATTTCTTGAAGCTGGAACATGAATCTGGTCTGGTATATATTTCAAAAAAGGATAAAGCAAAATCAAGAAATAAGAAGTTCAGGACACTCTGTTGAAAGGTGTCAAAATGCCTTTCTTTCAAGGATTCGATTTTCCCGCTGGGAGAGCTCCGGCGCAAGGATACGGACAACTGCTTGAAAGCTGGATCAGGAAGGTATAAAGGTATCAACAAGGTATAAAGATGAATTGGTTTTCATATGCGCAAATACACTCAAGGTATGATGAAGATTCTAAAACAGAGGGATTTTATGATAAACTGACTGATCTAGATAAGATTTTGACAGGTACTGATGAAAAGGTGATTTAAAAATTATATGGTTATTTACTGGGAATTAAGCTAGAGGAAGAACAAGTTAAAGAAACTATGATTGCTTGGGGGAAGAATTTTGGATATGGGATTGATTTAGAGAAATGGCAAAAACTATGGTCACAAAATTATAAAATGACAATGTCAACAGCATATAAAGAAAATCTGTATAAGATGTTTTACAGGTGGCACTTTCCCCCGACAAGGATAGCAAGAATGTTCAAGAATAAATCTGAAAAATGCTGGAAATGTCATCAGATACCTGGCTCATATTACCATATATGGTGGACTTGTGAGGATGCTAGAAAATATTGGACTAAAATCCGCATGTGGTTGGAAAAAATGACAAAGAAACACATAGATTTGAAACCGGAGGTTTTTTTTATTGGGAATCTTACCAGATACATACAGTAAAGACTTGAAATATCTGATTGTAAATGTATTAACAGCGGCTAGGATTGTATTTGCTAAAAATTGGAAAAATGAGAAAATACCATTGCAGGAAGAAATTATTAAGAAAATATTGGAATGTGCTGAGATGAGTAGATTGACATTTGAAATTAGAGAGCAAGAGGATAAACAATTCTATAAAATTTGGGGCCTTTTCTATCAATGGTTGGATGATAAAATATAATAATAGAATATTTAGAATGTTAGATAACAAGGAATATCTTTTCTTTTTCTTTTGTTATTTGACATCATATCTATAAAGTGTTTTTAGGATAGATTTGGTATGATTATATGATTTGTTATAGAATAAACTACCTAAATTATAGTTATCTCATAAAGTATGAATGAATAAAATTATAGTCAAATGATTTTCTAATAGTGATACTAGGATATATAAGTTTGGATTGATAATACGAGTTATTATGTAATGTAACTGTAATTGAGACTACGAAATGAATGCACAAAACCAACCGACACATTGTTTGTATATATGTATGGAAGAGAGCTGATGTTTTTGTGTTTTGTTTGTTTTGTTTGTTTTTAAAAAATCAATAAAATTGTTTTCAAAAAAAAAAAAAGAATTTCAGGACACTCTGTTGAAAGGTGTCAAAATGCCTTTCTTTCAAGGATTCGATTTTCCTGCTGGGAGAGCTCTGGCGCAAGGATACGGACAACTGCTTGAAAGCTGGATCAGGAAGGCGGAGAACAGTGAGAAGTCTGCGTTCCTGGGCTAGCTAGGCTCTAAGTCCCTGGTTTTTTATACCCTTTTCTCCCTTTGTAAATTGATTCTATGTGAGTGTTTGTATTTGTGCCTAATGTTTCAAATCCTGTTTGAGTTTGTCTTTATTCCTGCCAAAGGGCAAACTCCGCGGGGTGCGGAAGGCAAACTCCATGGGGTGACCAGATTGTATTATTGGTTTTTTGTAATCTCTTTTAGCTTTAAGATAGTTTTTCATATTTGTTCTGTGACAATCTCCTGTCTGTCCCTTTTGTAATTTATATTTTGTGTCTTTTGTCTGTTTGTTTTGCCTATTTGGTATATCCTGTGTTTGTAAGGGTTTTCTAAATTATCTTTTGTTTCCTTTTCCTATCTGTCTAGTTTTCTTAATTACTTAGGCTTTTGTCTATAGGGATTCTTTAATACTTTTATTTGATTCCTTTTCCTATGTAAGTTTCTTTTCTGACTGACCTGATGTTCCCCTTGGGCTTTTCCTGTTTTTTTGTGACACTACTGTCTTCATGAAGTTCCCTTTCCACAATTCTTCATTTTTTATTTTTTTTATTTTTTTTCTCTAGAGGGCAGTCTCTGATTGAGTGTCTGGGTATACTTGGTATTCGTGATCAATCTGGATCATCATCATGGCCCCCTGTCTCCCCTTTGATTTTCTCTTCGGAGAGGGGATACAGGCCTTTAGGCAGCTAAGGCAGGGTGGTATGCATCAACAGAGGCAACACATGAGGCCTCCAAAGACACAAATAGTGACTATGGTTGTTATATGGATTTTGAGCCAATGGAGATCTGGTATCCACGAGAAGAGCCATGAAAAGTCTAGGAATGATTGCTCATGACCAATATTTTGAGCTAGCTCTTTCAGGTGGTGGATGTCCCACTCTACGAGTCCTGAGGTTTCATCTAGGTTGAAGCAACACATCCCGTGGAATGTTTCGCAGCCATAATTATGCTTCAAGAGGAGGAAGTCTATTGCTGCCCTATTCTCCAGGGTGGCTTCTCTGACCTCCCTCAGTTCTCTGTTAAGGGCATCCAGGGCATGGGAGGTCAAATTCAAGCTTTTTGCTAGGGTACAGGCTAGGCTATTCAAATTTCTAGAATTTCGCACTGCCAATCCAGGTACCCCCACTAGGGATATTGCCAATGAGACATATTCTGCTTTGGTGAGAAGGGAGACTTTGGAATCACAGTCTGAGTCTAGGGTTTGGAAGGCTCTCCTGTGCCATCTCTGTAAGGATGGCATAAGCATGGTTAACCTTCCCAAGGTGCAAGGGCCATTGGTGGCATTTGCAGGAAGGTATGAGTAGGCTTTTAAGCCACAAAGGAAAAACCACCCTGGTGGGAGCTTCAGGTAATTATATGAGAATGATATGGTCTCTGTGTAGTTGCATTTTAGTTCTGTGTTGCTAAGGCTGGTGCATTCTGTGACCCTAGGTGTGCTGCACCGTGACATTAAAGCATCTCTCAGAGGTGGTTACTGCAGCAATGTGTAGGGTGTACATGGTGTGGTCTTTGGTTTTTGTAGAGTGGCCCCAGCTAAAAATGCTTTTGTAGGAGTCAGGAAGGTTTTT
The DNA here is from genome assembly GCF_049901715.1 of Pseudonaja textilis. Taxonomy (NCBI): domain Eukaryota; kingdom Metazoa; phylum Chordata; class Lepidosauria; order Squamata; family Elapidae; genus Pseudonaja; species Pseudonaja textilis. The sequence goes on from NC_141991.1 coordinate 151,291,541, forward strand.
AAATGTGGTGTAGTTAATGATGTTATGTGGTCTAGTTGCCACTCCCATTAGGCATGTGGTTAAGATGTCCTTGACTGATTTCCCTCCTGCTAAGCAAAAGTTAGTGGTGTTGAGTATTTCCCTTGCTAAATATTCCCATACGTTTCCTTTCTCTGGGATAAGCTTTGGTTCCAGGAACGCAGTTGCTTGTGTTACAAGTGTTACAATTGTTACAGATAATAATACATAGTATATATTGCATTTCATGTTTCCCATTGCTAGATTCCTTCCCCCCCCTTTTTTTGTACAATGTAAAAAAAAGGTAACAATAACATGTAAAAAAAGGTATAGGTCAAGTCTCAAAAATTACTAAAAGGTATGGCTGAAGTCTCTTCCTTGTTAAAAAAAATACGAAGAAAAAAAGGGGGGGAGAAAAAAATGGAGAGGGTGAGAGAAAAATTAAAAATAAAATAAAATAGAGTTTTATAACTCAGCACCTGGGAGTCCAGTTTTGTGTAATTCAACGTTTGCACTTGGTTCCTCACAGTTGTGTGGTTCACAACTGTGGTATTGAAGAATGCTGCAAGCGTCCACTGATCTGTATCCAGATTTTTCTTGAGTTTGATGGGTGGGATTGATTGTGGTGGAGTTTGGCTATGGTCTGTGACTGCTGGCTTTGCATGTGTCCAATGTATCCAAGAGTATCGTTCTGCAACCTTTATGGCTGTGTGTGTAGTTAGTAAGACTTGGTAGGGTCCTTTCCACCTGGGTTGTAAAGGTGAGGTTCTGGTGAAGAACTTGATCCACACCCAATCTCCTGGCTCATATGGATGCAGGGCTTCTTCCAGGGGTAAGGTCTGTGTCAGCGCACTCTGGGTCCAGAGGGTCTGTAGTCTCTTTTGCAGGGCTGTAAGATAAGAAGAGAGAACCATATCCCCCCTATCTAAGCAAAGGGAATGAGGATCTAGGCCCTGTAGGGTATTGGGGGGGGGGGGTGACCAAAAAGGATCTCAAAGGGGGAAATACTATATCTTGTCTTAGTCTAGTTCTGATATAAAAGAGGGCAATTGGGAGCACTTGTGGCCAGGAGAGGTGTGTCTCCTGACAGAGTTTGCCCAGTAGGGTCTTCACCTCTTTGTTTTCTCTCTCCACGGCTCCTGATGATGTCGGAGATTAGGGCACTTGGAGGTTTTGGGTAATGCCCAGGGCCTGGAATAGATGTGTGAGGACTTGTGCTATGAAGTGTTTTCCCCTATCCATGTCCAGAATGGTGGGGACCCCGAACCTAGGCACAATATCTTTGAGGAGATGTCTGGCTGTTTCTAGGGCAGTGGCATGGCAGCATGAGAAGGCCTCTACCCAGTGGGTTAGTTGGTCCTTGCAAACAAGAGCATATTGATACCCATTTGCCTTAGGTAGCTGTATATAATCCATTTGGATCTTTTCAAATGGTTTCTGTGCCCAGGGTCTTCCTCCTTCATGAATTGCTTTTCTGGAGGTGGTATTATTTGCTTGGCAGGTTTGGCATGTAGTGGCTATTCTTGTAGCCTCACTATAGGCTCCAGGTGCATACCATACCCTTCTGATGGCATCTACCATAGCTTGTGTGCCACAGTCCCTTTTTATGTAGTCTTTAGCAAATTAACCTAAGGAGACATCATGGGGCTATGGGTCTGCCATCTGGGACTCTCCAAAATCCTTGCTCAAAAACTGCTGAATTTTTTTCCCCATTGTTCCGATTCCCCTTTATCTAGAAATTGTTTGTATGGTAGTTCTGGTTTAGTTGTTAAGGCTGGTGTCATGATGGTGTGAGGTAGAGGTTTGGTTGCCACCCATTTGGCTGTTTCATCTGCATATTGGTTTCCTTTTGTTATTATAGAGTCATCTGGTGGGCTTTACAATGTATGACTGCTAGCGCTTGTGGTAATTGGATGGCTTCTAATAGTTTGGCTACTAATGGTACATGTACTACCTGTTGTCCCGCTGAAGTTAAAAAACCCTGTTGTTTTCATAGAGCTCCTGTTGCGCTCCAAAAGCGTATTTGGAATCTGTATAGATGTTAGTAGATTGGTTCCTTGCAGTTTCGCAAGCTTTAGTTAAAGCTATAAGCTCAGCTGCTTGGGCGTTGTGGGAAGGGGGGAAGCCCAGATGATTTCTTGTAGGGAGACTACAGCTGCTCCTGTTACTTTTTTGTTCTCGTGCATGTAGGAGGAACCATCTGTGAAGAGTTCAATGTCAGGGTTTTGTAGCGGGGCATTTGTTAAATCGGAGCGGGGTAGTTCCACTTCATGCACTAAATGGAGGCAATCATGGAGATTACCTTCCTCCTGTTCTGTGGGGAGCAGGGTAGTTGGGTTTAGAGTATTACATCTCTCAAACGTAATGTGATCAGAGGTAAAAAGTTCAGCTTCATATTGAGCCAAACACTGCTGAGTGAAAGCTTGTGTCTGGCTCCTTAAGAGAATCGCAAAAACTTCATGGGGGACTTTCAGCAATAGTGGATGTCCTAGTACTAAATCAGGAGTGGGCAATTAATTTCTGTCGGGGGCCACATGGAAAATCAGATCTGCGTTCGAGGGCCAAACCAATTTTATAAAAGGCCATTATAAAGGGCCCATTATAAAATGCAGCAAATTATATATAAGAATATTATATATATATATATATATATATATATATATATATATATATATATATATATATATATATATATATTCTTATATATAATTTGCTGCATTTTATAATGGGCCTTTATAATATATATATATATATATTATATATATATTATATATAAGAAAAAGTAACACCGCGGCTGCTCCTGCTACTACTTTCCACGCTTTCCAAACGCGAGTCCCAGGAGAGAACAAACAGCAAACCGCGCTCAGGGGCATCCAAGCGCACCTAAAGCTAGGCCGCTGCTGGTGGAGCCTTGCCCTGCCTTGGTGCCCGTTTCCTGGCTCAGCGGTCCTGCTTGGGCGGCACTTTAAAAGCCCTCCTCCTCACGTACGCGCCCGACGAGCCGCTCACCACGACGGTGGCTCCCAACACCCGAGCAACTTCCCAGCAACTGCGGCTTGCTTTTTCCTCTCAGGCGCCGCACCTGGCCCCGAGCCGTGCGGCAGAGGGGAAGCCCGAGCACCGCCGGGTCACCTCCTCCAAGCAGCCCGCCCGCCCGCCGGGCTTCCCCTCCGCTGCGTGGCTTGGGGCCAGGCGCGAGCGCCTGCGAGGAAAAAGGAAGCTGCAAGTTGCTGGGAAGTTGCTCGGGTTTCCGGGGCTTCCAGGCTTAAACTTTGCACAGGCAAAGTTTGCAGGCGGGAGCGTCTTCCTGCCGAGGAGTGGGAAGGGTTCCACCCGGCGGGCGGGCGGGCTGCTTGGAGGAGGCGACCCAGCGGCACTCCGGGTTTCCCCTCCGCTGCGTGGCTTGGGGCCAGGCGCGAGTGCCCACGAGGAAAAAGGACACCACAAGTTGCTGGGAAGTTGCTTGGGTGCTGGGAGCCGCTGTCGTGGTGAGTGGCTCATCGGGCGTGTATGCGAGGAGGAGGGCTTTTAAAGTGCCACCGAGCAGGACCGCCGAGCCGGAAAACAGGGCACCAAGGCAGGGCAAGGCTCCACCAGCAGCGGCCTAGCTTTAGGTGGCTCCAAGCAGCCCGCTCCAAGCAGCCTGCCCGCTTGCTGGGCAGAACCCTTCCCGCTCCTCGGTGGGAAGACACTCCCACCTGCAAACTTTGCCTTTGCAAAGTTTAAGCCTGGAAGCCCTGGGAAAAAAGGGGGGATCGGCGGGGACTCACCTTCGGAGAGGTCACACTCGAAGGTGATTTCTAACTCCCAGCCGAGGCCTTTGCAAAGTTCTTCTTTTCTTTCCTACCCCGAGAGTGCTCCGCACTGTTTTGCAGCTTTGGGGGCCACGCGGCACAGGGCAATACGCCACGCCCAGCGATTTTTTTTCAGGGGCGGGCCGGATTGGACAGACCAATGGGCCGGATGTGGCCCGCGGGCCGTAGTTTGCCCACCCCTGTACTAAAGCCTTAGATCATTTCACAAGTTCTACTGTAGCCACCATGGCTCTTAAGCAGGGGACAGCTCCTTGAGCTACTGGATCTAGGGTTACAGAATAGTAAGCGACTGGTCGATGTGTGTGTCCAAAAGGCGTGTCAGAACGCCAGAAGCAACACCTAATTTTTCATGGATGAACAAGGTGAAAGGTTTCCTATAGTCAGGTAGCCCGAGTGCTGGGGCTGATGCCAGGGTTTGTTTCATGGTCTGAAGTGTTTTTTCCAAAGGTTTGGACCATTCAATGGGGTCAGGCATGTTTTTGCCTGTTAGTTGAATGAATGGTCGGGCTAATTCTCCAAACCAGGGGATCCATGTGTGGCAGAAGCCCAGTACTCCCAGTAAGGCTCTTACTTGTCGTTTTGTCTGGGGTTGTTTCATGGCTAAAATGGTCTCTACCCGGTTAGGGGCCAATTTTCTAATTCCTGGTGCAATGATGTAGCCCAGATATGTTATTTCTTGTTTTAAATATTGTAATTTGGAAGGGGAAGCTTTGTGCCCTCTTTCTGCCAGGGCTTCAAGTAAGTATAGGGTGTCTGTTTTACTTGCTAGCTTGGTCTGATATGCCAGTAGTAAATCATCAACATATTGGATCAAAGTGGACTGCTGTGGTAGGGAAATGGAGGAGAGGTCTGCCCTTAATATTTGTGAGAATAAGGTAGGGGAATCAGCCTTGTGGCAATCGAGTCCAGGTATATTGTTGGTCTTGCCAAGTAAAGGCAAATAGATATTGGGATGCTGGGTCCATAGGAATGCTAAAAAAAGCAGAGCACAAATCTATGAAAGAAAAATAGGTGGCTGAGGCTGGCACCTCAGTGATTATAGTTGATGGGTTCAGCACTATGGGGGCTCTTGGTATCACATGGTTATTAATGAGACACAAATCGTGCATAAATCTAAAGATGGGGTTTCCATCTTTGTCTACTGTAGATTTCTTTACAGGAAAATGGGGGTATTGCAGGGAGAGGTACATTTAACGAGAACTCCTTGCTTTAGGTATGCTTGTATTAATTCCTTTATGGGGTGAATTGCCTCTGCAGGGATTTTATATTGGGGCACACATGGAGGTGGTCCATGTTTCACTTGGATAGTAACAGGTGTTGCTCCTTTAAGTAGTCCCACTTCTGATGCATCCCAGCCCCATAAGGAGGGGGGCAGGCTTTTTAAATCTTCATGAAGCCCTGTGTTGCTGGTTATCAGCATGATTGTCTTGTGTGTGCCTTTTCCTGGGATCTCCAATTGCAGCCCCTGTTTGCCACATGTTATGGTAGCTCCCATTTTACATAGGAGATCCCTTCCTAGTAGGGATAGTGGGGACTGGGGGCAAATAGTGAAGGAATGGTCTACTGTGAAAGGTCCTAGTTCTACAGTTACGTTGTGGGTAAATTCTACAGGGATTATTCCCCCACCCCCACTCCCATTATGCTATCCGAAGCCCCTTCAGCCACTGAAGCTTTATATGGTGGTTCAGTAATTAATGAAGAGGTAACTCCAGTGTCAACTAAGCAATTGTATTTTTTCCCTCCTATAAGAATGGTGACAATGGGTTCCCCTTCAGGGCCGTTTTTTAGTGGAATGGCCAGCCCGTTAGAGGTAGCAATGAATTCAGTGTTTTCATTCTCATGTTTTAGTCAGGAAAGGGGCAGGTCATTTTCCCTTCTTTGCTCCCATTGAGGTCCATTGTTATGATTTATTTGAGGAAAAAGAGCGCTGGGTGGTGCATGATGATTAAAGCTTTGTTGTTCAGTGTAATGGACGGGATTATTGCCTGGCTTCATGTTTCTAGGTGGTGGGTGATACCGGTTGCGGGAAAGGTGTTGCCTACATTGCCTGCTGAAATGCCCTTCCTGTCCGCACCTATAGCAATGCTGGCATTTGCCTTGCGGCCATCCTGCTTTATCACAATGCCAGCATTTCCTTGAATTATAGGGGGTTTTACCTGGTGTTTGTCTGGCATCATGGTGCATTACAGCAAACATTTTTAAGTCCTCATGTCTTTCTATCCTCCTTTTCCTATCTTTCTCTTCCTCTTTCAGTTTGTCTCTTTGATCATAGACAAAGTTAGCGATCCTGCGCAACTCTGCTATTTCTAAGGTTGGCCAGTTAGAGACAAAGCGGTGGAAATGCTCTTTGATATCCACGGTGGACTGGTCCACGAAGGCTGAAGCTAAAATCCTTTGGTTCTTCAGTCAGCTAAGGTCTAGATGGGCATATGCAATAGCTGCTTCTGACAGGCAGACCCAAAAGGAATCAGGGTTTTCCTTTTCTCTTTGTGTTGTTTTTTGAAATTCTGATCAGTTTAAAGGCTTTTTACCTATTTCCTCTAAAGCTTCTAGTAAGTTATTTTTTGCTCTTGTGTATTCATCCCAGTGATTGGTATCATTGTAGACCCAGTCAGGGCGATGTATTGGCCATGCAATGTGGGCTGGGGCTGCCTGTCCAGGGATCATTGGTAGTTTAGCTATTTGGTCTGTTTTTTCAAATCATTTTAATAGTTCATCTTTAGTTAGAAAGACTTGTAGCAGCTAATAGTTCATCTTTAGTTAGAAAGACTTGTAGCAGCTGGGTCATATCACCCCAGGATGGATTATGGCTGTCTATGATAGATTTCGGGGTTTGAATTACTGTTTGAGGATCAGCCCTGAAAGCTGGGGTATCCTTTTTTCAGATGACGAAATCAGAGGCAGAGAAGAGAGTATGGGTAAAAACGTATTCTAATTGTCCCCTATTTCTGCCTGGCACTGGTTTGCTTAAAAGGGGAGCCATAATCCGTGACTCAGGCTTTCCTTCCAGGGAATGGGTTTCAGGTTTTTCCTGATCTTTTCCCTCAGTCAGGTCTTTGGTCCTAGTCATTTCAGGCCAGCAGTACCAATAGGGTATTTGGCTGGGTTTAATGTGTGTTCTAAGTGCTTTCAGGGTTTTATAATCTAAAGTATCGCTATCAGGCCAAATTTGTCTACCCGTGTCATCCCGCAATAAAGCCCACTTTTTGCAAATTATTTTTGCTTCTTTTTTATGCATTCCAGTCAGGACAGGCACTTGCCTTTTGTCCCAAGCCTCAAGTAATTTATCCAAGGTGGTCTCTTCCATTGCCCTTGAGCTACAACTTCCCATATTCCCTGCTTGATGTGGGGATTACTTTGGTTTAGCTGGGCTACAGCCGTCAGTTTTCAGACAAAAAAGGTCTGGAAAGGACTCTGGTTTCCCTACACACGGAGTACGGGCCCCCTTTTATTAGGGAAACTCAGACATCAGTTTTAAGACCCCCCCCTAAAAAATGGGGATCTTGGAGGACCGTCTGCCTCCTAGCAGCTCCGGTATGTGCCCCTCCCTACACTCAGCCATCAGTTTTCAGATCTCCCTTAAAGGTGGGGATCTGGAAGGACCTTTTCTGCTTTTTTAGACAAACTATTTCCAATTTTGTTTACAAGCAGCCAGTACGGGCCCCTTCTAAATGCATAGCGCTTTGCTTGCGGGATGCACCGGAAATATTTTTCCTCTGCTTTTTTATTTCCTAACACCAGTTCTGTTGTAATGACGAGGCAGTCGAGGTGTTTGATCATGATCAACTGAATCATGATGATCTTTATTGGAGTATAGTCTTGTATTTATACACATTTTTAGTTATCCTCCATCATTGGTTAACTTTGGTTACTGCTTAACTTTCGTTACTGTTTAGCATAGTAATTAACACAATTAATTATCTCTAGTTAAAGTCTAACATATGTTTACTTCCTCTCTCTAATCCTCCTTTAGATTAGTGACTTTGTTTGCCTGAGTTGTATTTGCCTGGAAACATTATTTATCTGAGGTTTGCCATCTGAGATTAGAACATTCCTGCAATTACAACTCTACATATCCTTGTTTTTTATTTTAAATGGAGTATTCAAAGACTTATGAATGTATCGCAATTGTAGAGGATTAAGAGAGGGGGAAGCAGGACGAAACAATGCGAATAAATTTGGAATACATTGAATAAAACAACAGGTTGCAATTAGTACAATAATAATTATAGCATAAAAGAAAAACTGTCTGAGCCACGACCAATCAGGGAGCCAATTGGTTAGCCACTGAAAAGGTGAGTAATGAGCATGGATATTATTTTGAATGTATGATTGTAAATTGGCAAGCTCATCCTCAATAGTTTTATTCAAAGAGTGAAAAATTCTGAAGATGAACATTAGTGGCATATATATCAAAAAAGAACCACATATTAGGATCCTTAAGCTGCATTAGATTGATCAGAGACATTAAAAATAAGAAAATTCTCAGGATACATATCAGGAGCTATATTAATTCCATGCAAAGAAGAATTAAAGGTACCTGACAACCAATAGTAGTTAGAACAATAACTATAATTCCCCAGCTTTTTTAATATGTGCTGAGCAGCATCATAATCAGACCAATTATGAAGCCAAGTGTGTTTAGCGTGACAACAGAAACACAGACCCCTTGTAAATTGACTAACTTTCAAATAACGCCAACGGACAGAATTCAATTGCATAGGGGGTTTAGAAAATAGCCAGGAGTGTGAAATAGATTGTAGTTGTGAGACAATAAATGTAGAAGACATGATCAAGTTAGGGGTAAAAGAAATTTGACCAAATACCATTGGGGGCTCATAGTATAAAGTAATATTTGTGCCATGGGTCATAAACATGTATTGGGCACGACGAACCCACAAATTAGGGTTAAGATGGACCACAGAAGTGTCATTTTGAGCAGAAACACCATTAACCATAAACAAGAAAATACAAAGTAAAATTGTAACAGAATTAGCAGTAATAATAGCAAAAACAGCAGCAACAAGATTTTCAAGAGTCTGAGGTAATGAGGCCTGTTGCAGTTGTTGTTGAGCTTGATATGTAGTAGATTTAATCTGGCCCCAAGTGATGGATTGCGGGTGCTTCGACCTTGGGAGACGGACTTCTGTGTTCAGATGAAGATTGAAATCCGGAATCGGGTTGTGAAGGCCCTGATGCCATGCCATGATATGGACAAACACAGCGCACTGGAACCCACACTGCTTGTCCAGTAGAAGGATCTTCCACGGCAGCATAACTGTGACCCCAGGTGATCAGCGGTGTAGGACCTTTCCAGGTTGGATCTGGAGCTTGGTGATATTTTACCAAAGGCCTTGCTAAAGATTCAGTAGTTTGAAAATGCAAATTAACAGGTGAATCTGCAAGAGAATCTAAAAAGGTTAAATAATTCCAAGTATATAATGCTACAGCAATGAGATTTTGAATCTTTCGCAGATGGTAAGGGCCAGACTCAGTTTTTAATTGTTTCTGAAGCAATGCCTTAAAAGTACGATGAGCTCGCTCAACTATAGCTTGACCCTGAGAGTTGTAAGGAATTCCATGCACTAAAGTAATATTCCATTTCTGACAAAAGGTTTGAAATTCCTTACTAATATAAGTGGGGCCATTGTCAGTTTTCAACTGAGAAGGCCGACCCATTATAGCAAAAGAGGATAGGCAATGAGAAATAACATCTGAAGTACGTTCATGTTTTGAAGCAGTAACCCAAAGGAAATGTGAATGAGTGTCAATAGACGTATGAAGATAACAGTATGGCTTAGAGGTTGAAGATTGAGTTACATCCATTTGCCAAATTTGATTGGCTTGGGTTCCTCATGGGTTGACACCCAACACTGGAAAGGGAACTGCCAGTTGCTGACAAGCTGGACAAGGACGGACAATATCCCGGGCTTGAGATAATGAAATTTTAAATTGCTTTGCAAGCGATTTGGCATTTTGATAAAAATAAGAATGGCTATCAACAGGATCAACAAACAAAGACACAACATCCTTTAAGGATTCATCTGCCTTCCGATTTCCTTCAGTCAAGGCATTAGTAAAGGGAGTATGACTCTGAATGTGTTCTACATACAAAGAATACAAGCGAGTTTCCAAACTATTCTTTAAAGATAAAAACAAGGATAACAAATTCTTATCCAAAGAGAGAGCACAATAAGAAAAGGGAAGAGATTGCATAGCTAAATACACATATTGAGTATCAACGATCAAGTTAATAGGTTGGTCAGTGAACAATTGTAAAGCCAAAATCACAGCAGCCAGCTCAGCACGTTGAGCTGAAGTCTGCGTGGCAGTAAATTTAGAATACCATTATTGTTGAATCTGCCAGACAACCACACCCCTTGTAGGTGATCCATCAGTAAAAACTGTAAGAGCTTTAGAAATAGGATTTCGCACAAAAATGGAAGAAAAGGCTGGATTTAAAGTAGTAGTAACCACTATTCTAGGATCCTTGGGTAAAGAATACAACAAGTTTCCCACATATTGAGAAAAGGCTATCTGATATGATTCTGAAATCATATAACAAAAACAAGAGTATTCCAAAGACTAGTAGAAGGTTCTATATGACCAGCAGCCAATTGTTCTTGAACCAATTGTTGTAAAGCAGCAAGTTTTCCCCTTGATAATGGCCATTGTTCCACCCAAACCAGTGTAGAATAGAGCCATTTAAGAGGAAGAATCAAATGGGCATTAAGAAGAAAAGGATATCACGGCCCCAAATATTAGTATGAATATCTAGAATGCATGGTTGTAGGAAAAAGGACTTACCAGCAGGTGTTATAACATTAATTTCTTGAACACTCTGCCAAGCAGCTGTAGAACCTCCTATTCTCCACAATGAAGAAACTGTCTTTTTTGGCCACTGTAAAGAGGAGATGACAGTAACATCGGCTCCAGTATCCAATACCCCTTGAAATGGTTGTTTATTTAGGAAGAGAGAGGAGTTCAGCCGATGAAGTAAGCCTACAGATAAAGAAGTTGATCCAAATCCTGCATCCCCACAATTACCTATACCAGGAGATGGATTTTCATATAGAAGAAGAAACAACTGAACAACAGAAGAATTACAAGGAAGAACTTGAGGAAGATTCATCCAAATCTGAATCATAATGATACCAGTGTAATATGAATCTATTACCACAGGCACAACAAAACAGCCCTTTTTGTGTGCAGAAGAACAAGGCAAAATTAAGCCAACTAATCCTGAAGGAAGAGGACCTTTAAATTGAGATGGAACTATTTTAACTTCCATGGGAAATTTAAACTTAATTTCCTCTTGAGTGATTAAATCAATCCCAGCACTACCAGCTGTGGCTGGGGAGGAGTGAGAGAGACTGCTGGAGGAGTCAGGTAATATTTGCTTCCAATCTTCAGGGATCATTGTATAACCATTTTTTATTCCTTCTACAAGTCCTCTTGTAAAATTACCACTAATCCCCTAGTCTGTAACTGCCTTTTTTAACTCTCTTAAGATCTGATAAGGCAGACCCTCCCATTCTGCTACTTGCAGTCCAAGCTGTGGCCCCTGACCAGGACGATATTGTACTGGACAAACAGACAGTAATTCTGCAAGTTCTGTTCCTGAGACAGAGGCATCCTTTTTACAATTTTCAACCATTTTCTGAAAAGAAGACTGAACAATAGAGTCAGGAGGCTTTTGCCCTGTATCTGCAGGAGCTGAGGGAATTGAAGACATATATTCAGGTGAAGAAGGGGGATAAATGACAGCATTAGTATAACGTGAAGGTGGAGGTGTTAAAAGAGAAAGTTCATTGTGACCAAATTTTTCAATTGTATTTCTACATAAATGCTACACATGCAAAACTTCTATTTTTGCTCGAGGTTCAGTATGCAATGTTTTCCCTATACGTTCCCAATCAGTTAATTTTAAAGACCCCTCTTTTGGATACCATAAGCACTGAGCTGCAATCTCCTGGACCAGCCTTAAGAGATTTCTCTGTGGTACCTCAGTATTATTTTTCTTCAACAAATAGCCTAATTCATCTACATATTTCCTTTGTTCCTCAGAAAGCGAAGACCCCATACTTACAGAAACCAAAAGGTTGAAGAAACCACAAAGGGTTGAAGGTGCACCAAATCCTTGCCGGACGAAGTAAGAGGGTCCCTGTTCATGCGCCACTTGTTGTAATGACGAGGCAGTCGAGGTGTTTGATCATGATCAACTGAATCATGATGATCTTTATTGGAGTCTAGTCTTGCATTTATACACATTTTTAGTTATCCTCCATCATTGGTTAACTTTGGTTACTGCTTAACTTTTGTTACTGTTTAGCATAGTAATTAACACAATTAATTATCTCTAGTTAAAGTCTAACATATGTTTACTTCCTCTCTCTAATCCTCCTTTAGATTAGTGACTTTGTTTGCCTGAGTTGTATTTGCTTGGAAACATTATTTATCTGAGGTTTGCCATCTGAGATTAGAACATTCCTGCAATTACAACTCTACACAGTTCCTTTTGCAGCCTGCTCGGTTTTTCTTACGTCCTTCAGAAGGACTCACATTCCATGATCACCCCTTGCGTTCCCAAATCCAGCCAGTCACGGCTTGTGTTTGAGCTAGCAGCTGGCTGGGGTGCAGCTGGCAATCATGGAGGAGGTGAGGTCCCGCTGTTTCCGCAGAGAAAACCCACAATCACACACCTGGTACACTCACACTTCCACTCCCCTCACTAGTAAGATTGTAAATTTGAAGCAGTACTCACCTGCTTTCAAGCAGCTGTTGAGCGGAAAAGCCCAAGGACTCCCTTTACTACCCTATACCTTCCGGGCTGGGTCTGTGGATGTTGTCCCTGGACAAAGAAGGTCCATGCCGGCTGGGTTTGGATCTGTGGGCCCAGTCTGGTGGCAGGGTTGGCTGGGAAACCTTTGTGGTCACCAATTGTTGAAAGGTGTCAAAATGCCTTTCTTTCGAGGATTCGATTTTCCCGCTGGGAGAGCTCTAGCGCAAGGATACAGACAACCATTTGAAAGCTGGATCTTTTTATTTTTCAGGAAGGCAGAGAACAGTGAGAAGTCTGCGTTCCTGGGCTAGCTAGCTTCTTATGGTAAGTCCCTGTTTTTTTATACCCTTTTCTCCCTTTGTAAGTTGATTTTGTGTGAGTGTTTGTATTTGTGCCTAATGTTTCAAATCCTGTTTGAGTTTGTCTTTATTCCTGCCAAAGGGCAAAATCCGCGGGGTGCGGAAGGCAAACTCCATGGGGTGACCAGATTGTATTATTGGTTTTTTCCTAATCTCTTTTAGCTTTAAGATAGGTTTTTTTAATAAACAAATTTTATTGATTTTTTAAAGACAAACAAAACATAAGACATAAAGGCATAAAACCTCCTTTCTAAAAATTACTTATAAGTTTTAACAAGACAAATAAAACATTATTTTTTAAGACATAGTTCCACATTATCACATTTCCATTTAAGCACGTATATATCTTTTCCAAATTTCTCATTATTTCTCTCTTCACTTTTATTCAATTATATTTCTTTCTATCAAGGTTTTATTAATTCTCAATCAAATATAAACATTTATACAGCATGGTTCCAGATTATCACATTTCCATTTAAACACCTATATATATTTTCCAAATTTCTCATTGTTTCTCCCTTCACTTTTATTCAATTATCTTTCTTTCTATCAAGGTTTTATTAATTCTCAATCAGACATAAACACACAAAATACAAAACATAAAACAAGACATAAAAGCATAAAACCTCCTTAATTATCATTTATACACGTCTTTTCCAAGTTTCTCATTGTTTCTCCCTTTAGTTTTATTCCTCCAAGGTTTTATTAATTCTCAATTAAACATAGCTGACCAAAACACAAAACATAAAATATAAAACTTCTTTTGAAAAGTGGCTTAGCCCCGGGTTACATCTTTTTTTACAGACCTATATCAAATTCATGCTCACCTTATATATCATTCTTATCTTATTTACCATTCTATATTTTCTATATAACTTCTCCCTTCTTTTCACTCTCTTAATTATATTTTGTTTATTTCATCTTATTTTAAAATCATTATACTTGTATCTTTTGTCCGTTCTTTTCCAATTATCTATATATCACTTCCCTTTAACAGAAAATTTCCCCTGTAGTCACTTTTAAAGTGTAACGCCTTTCTATCTTTCCCCTAAATTAACACTTAAAATAATAGATAATTTCCATTCTGATTCCGCTTAGTACATTCTACATGTTGCATTTTAAAATAAAGGAATAATAAATTTATAATATCATTAAGTATATAATTACCATTCTAATTCTAATTCTACTTAGTACATTATTTTAAAATAAAAAAATGAAATAATAAATTTATAATAACATTAAAGCAATAACAAGTTAAACTGTAACTAAACATTAATCATTTTACACATTCTCTTTGATATTTTATTGAGTATTGAGATCTATCATTATTAAACATTTTAATATTTTAATATTTTATTAAATCTTATAATATTCCAATGGACTATTTCAAATGCAAATACTACAATACTATCTTATGTACTCTTGCAGAATCTTTCCTTAATACTCTATCCTTTATCTCTGAAAAAAATATGCTTTTTTACATCTTGTTTCAGGCCTTTATGGCTTTTTCCCCCCTTTTCCCTCCCTTTCTTCTCCAGTCTGGTCTTTTTGCCCCCCCCACCAACCTCCACCTTTTTAACTTCCCCTCTCTGTTGTGTTTCTCTTTTCTGTTGCTTTCTAACATTGTGCCTTTTTTTCACCTTATTTTTCTTTTTCTTGGTTGTTTTATTAACTCTTAAATTCTCATTTTTCCTTCCTCTCTTCCTATTTTCTTTCTTAAGTGAACTTTTTTGTCCATTAAAAATGGCTTCTTCTTCCTCTTCTTTTTCTTTTCCTTCTTCCTCATGTATTTGCTGATATGTAGAAACCATCATTTCTAAAAAGTGGAAGACAGCTCCCAAAGAATCCTTGCCTTCTTGTTCTCTTTCCTTTAATTTTTCATATTCCATTTTTAATTCATCCACAGATAGTGCCATAGTAAGTTTTTTAAAAACAACCCAAATGTTTTTAGTCTTAAAGTAATTTCTAAGTGTCAAAGTTATCAAACTATCCAAACAAACAGAAAGTATTTCCTCTTCTTCTCTTTGCAGTTTTTCCTCCTGGGGCAAAATCCCAAAATATATTCTAAAGCCGTATTACAGTTAGTTGCTGGTCTTATAATCTTCAAGGCGTCTCCTCCAACAAATTTTTAAAGGTTTTTTTAGTCCTCTCCTTCCTACTATATAACAAAGACCTTATTTTTACCTTAAAGAAGCAGATTTTTCAGTGCTCATTTGCTTTCTCCGTAGGGAAGGGGAGTAAACTTTCCTTCAGCACTTTCGCCGCTTTAACAACTTCTTTTGGAAACAAATGTATCAATCCAAAAGTCAGGTTTCCAGGGTGTTTAAAAGTATCTTAATGTCCCAGTTCAGCCAAGAAAACTTTCTCCTTCTGATTCTTCCTCCTGCACAGATCTTATCCGATTGAAGATTCCTTTGTGGCTGCCATTTCTGACAGCCGCTCCACCACCTCAGGAAAAAGGAGTCTAGCCGGCTGGGGAAAGGGGTTGAGATATCCCCAGACCCCTGCCCGGATCTCCTCTGTCTTCCACTACCTCTTCGGGGTAGCAACAACCCCCAAATCCAGTTGGATCGCGGGTACCTCAGCGGCGAGCACAGCAGGGACCCGCAGCGTCGCAGATTCCTGCTGCTGCCGAAGCCTGCAACCGGAAGTCTGAGCTTTAAGATAGTTTTTCATATTTGTTCTGTGGCAATCTCCTGTCTGTCCCTTTTGTAATTTATATTTTGTGTCTTTTGTCTGTTTGTTTTGCCTATTTGGTATGTCCTGTGTTTGTAAGGGTTTTCTAAATTATCTTTTGTTTCCTTTTCCTATCTGTCTAGTTTTCTTAATTACTTAGGCTTTTGTCTATAGGGATTCTTTAATACTTTTATTTGATTCCTTTTCCTATGTAAGTTTGTTTTCTGGCTGACCTGATGTTCCCCTTGGGCTTTTCCTGTTTTTTGTGACACTACTGTCTTCGTGAAGTTCCCTTTCCACAACTCCATGTGAGTACATCCAGGTCTAGGATCATTAATGAATAAATCTGAGACACCTCTCTTCCCATATTGTACCTGTGGGTGCCTGATAGTCACCAGGGTTCTTTTTTTTTATAAAGACAATGTTAACATTACATAAAATTAGAAATATCATGTTGCAAGGTAGCATACCTCCACAATTTCCCCTTACCCCACCAAATAGTTTTCTTGGATTCACAGGACCACGAAATAGAAAAGATAATGACAATAAATAATCTGAAATACTGGCAGGGGGCAACCCAATTTGTCTTGTGATTAAATTACATTTTATAATAGGCACATGCACTGTCCTGTAGTATTGCAGCTATTTGAGGAATGGGCAAAGCCTCTTTTATGTCCAAACAACTTAATATGTCCAGCCAGGATTGTACTATAAATACTGTGACTTTTGGAGTAAGTCCAGTGAGAAGTTCCTTTGTAGAAGGAAACTACACAAAACTATGAACAGCTATTGTACAGCTTCCAAGATCGTATCAAATTTCAAGGTAATTTGATAAAGGGCAATTGTGTGTGAGTGTGTGTGTGTGTGTGTGTGTGTGTATCAATTCACTGGAAAAGACACTTATGCTCAGAATAGTCAGCAATAAAATGAACTGAAGCTGCCAAAACACATGGTGGCTAGACAACATCAGCCAGAGAATAAAATACTTGAAAGACGCCATACAAGATCAAAAAATGTAGAGAGAACTGGTCTATAGAATGGTTGAGAATTGGACATTGGAGAACTGGTTGAGAATTGGACATGATGAATGAATATCTCCTCCTCCTCCTCCTCCCTATTTCTCTCCCCCATGCCCCCCCGACTAGTGATCATCCTTAGCATATTTCTGGTGGTAGCATCAGTGTCTGTGGGGTCCCTTACAAAGAGAAATCTGGTAAGTGGAGAGCAAACCACAGCAGCATCCATGGTTCTTTGGTTGTTTGGCCAAACTGCACATACCAGTCTGAGTGATTGCTGCATGTTTCTCTTCTGACTTGCCAGGATTCTAATAAGACCTTTGCTGAAATGGCTATGCCCTATCCCTGAGGGCTAGCGAAACCATTGCTTTTTCCAAAAAGCATTGAGAAAATTTGCATTTTGTATCTATTTTTCCAACCTGCCGCTTGAAAGGAATTATTTTTCTTTGAAGGAATTACTATTTTAATTTGTGGGCAAGCCTGTTCCTTTTCTTTCTCTATTCTGCTGCTGTTTGTTTACTTTACACCTACATGGGGGATTTGGGAATTCTGCTAGAAAGCATAAATGTTTCAATAATTTTATTTATCATTATGTGTTTATCACTGATGGGAAAAGGATTTTTTTTTTGCCTCTGACCAAGATTACAAATGACCTCTCTTGAATAATTTCATACTGCTATAATATATTTTTCACATGTAATAAAAAAAACCACGTGTTTGAATATTTGAATGTTGTTTTTTTCAAATTAATATTTTAAAGGTTTTCAGGTATTGATAGTATTTACTTAAATTTAGAGAGAGGTTATTGTATTTTATAATTGTCTCTGTACTAAAAGAAGTCAAAGGTCACTTTTAGTATGCATTTTTTGTTTTTTGCCACTTTTTAAATTTTTATTTTTATTCCCCCTTTCTCCTTTATGTTAGTTTATATATTGTTTCTTTGAAATGTAGTAAGACTATATTTTTTTTTAAAAGCCCATTATTATTGACATCCTTCAGTCTCAAAAGACTATGGTATCGTGCTCTGAAAAGAGGTCCTAAAACAGCATCTAGTGTGGCTAAAAAGGCCAATCCGAGAGTGGCAATCCCTTCCACACTGAGGACAGATACAGTCTGTCTCCTGTCCAACCTCCAGATTTCGTTGGTTCTGAGCTGCCTCTTTGCCTCAGCCTGCTGAAGGAGTGTCTCTTCAAATTGGAGAAGGCCATGCTGCATCTTTAGCCTCCAAGCTGAATGATCAGAGGTCAAGGTTTCCCAGCTGTTAACGTCCATTCCCAAGCCTTTAGATCCCTCTTGCAGATATCCTTATATCACAGCTGTGGTCTCCTTCTAGGGCGCTTTCCCTGCACTATTTCTCCATACAGGAGGTCTTTCGGAATCCGCCCATCAGCCATCCTCCCTACAAGCCCAAGCCAGCATAGATGTTGCTGTTTCAATAGTATATACATGCTAGAAATTCCAGTACGTTCCAAGACCGCGCTTTTTGGAACTTTGTCATGCCAGGTAATGCCAAGAATATGTTGGACAGTGCATATGAAAGGTGTTCAGCCTGAATCTTCGTATGTTCCATCAGCTTCTTATTAAGCCATACTCTCTTTGTAAGTCTGGAAAATGTGGTGGCTGCTTTACCAATATGTCTATTCAGCTCAGTGTCTAAAGAGAGAGTGTCGGAGATAGCTGAGCCTAGGTACAGAAAGTCATGGACGACCTCAAGTTCTTATGCAAAGATTGTAATACAGGGAGGTGAATAAGGGGTGGGATTCAATTTTTTTAACAACTGGTTCTGTGGGCATGGTTTAGTTGGTGGGCATGGCTTGGTGGTCATGTTATTGGCTGGGCATGGCCAACTCAACATCATTCACATCGAGGCACGCATCTCCTCGCCTGGCCTCTCATGACTGTGGGGATGCTGCAACAGTCGTAAGTGTGAAAAATGGTCATAAGTCACTTTTTTCAGTGCCATTGTAACTTTGAATGGTCACTCCACACAAGCAAAAATACCAGCAAAGGAGGGAAAAAAACTTCAGAGAAGTTTTAGAGACAGAAAGTCTAGTCCTGCCAAGAATGTAATAAGGGTTAATGGAGAGGCAGTTTCTGTAAGCAACACCAGAATGTTTCCTTCCTGCCTTCCTTACAGGATTAGGCCAGTACTTTCTTCTAAAAACCAGTTCTCCAAACTGCTTAGAATGTTAACAACCGGTTCTAGCGAATAAGTGCGAACTGGTAGAATCCCCCTCCCCAAGGTGAATCCACATCCTGACCCATGACTTGTGTTTTTTTTCAGGCTGATCGTTAGTCCAAAATCTTGGCAGGCTTTGCTAAAAATGATCCATAAGTTGTTGAAGGTCTTTGGCAGAGTGAGCAGTAACAGCAGCATCGTCAGCGAAGAGGAAATGCCATAAGCATGTCAGCTGGACTTTGGACTTTGCTCTCAATCTAGAGAGATTAAAGAGTTTTCCATCTGATCTGGTCCGGAGATAAATACCCTCTGTTGCAGTTCCAAAAGCATGTTTCAGCATGACAGCAGAAAAGATCCCAAATAAAGTTGGCGTGAGGACACAGCCCTGCTTCACTCCACTTCAGATGTCAAAGGAATCTGATGTTAAACCATCAAAAATGACCATGCCCTTCATTTCCTCATGAAAGAACTTGATGATGTTGAGCCATACATTTATTACATATAGTGGTGTGTTTGTCTGTGAGAGACCCCTCTAAATCCCGCTCCTAAATTCTCAGCAGAACTAAGACTTAGGATAAATCTTAGAGGCTAAGACTAATCACAGGTCTGAGATCAGCTAAGGGAAGATTAGAGCGGAAGACATAATGATGTTCTAAATTAGCTTTTTCTTAAAGCAGAAAAGAAGAAAGAAGAAAGCACACTTTGAGGGGCACACTCTCCATGTTCAAAGTATCCAAAATTGATTTTTCTCCACCATCTCAAAAGCAGATCTATCTTTCTGCCCATTACAATATACATGCCGCTCCCTTATTTTTTCCTCTTATTCTTTCTTGGGTCTTGCCATTGATTTGTAGTCTCCACTACCAACTTGTTGCTGCTTTAGCCTTTGTTAAATCCCTATTTTACCAATCTCAATCAAAGTGGAGAGTTATCTACTTTAGTAAATACCCATCCCAAACCTACTGTGATGATTGCTCCAGACCAGTGGTATCAAGCTCGATTTTTTATTAAAGTTGTGTTTGACCTTGGGAGGGCCGGGGTGTGTGTGGCCAGGGGCAGGGCCATCTCAACATCACTCATCACTCAGCCATGACAGCCTCCTTTAACAGTGAAAACAAAGCTGCGTGGGACTTCCGGTTTGAGTTCTTCGGCAACAGACCAAAGCCTCGTCTCTGCGAGGTTTCGATCCCTGCTCGTCACTGGAGCGCCCCGAGCTGGCTGGTTTCGGGGCTAAGCCACCCCGTAGAGGTGGTGAAGAAGGGGGAGACTGCCTGCAGGGTTGAGGAGAGCCGCATCTCACCTCCCCAGCTGGCCATTACTCCCTTTCCCGAAGGCGGTTGTAGTGGTGGTCAGAAATGGCCACCACAAAGAAGAACTCGACTGGAAAAGAATGTGCAGGAGGAAGATAACAAGAGAAAGTTTTGGTTGACCAGGTCAAACAGCAAAAGTACAAATAAGGCACCCTGGAATTGAAACTATTAAAAAAAACCCCAGTAACATTGTTCCCTAAGAAGATTTTTAAGCTGCGGAGGAGAGAGAAAAGGGAAAAGATTTGGGGTTTTTTCCTCCTTTTCCTATACTGACAGCTAAGTGATTTAAGCAAGAAATTGGAAAAAAATCAACTTTGACATTAATAGGCATTTAATGCTGAAAATAAAAAGTCAAAGGGATAATAAAGATTTCTGGATAATCAAAAGCTTTTGAAAACAGAAAAGGAGAGAAAAAGAATAAAAGGGCAGGATCTGGAAGGGAGGAGACTGCCTGAAATTAAAAAGAACTTACAGCAAAATCTCAACAAGACTTCCAAAAGATACATTTTAACTGAAACATCACAACAAAAACCCCAGGAAGAGAAAGTGGAAAAAGAAATAAGAAGAAACAGCTTGGGACTAATTGGATTACTTGATGATCTCTGGATTTTTGGTTATTGTATTTGAATGACTAAAATCAATCGGGTGGTTGTTTAAAACTAGTTAAAATGGCTCCACTTTTAGAAGAACTGAAAATGGAACTTAAAAACTACAAAGAAGATGCACAAGAAGGGAGAGGTTCTTTTGGCTTCGTATTTCAGTTCTTAGAAATGGAGATTTGGAACTATGAGAAACAACAAGAAATGCCTGCAAAACAAGAAGATTGCGACAAAGAAGAAGCCATCTTTAATGAACAAGTAATCTTAGGTGGGAGAAAAAAAGGAAAGGGGGGAAAGAGAATGGAAAGTTTAAGATTGGGAAAAACACCCCCTTCCCCCCAAAATAGAGTGAAAAATAAGTATAAAATCAGAAAGCAACAGAAGAGGGAAATGCAGAAGAGAGAATTAGAAGTAGAGAGACAAGGGGGTAAAAAGGGGAAGGAGAAGATGAGAGGGAAGAAAGAAAGGAAAAGAAATTATAAAGGACAGAAGCAAAATATAGAGAAACAGGGCCTATTTAGAGATAATGGGTGAAAACTTAATGGAAAAAGGGATTCTGCAAAGGTACATAAGATAGTATTGTTATATTAGAAATAGAAATAATTTTAGAAAATATGCAACAATGTATGATTAAAATGTTTGATAAAATAGCTATTGTAATTCAGTGGAATGCTTGTCAATAAATAAATGTAACAAAATCAATATTTAATGATTTACAAAACATGTGAAGAGAAATAAGGGAAAAATTAATTATGGAGATTATACGTGTCTTTAAGGAAGTATGATATTTAATTGAAAAGAAATGTTAAAGATGTTAAGATTTTAATGATTATTAATGATAGGACTGAATTGGAATGGAATGAGGGTTTATAATTACATATATTTATAATCCTTAAAAAAGAAAAGAATATAGTGTGTATTATAAGAATGTACCAAGCATAATTTGATTGGAACTTATGTATTATGTATTATATTGAAGGTCATAACCTTAAGGTATATATTGAAGTTTAAATAAGAGTTGAATGGATGTAATTAAAGGTGTCGTGCTCCAATTAGTAACTACAGGAGAAAACTTATTTAATGAGAAAAGATAATATGAAATTGAAACAGAACGGACAAAAGTATAAACATAATGATTTGAATTGAGATGAAATAATCAAAATAAAATTGAGAAAATTAAAAGAGGGGAAAAACTATATAGAAAATGTAGAATAGTATAAGATATGGAGTAGAACACAAAAAGGAGCATGAAATTGAGTTTTGTGTCTGCATAAAGAAGTTCAACCCAGGACCATGCTATTTTCAAAAAAGATGTTTTACTTGTATTTTGTATGTATGAAAACCCAAATAAAACTTTATTAAAAAAAACAACAAAGCTGCGTGAAGTGCCCCTGAGCTCCATTTTCGCTTGCAGAGTCACCACGGGCGAGTCCTTCATTGTTTCCAGGGCGGCCCTGTGGATCAGATCTAAGCATCCTCATGGGCCATGAATCTGATACCCCTGCTCCAAAAGCTTCTCCAGATCCCTCTCCAGGTGTCAGTTCAAATGAGGATGAACCAGCCCTGGCACTTCAGGAGAAGAGTTGGTGAGTGGCTCCATGCAGCCAACTGAGTGTGATTTGGCTGAAGCAGAGCTGCAGCAGGACAACCCTGAAGTTTTGGGATGGAAGCATGCAGGTGCAGCTGGTTAGTGATGATGATGAGGAACTGCCTTCTGCATCTGATCTGAGAACAGGTAGGGCAGAGAAAAGGCAGAAGCAATGTAGGTCAGCCCAATTACTTGTGAGGAGGCAATCTCGTCCCTCTTGATGGGCTGCATCAGAAGCTGGCTATTTAGCACAGCAGACAGATGGAGATGATGCTGGGAATAATGTATATGTTTCCTAGCTGCGTGTTTCCTGGTCATTGTAATTCTAGTCTTGCCTTGGATTGACCCCATGCCTTGACTTTGGATTATGCCTTATGAACCCTCTTGTATTGTGAATTTAATTTTGCCTAGTGGATTTATCTGGTTTGGTTCTTTCAAGTGCCTTGTGGACTCACTGGCCATTGCTCTGTGGACTAGCATCGGCCTGCTTTGGGTTGGATTTAACTGCGACAGTTCTGGGTTTTTAGTGAAGGGAATTGCTGGGTAATATAAATAAACCCACTAACCCACTATTAAATGGGTGAGTGGGACAGCATGCCTACCTTCCCTGATCCTACTTACCTACCTACCTCTCTAAGGCTCTGACTACAGCAGTGATTTCTTCCTGCCCTTTCAACCTCTTCCCTTATGGAGGGACTGCCAAGCCAACATCAGTTCAAAACAGCCCTCCCACATCCCATCCTGTTGCTGCTAGGGCCAGCTCCTCCCCTCCTTTGGCAGGGAATTGTGCTGAAACTCTTTTCTAGATGGAAAACCAAATCAAAGTGACTCCACAATCCTTATTCCCCTTGCCCCTCTTTGCAACTTCCTCCCCTACCACAAGTTGCTGTGTTTTTCAGAGGATGGCAGCCAGGGATCACAGCTGTCCTCTCCCCAGTTTAGTGCTGTTACTAAGTGGTTGTTTGTCCTGAAGCCATCCCATCTGCCAGCCCAGAGAGGCCACCACGGTTTGCCAGGCACTACCACCACCCCTCCCCACTAGACTGACTTTTTCCCCAGCTGCAAGGCCCTTGGATTTGGCTGATGCGTTTCCATCCCAGTCCCATTCTAGTCAGCAAAGCGATTTTCTGTGTCTATCAGTTCTCATCACTAAAAGGCAAACAGAATCTCCAAAACACCTGACGCCTTTTTGATTTGTATAGGTCATTTTTACCAAATTGAACAATCTCATAGTGTTTTGCACCACCCTGCATTTTAACAAGAAAGAGGAAGCAGAGTTGGTTTGTCTGCCAAAAGTTGCCAAGTGGCTACACTTTGTAGCCTGGCTGGCCATACAAATGAGGTAGGTTGGAAAACTCTGTTTGCATACCATCCTAAGGTGATTCCTGATCCATCCAGATCTCCTGGTACCTTTTTAAAAAGCTGTCAAAAAGTGGAAAGATGTTCTTTAAACTTTCTCTGTCTTGCTCCCTTTTCTCCTAAATTTTCCTCTTTCCAACAATCCAGAGCTCAAGTGAGAAGACAAAAGAAGAAACAATGAGTGTGTTGTGAGAACTGATGCCACTTAGTTAGGCAAGAACCCTGCCCTAACTAAAGGTGAAATCTCTTTGAGTTGAGTTTCAGTCCTGGTGACTTCAAGGAGAAATCCATATCTTGGCAACCTCATGGAAGTGCCTTCTTCCAAGATGCTTTTCCAAATATGCATTCTAACCTTCAGCCTTGGGAATCCCCTGGAGTCCTCATCCAAGTATTAACCAGGGCTGATCATGCTTAATTTTTCAAGATGAGAAAGTTATCTGGATGCTGCCATCAGCTGAGGTCACCACAATTTCTTTAAGCTACTTTTAGTCAGGAGAGCCTCAGAGCGTACACAGTTCATTTTATCTCAGCTATAATAGATGCAGCAGCTCCATCAGTCCCCTTAGATGGGGTTTTCTAGGTGGGAGAACTTTTGAGAGCTGTGCAGTCTCCAGGCAAAAGACTTCTTTTCTACCTCAAAATCAAGCAATGGGAAATTGTCGCTCTTCTCTCTGCCCTGTATTTATAGGCCTACATCTTCCGACAGAGGATGAAGTCATTTCCCTTCCTTAACCCCATTGAACAAAAGGTTCTTGAGAAAAGGAAGCTATTTTGGTCTCTTTGAGATTTATTTATAGGTCCTTTCAAGAGCCTGAAAGGGAAAGTGATTCATCTCCCCCCCCCCCAATTTGCCAAGCAGCTTTCTTTCCCCCTCCTGCATCCCCCCACCCACTTCTCTGGCCTTTATGCCTGGTCGATAATAACATGGCTCCTAACCTTGGTGGTGTGTGATCATCACAGCACCTTTTTGCCTCATTATCGAGAAACGGGTCCCATTTGAGATTAATTCCCTGCCAACTGCCAGCTTGTTAATAAATTACAAGGCCCAGCCTCCTCTCCACAGCATTCACTGAAGCTGTGTGGGAGATGGAGGGAGACTACAGAGCGGGGCACGCAAGAGCAGGAGCTGGCTGGTGCCCTGAGGGGGAAAGTCATCTTCTGAAAGGGCAAAGATTGCTATAAGGCAATATAAACAGTGGGAGTGAACGGGAGCAAGGGGGGGCGGGGGGGGGGCACAGTCGCAATGAAAGGAAGAGGAGCAGCATGTGTTGCTGGCTGTTTCCATACTACTAAGCAAAAGAGCCTGCCTTCCTGGAGGCCCAGGGAGTCCAAAGCCAACTCTGGTTTTGTACTTAGTGCTGAGTTTCTACTCTGGGACTTATTATTTTTGTTTTGTTTTCACACCAGCTCCCCAAGCTGTTCCTTGCAGTTCCTCATACTGAGCACCCCCTCTTTGGATGCTTTCAAAAGCTGAATGATGAACGATGATGAGTTGTATGTACCTGGTCATGGTTTTCTTTATTTGTTCTATGGACTTCAGTTGCAGAAAGAAGTATCATGTTGTCAGGTTTTTCTAAAACTTTATTCTAAAGTTTCTGCTGAAGATTACCCGTCCCAGGTTACTGGTTTTTTTTTTAAAGTAGGAAAAATAGACCAGCTGGGAACATGTAATGAAACAATGGCCAATGTTCTGCTTTCGACTGATCATCATGTATGGTTTGGGAGTTTTTCTTCCATCCCGATGCATTCCCGAGGGCCTTGAATGTCAGCGGTCCCAGGGCAAGAGCTTGCCGAGCAGACATTCTGGGGTCCTCTCTGTTCAGACATCTGTTGATTCTGCAGAAGATTGTTGGCATGATGTCATTCTCATGTTACAACTGTCATAAATTAAAGAGAGAATTTCCTTAATCCTTTGGGGTGGAGACAAACTAAGGGTTGTTATTGGCTAATGGTTTAAAAATAGCGAGGCTCTTCCTTTAGAAGCTAATTGGAGCTCCTCAGTGACAAGTTCAGCTAGTCTTTTCCCTGGTCTTGCTTGTTATTCTAGAACTTCTCCCACAATTTACTGGCATAAGTAGTGAGATAGCAGATACTCTCATTTTACTTACAATTAAGACCTCCCAACCACACCTGTCTAGTGATGCACCTAGTGAGCTGTGTCCTAAAAGAAGAAAAATTTACAACCTTGTTTCTAATCAGCATAAGAAACAATGGTTGCTATGCCTGTAAGAAAAAAAGCCAAAATATATAGCAGAATAATATTCTTATGAGGACTATAAATGATAAACATTTGTGCATATCAGAAATGGTACAAAAAGGGGTAGAAGTTTTGGAGTTTTCCAGAACATTCCATGACATATTACAAAATGAATGTGAGGGGCGGGGGAGAGAAGAAAGTCCAACAATTAAATTAAATTCAGTGTTTCTGGCACAAAGTTTTAAACATAAAATCAGATTCAAGATGGAGACTTAATAATTAAGTATTCTAGAGACCTCTAGAATTTGCATGTTCCTTTCATAAGATATTTTATTTGTCGTATGAAAACTGCAGATTTGTTGACTTCATTCTTTTCCTCCAAATTCCTCAGCAATACTTATATTGAAAGCAGTTTTTAGGAGGATACTGGGTGCTACATCTGGATTGTCCAAAATTAATTATGTGGGACTCATCATCAAATTATCCATCAGGAAGTGCAAAAACTATTTTCTCGTATGACATTCAGTAGAATGTTGGAACAGATTTAGAAGATCATGAATTAAGATTTGGATGACACGGTTATTTACTATTACAAGGTTAAAGAAGATGTTGATTTCAGCAATCATTTTGTTAGAGATGCCATTCTAAGACTTTGGAATAAATATAAAACAAGGTTTTCTATGAAGATGCCTCTTTTGGTGTCTCCCCAGGAAGCTTTTTTCCAAACTGGTGGACTTATGGTAAAATAGTATCTTTTAATTTTGGTGATCCTGTCCTCAAATGTAAGGAAGAGCTAAAATCAGAAGGACATATCTGCCACTCGTTAATATATTTACAGCTTAAAGATTTAAATTAGACAAAAAGAAATCCTACTGTGTGGTAGTGATGAAAGTATCATTGCTAAGGTCAGTAAAATGTTATTGAATTTGAATTTGAAAAGTGAATATGTAAAGCATTGTATGATTCAGTGGGCAAGGAACTTTGGATATAATGTAGAGTTTGAACAATGGGAGAATATGTGAATGAAAGGTTTAAAATTTATATTAAATTACAATTTAAAATTTTGTTTTAATATATCATTGGTATTTAGAGATAAATTATCAAGAATGTATAAAGGTATTTCAAATGAATGTTGGGAATGTAAATGTTTTTTTATCATTTGGGGTGGACATTCAAAGCAAAAAAATATTGGAGGATTCATATTCTAATATAGACGATTTTTAAGGTGAATATAAAGATGAAACCAGAAACTTTTCTTTTGGGTTTAATGGAAAAAAACTTGGGGGAAAAATTGGAACTTTGATGTTATATATGATGGCAGCAGCAAGATTACTTTAAGCGGAACAATGGAAGAACACTTCAATCCCTACAATGGATGAATGGTTGCAAAAGCTGACGGAGTTAGCAGAAATGGCTAAATTGACTGCCTTGATAAAAGAAAAACACACACAATTACTTTTGTTTCTACTTGGAAATCACTTCTGGACTTTGTGCTTGAGGTGGGAAAAATGATTTTGGGTTTTACTGATTAGATGGGTTGTTGTTGTAGAAATAGCTAGTTTATACTATTATCTAAAAGTCAAAAGTTGAAATTTGATGTTATTATCTTATTCTATTGCACCAAAGGGAACCGGAAGTCAATGCCTTTTCTTTCTTTTTCCCTTCTTTTCTATACTTTTCTCTTCCCTTTTCCTATTTTTCCTATTATTTGCTTTTGTATTTTTGTATTTTATACCATAAACTAATATAAAGGAAAAATAATAATAATAAAATAGTTGGAGCAAGCTTTTTCCTTAAAGGAGAAATTTGAAAAAAAGCAGGAAAAGAATACAGCTCAAAGGAAATCAAAGGACTCTTGGCAGGTGCTGATGAGCCAAGAAATAATTGGAGCAATCTAAATATTTTGGGGTTCAAGTCTTCCTGGAATCATAAATACAGAAGTCCTGCCAGTTTCCCTCCTTTTTTTCCAGTGGGAAGAAAACTTACTAGCAGGCAGAAACCTAGGATACAGGACTCCTGGGCTAGGATGCTTCAGACAGAAAAGACCTTGTGGGCTGAAGATTAGATCAAAGCCAGAGCTCCTGCGTTATGTATCTTCTCAATGTAGGAAGAGAGTTTACTTTAGTTAATAACCTAAGACTTTAGTATTTTCCAGATTCCTGTAGATATAATAGAACCCAGAAATCTGGCATTAACCCAACCCCAAATTCTCAGTACTGCTTTTGAGCTGAATGTCCATGCTCAGAGTTTATTTATATCAACATGTATATTCCACTTTTTGGCTGCTGCTCTGAACTCTTCAGAATTCAAACCAGAAGTTAAGTAGTTACCGATGTTCTGAAAGCTTTATCCATGGGGCCACTTCTAGTGCACGATTGCTGCAGAGTCAGTTGGGCGTAGGAAGCAAAATAAGGAGAGGTAGACAAGAAAGGGCACCCTCAGTAGTGTCTTTCAGGCTGTTATTTAGGCTTATGTCCTTCTCCCCTAACCTGTTTCGCATCAGTCCCCTGTTGACAAAATTTTGTAGATGAGCATAACTAAAATGAGGATGACCTTATGTAGAAGGCAAATCCTTTGTCTTCTGTGGAAGCTTACAAATGAGCCCTTTGGAGACCCTTTCCTGCTCCCTCCCACTCCCTTGAAAGAGGTCGGGGGTCTTTCTGATGTAGAAATAGGCAGTAACAGATGCTGATATAACTTGAGATCTCATCATACTGGGAGTGTTTCTTTGCTCATCATTTCCCAATTATGTTTTACTACAACTCCCATTATCTTTAGCCAGCTAAGTTGTCCTGTGAAAGGTGCAGCATATCCTGACTTCTGCCAGAAATCAAGGAAGCTTAGGGACATTAGGAAATTGTACCTTCATTCTCTCAGGAACAAGACCAGACAAGGGGGACACCAAGCTGGTGTTCAGAGAAAGAACAATTTATGAGACAACTACATCTCCTTCTCTGCCAGGAAGATTCCAACTTCTTGTAGCCCAGGACTGCAGAAGTAGTGTGTTTGGGGTTCATCTAAAGGAACAGGAACCTTGGCCCAACCTGACTGGCTACGTCCATTTATGTTTGATTTTCTGTTCTGGTCTTCAGGTATGTTGCTTCTGTTTCTTCTACTCCTCGACATCTATAATTATGAGCCACAGTGGCGCAGTGGTTAGAGTGCTGTACTGCAGCCTACTTCTGCTGCCTGCTGGCTGCCTGCAATTTGGCAGTTCAAATCTCACCAGGCTCAAGGTTGACTCAGCCTTCTATCCTTCCGAGGTGAGTAAAATGAGGACCCATATCGTTGGGGGTAATAAACTGACTCTGTAAACTGGTTAGAATGGGCTGTAGAGTACTGTAAAGTGGTGTATAAGTCTAAGTATATTGCTATTATGAGTCTAAAGGTAAGACTTGTCTTTTCATTTTCATTGCTCTGACTTTGAAAGGAAATTATTAGGTAAAAAGCAAGATTTAAAAAGTGAATAGAAGTGAATATAAAGAGGTCATCTTGGATCAGTCTGGCAAATCATCTTTGCTAGTAGAAACAACTTTGTATGGCAAGCCTATTATGAAATTCTGGGATAAATGGACAGTCTTTCTGGCATCTTTACAATTTGTGGAGCTGGCAATACCTTCAGTACAGTAAGATTATTTGGATAATTAAAGGAATAAGAATTTAATTTAAATATATTGTTTGTCACAAATTACCTACTTTGATTTTTACTAGGCTGATTAAAAGAGGATCTTGAAAGAGTGCCAACACTGTACAATTAAAGAAGGGCTCTTCCTTGGGCCCAGAAGAGTAAATTATATGAAAAATAACTAGACATAGTATTGAAGATCTCAAAGAAAACAGGCTTAATAGCAGTAACTGTGACAGGGATCTTGGAGTCTTAGTGGACAACCCGCTAAATATGAGCCAGCAGTGTGCAGCCATGGCCAAAAAAGCTAATGCAATCCTAAATTGTATTAACAGAGGGATACAGTGAAGATCAAGGGAAAATTTCTCCTTATTTCTAGGTTGAATCTCTTCTTGATCAGTTTCCATCCATTATTCCTTGTCTGGCCTTTAGGTGCCTTGGAAAATAGCTGGACCGCTTCCTCTCTGTGGCCCCTCAAATATTGGAACACTGCTATCATATCTCCCCTGGCCCTTCTCTTCACTACACTAGCCATGTGTTCTTCATATGTTTTAGCCTCCAGTCCCCTAATCATCCTGGCTGCTCTTCTCTGCACTTTTTCTAGAGTCTCAACATCTTTTTTATAGTGTGGTGACCAAAACTGGATGCAGTATTCTAGGTGTGGTCTTACTAAGGATTTATAGAGTGGTATTAGTACCTCACTTGATCTTGATTGTATCCCTCCATTAATGCAATTTAGGATTGCACTGGCTTTTTTGGCTGCTGCTGCATACTGCTGGCTCATATTTAGCTGGTTGTCCACTAAGACTCCAAGATCCCTCTCACAGTTACTGCTATTAAGCCTGATTTCACCCAGTCTATATGTGTTCTTTTGGTTTTTCTTGTCTTTAGTGTAAGACTTTACTTTTCTCTACATTGAATTTCATTTTGTTAGATAGGACCATCTGGATCTTGAGCCTATCATCTAGGATAGGGGCGTCAAACTTGCAGCCCGTGGGCCAGATGTGTCATGTGCTGGCCCCGCCCCTGCCCTGGTCCCAATACATCACGTGATGCCACCAAGACAATGCAAATTTGACACCCCTAATCTAAGGTGTTGGCTATTCCTGCCAGCTTAGTATTATCCACAAATTTGGTAAATTCCTCTTCTATTCCCTCATCTAAGTTGTTTATGAAGTTATTGAAGAGTACCAAGCCTAAGATAGAACCTTGTGGCACTCCCACTGCTTACTTTCCTCCATGTAGACTTAGACCCATTAAGAACTACTTGTTGAATATGGTTTGTCAGCCAGTTGCGAATCCATTTGATGATGATGCTATCTATCCCACTTTTTTATAGCTTCCAAGAAGTAGGTTGTGGTCTACTTTGTGGAATGCCTTGCTGAAGTCTCAGTATATTACGTCCACAGTGTTTTGCTGGTCTCCTAATTTAGTCATTATACTGAAGAAAGAAATAAGATTGGTTTGGCATGATCTGTTTTTAACAAACCCATGCTGACTTTACTTGTTTCTAGATGTTGACAGATCTGTTTTTCTATTAACTTTTCCAGTATCTTCCCAGGTACTGATGTTAAGCTGATTGGTCTATATAGTTTCCTGGGTCTGTTTTTTTTTTCCTTTTTTGAAGATTGGAACCACATCAGCTCTTTTCCAGTCCTTTGGTAGTTCCCTGGTGCTCCAGGATTAGTGCTCTGAGATTTTTGAGAGATGTGGTGCAATAGTTCTGAGATGACCTCTGCCAGCTCCTTTAAAACTCTGGGATGTAAACCATCAGGTCCTGATGATTTGTATTCATCAAGATCAGACAGGTGTTCTCTTACCATTTTTTTTGTTTATTTTAACTTTTATTTCTAGTCTGCCTGCTAGTTATGTTTTTAGTTGGTTAGACTATAGTTTCTTTTTGTGTGAAGACCAATGCAAAGAATGAGTTAGGCAGCTCTGCTTTCTCTGCTGCCTGTTACTTCCTTGCTGTCTTCTCTCTTTAATGAACTGTTTTCTTTCACACACAGAGATCTTTCAAACACACACGCACGCATACTGCTTCCCTCTTCAAAGCCTATTTTTATGTTAAATACAAATCATATTAAGGAAATCCTTTATTTAGCTAAAGATTTACAAATAATATCCAACCTTTTGTGTTCCATCAGGCAAGATAGACAGCTCAAAACCTTGTACGCTATTTTGCAAACATTATTTACTTGATACATAGCATAGTTGTTTTTGCTTTTCTTCCTGAGAATAAAATATCACTTTTCATAGTGCTACACTTAAGTACAACCTCAAATGTATGGAATTCGTACCTGAGAAAGCTTGTGAAGATGTGAAGAACTATGTCTTAATTGTTGCCCTCCCTCTTGTCTTCTGTAAATTGACCTGACCAAATGTCCTTGTGTCAGATGTATGTCCAAATGATGCTGTCTCTGCCTTCTTGCGAAACCTGGAGGCTGTAGGAATCTCAATGGAAGACCACAGACTAAACCTTGGCAAAACCTTGGCTTTGATAGCATGGAGCCTAAGGATCCCAGTTTTTGTCATCCTTGATTCTGGATGGGGTTGCATTACCCTGTTCAGATCCAGTTCATAACTTAGGGGTTAGAACATAGAACATAGAATAATAGAGTTGGAAGGGACCTTGAGATCTTCTAGTCCAGTGATGGTGAACCTTTTTGTTGTGGTGTGCCAAAAGCATGCACACATGCAATAGCAGGCATGCATGCATGCCAGCACCCACAATGCAATGCGTCCCCCTGCCCATGCGTGCGCAACAACCCCCGTTACCTGCACTGTGCATGAGTGCGCCTCCCAGCTCATTTTTGTCCCATTTGAGGCCATTTTCGCTCTCCCAGAGGCTCTGCAGCCTTGGGAGGCCGAAAAGCAGGCCCGTTTCATCACTTCCTATCAGGTGAGGCTCCATTCAAAATCTAAGAAAGAAAACCTTTAGAGAAAAGGACTTTTATTGAAAATTGATATGGTAGCATCAGAGGAATACAAGATCTATGTAGAAAGTTATGCCAATGTTCCCACCCCCAATAGTTCAAACTGGCCATCCAATCTGAGATCTGTATAATGTCATGCGGGGCATCTTCAGGTGGTGTTTGAGACATCTGGCTCGCCATGGCAGTTGACTTTGGCCTGGATAGATAAGAAGCTACAGCTGTGCCATGAGCAAGTAAGCATAGTCAAGAAAGTTTTCCCAAGTTTTACAGTTCACCCTCTCAAGCCTCCAGCATTCTTCCCCCTTCCAACATAGCCCAATTAATCTTCCCTCCTCCCATTTCTATGCTAGCCAGAAAAAACAAGCAGAAGAAGGATTCTTGAAGGCTGACATTTCTGGTATTTCCTGAAATACCAGAAGTGACAAAATGGGCCCGTTTTTCAGCCTCCAAAGGCTGCAGAGGCTTCCCTTGAACCCCTGGGAGGGCGAAAGTGGCCTCCCCCGGGCTCCAGAGGAGGCTGAAAATGGGCACTTCCAGTATTTCCAGAAGGCCCATTTTTTGACCTCCTGAGGCTGCAGAGGCTTCCCTCGAGCCTCCGGGAGGGTGAAAACAGCCTCAAATGGGCCAAAAATCAGTTGGGAGGCGTGCGCATGTGCAGTGCAGGTAAGTTTGGCTGGAGCTTGCATGTCCGCACAAATGGCTCTGCGTGTCACCTGTGGTACGTGTTCCATAGGTTCGCCATCACGGTTCTAGTGCAACCCCCCGTTTAAGCAGCAGACCCTATACCATTTCAGACAAATAGTTGTCCAGTTTCTTTTTGTAAGCCTCCAGTGATGGAGCACCCACAACTTCTGAAGACAAGCTATTCCACTGGTTGCTTTCACTGTTCAGAATTCTCTCCTTAGTTCTAGGTTGTTTCTCTCTGTGGTTAGTTTTCATCCATTGTTTCTCGTCTTGTCTTTTGGTGCTTTGGAAAATAACTTGACCCTTTCTTTTTTATGGCAGCCCCTCAAATATTGAAACACTACTATCAAGTCATCCTTCTTGCTAGTCCTTCTTTTCATTAGACTAGACATATCTAATTCCTGTAATGGGTCTTTGTATGTTTTAGCCTCCAGCCCCATAATCATTTTTGTTGCTCTTCTCTGCATTCTTTCCTGAGTCTCAACATCTTTTTTATATTGTGGTGACCAGAACTGGATTCAGTCTTACTGAGGCTTTGTAAAGCAGTATTATAACTTCACGTGATTTTGATTCTATCCATCTATTAATGCAGCCTAGGACTGCATTGATTTGCCTAGACTCATGTCTCCTTCTCAAAGAACAGGTGGTGAGTTTGACTAGGAGAGTTTTTGTACAGCTTTGATTTTTCCTTTTGAATCTTGACTCCCTGCACTCAGTTACTCAAGCCCTAATCATTTCTCACATGGACTACTGCAATGCACTCTATATGAGGCTACCCTTGAAGTCCATTTGGAAACTTCAGCTGGTGCAAAGGGAAGCAATGAAAGCGGTCTTTGGGGCCCCTAGGATAGCCCATATTACACCTCTGTTCCACAAACTTCACTGGCTACCAGTCTGCATCCCAGTGCGATTCAAGGTGTTGGTTATGACCCCCTCCACTATCGCTGCAGCACCTGCCCTTTTGAAAATCTTACTATCTAAGGTAAGATCTGCCCCCCCCCCCTTTTGTAAGACCCTGAAGACCTGGCTCTGCTGAGAGCCCTGAGGACCAAATGGGGGAATTCTACACTGGAGGTAGCTGCTAGACTGGCAGATTCCACCACTCCCCCTTGCTCTCTGCTCTCCACCAACCCATCTTTTTGATTATCATATTGATGTATTATTCTTGTGTTCTTTTGTCATAGTTTATTTTATTGCTCTAGTTACTTTTGTTCAGTTTGCATTCTCTTCCTTTTCTTCCTTTTCATTATTGCAAGATGCCTAGAATAGCCTCACAATGAGATAGGCATCAATTAAATTTAACAAACAAACAAACAAACAAATGTATTTGCATTCAAGACACTTGCCTTCTAGGTCCAGTGGCTGTGACAATATTTAGCCTTCCATCAACTTCTAAGCCCCAGACTGTGCCCCAGATGCCTATTTTCTCTCCTCAGTAGAATACAATTGAGTTCAGTAGAATACAATTTAGGATAGAATTCAACCTTGAAAAATCAAGAAGCCAAAAGATTTGGAGGAAATGTGCACATGTACTTATTAACTTTTTTTCAATATTTGCATTAACTCAAATAACATTCAAAATGCTGGACCTCATTAAAAACAAATCTTGTAGTTATTGTAACTATAATGCCAGTCTAAACTATTAACTATTCTAGTCCATCTTCATTAAGCAGGACTTGCTTTCAGTGTTTTCTTACAAGATGTAATATCCAAGTCCAACTTCAACTTAAATGGATTTAGTGACAGACATTTTAATTAACTAATTGGAAAGTTGGTTATATTTTACAAACTTTTGTTTTGATGCAGCTTTCTAAATAAATGGGTTTACCTCACCTGCCCATAATATTATTGCAGGTTTCTACTAGATACAGTATTTGCTAGCAGGTCCATTATCCTGATCTGCCCTGAAGCAATACCTGATCCTTAGCTTGGCTTTCCTTTCAATGACCAATCCCCAAAGAGCCAAAAGGGCCCAAGGCTGACAGTCTCAGACACTCAACTGGTGTGGGGTGGCTGGTGAAGAACAGTCCTTGAAGTTATGTTAAGATTGTATTTACATAATGGGAATAAAACTGCAGGCTCATGAATGGATAGGTTACAAATATGATTTGAAGTAAGAGGTTAGATTTCTGGATCTAAGCTACTCACCAAGGCCTTGTGGAGCAATAAGCAATTAATATTACATCATCACTGTTCTATATTAACATACTCCAAACCCTGAATCCTGATTGGTCCACACGGACCGCAACCTGATTGGACAACTAAACGGCCTTGATTGGCGCGCTAAGAATCAACTGCGATTGGCCGAGCCGATCGCGGGAGATTCAAAAACCTGTCATTGGCCGGCGAGCCGTGAGCAAGCCTTATATGAAGGGTTGCCGCGGATCGCAGGTCCTGTACAGAACTGTATACTGAATAAAGAGTTGAATGATCACTTTTGGTCTCGCGTCTCTGTGGGGATCGATCTACCTGATCTAACACTGGCGACGAAGGTGGGATCGTGAGACAAGAGACCAACGAAGCACGTGGTAAGGCGGCACAAAATGACTGACAAAAATGGCCAGCAGCACCGCGCCACCTGCACCCTTCAACCAGGCTGCCGAGGATTGGGAGTCCTACATTGACCGATTCCTAATGTTCCTGGAAAGCAGCAATCTAAAAGATGCCAACAGACAGAAAAAAAGGGCCGTGTTCCTGACACACTGCGGGCCCACAGTGTTCAAGATGACAAAGGCCCTAGCCAAACCCGACGATGTAAAAGCGATGGACTGGGCCGACCTCGAACCGTTGCTGCGGAACCACTATGCCCCTGCCGTGCCCACCCTCATCAGAAGGCACGATTTTTACTGGCGGGACCAGAAGGAGGGTGAGAGTATCAGCGACTTCATGGCTGAACTGAGGGACCTCAGAGGCATGTGCGGTTTCACCGACATGGACGAAGCCCTGCGAGACTGTGTCATCCTCGGGCTCAAGGACCCCATTCTGCAGAGTCGGCTGATGGCGAGGGGCGACATTTCCCTCACCGAAGCCCTCGCCGAGGCAACTGCAGCCGAAGCAACCAAGAAATCGGCGGCTCGGATGCAGCAGGCGAGCGCAGCGGATTGGCCAGCAACCATCGAGATGCCCCCAGCCCCGGAGAAACACACAGAGACCAGCCACCCACCATGGCGACATCGATTCCCTATCCGATACCGAAGACGAGGAGGAAGAGATCCACCGACTCCAGGTGGAACGTGACTGGCGGGAGCAGAGAGGATGTAAGTTGGGTTTCCAATGTGCCGGCTGTGGAGGCGATCACCCCCGCTCAGAATGCCGCTTCCTCGATGCTATCTGTTGGCATTGCGACAAGCGGGGGCACATCACCAAGGTATGCCGGAACAAGTGGAACTACAGCCCCCGACGACGAGATGGCAGCCCCTGGCAATGAGACGGCACCCCCCCAGGACCAGAGACCACCACACCGAGAGTTGATGGAGCTGAGACGGCCGAAGCAAGTGGGGCTCAGCGAGGCACAACAGAGAGAGGAGACCCATCAGACTGTCGTCATCGGCCACTCCTCGACCATCGATGCCCGGAAGATGTACATGGAGGTAGGCATCGAGAATCAACCATGTGAGATGGAGGTGGATTCCGGATCCTACCTCTCCATGGTTTCTTAGCACACAATCAAACGTCTGGTGCCTACCATCTGCCACCACGAGCTGGAAAACCAAAAGCTGACCCTAAAGGACTATCAGGGAAACCGTATCCCTGTAGTCAGGACTGGACATTTCAAGATAACCTTTAAAGGGCATGCCGAGGTGCTGCCGCTCACCATCATGGACAGAAACCACCCAAGCCTGCTGGGGCTGCAGTGGTTCACACCGTTGGGCATCGAGGTGACTGGCATCCACCACATCGATGAGGTGGACTGGGAAGCGACGCTCGTGAGGGACTTCCAAGAGGTCTTGATGACACCCTAGGCAAGTACCGGGGGACCCCAATCTCTTTCAATCTAGACCCAAACATCACCCCAATCTGCCTTAAACCGCGGCGAGTGCCCTTCGCACTCAAGCCCAAGATCGATGAGCAGTTAGATAAGCTCATCGCACAAGGGGTTTTAGAGCCGATTGATCATGCCCGATGGGAGACACCCATAGTCACCCCCATCAAGCCAGAATTTGCGGTAACTACAAGGCCACCCTCAACCACGCACTGCAGCCTAGTGCCTACCCCGTCCCAGTAGTATAGCACCTCCTGTGCTCACTAGGGGGAGGCCGGGTCTTCGCAAAGCTCGGCCTGGCACAAGCCTAGCAACAGCTGCCGGTCGATGCCACTACTGCAGAGGCGCAAACTATCACAACCCACCGAGGGGCATTCCAATGCAACCGACTCCAATTCGGAGTCAGCTTGGCACCAGGGGTCTTCCAAAGCCTAATGGAAAGACTACTCCAAGGGATCAAAGGGGTGGTGCCCTATTTTGATGATGTCTTGGTGGCAGCTGCATAGGCTGTTGGATAAAACAGACACCTGGACTTGGGGGAAGAGGAAGGAAAATGCATTTCAAAAAACCAAAAACCTGCTAACATCAGACGCAGTCCTTATCCAATACAGCGAGACCCTGCCGCTGACTGTGACATGCGATGCGTCACCCTTTGGCGTCGGGGCCATCCTCAGCCACACGCTGCCAGATGGAAAAGAAGCACCCATCACCTTCTTTTCAAGAACACTATCCAGACCAGAAAGGAACTACAGCCAACTGGACAAAGAGGCCCTAGCAGTCATCTCCGGCATCAAAAGGTTCCACAAGTATCTCTATGGTAGGACCTTTTCAATTGTTACCGACCACAAACCATTACTAGGGATCCTGGCAGGGAACAAGGCCACCCTGAACATCCTGTCACCTAGGATGACAAGGTGGTCTGAGTTCCTTGCCGCCTACAGCTACCAGCTGACACACCGGCCCAGGAAGAACATCTCGCATGCAGACATGTTGAGCCGCTCCCCCCAACCAGACCTGGAGGACGACCCGGCACCCACAACAACAACCCTGCACATTGAGACATTACCCAACCCACCCCTGACCGCGTCAGACATTGCCAGAGAGACTAACAAAGACAAGCGGCTGGTGCGAGTCTTGGGCTGGGTAGAGAAAGGGTGGCTGGAAAACGACGGCAACGAACATTTTAAAACTTACAGAAACCAGCAAACTGAACTCTTCACGCAAAAGGGTTGCATACTTTGGGGGGACAGGGTTGTGATTCCAGAGACTTTGCAAAGAAAGGTATTATCTATGTTGCATGAGGGGCACCCGGGCATGGTCAAAATGAAAGCCCTGGCCAGGAGTTATGCCTGGTGGCCAGGGATGGATAAACAGATTGAGACTTGGGTATCTGAATGTAAAAGGTGCCAGGAAACCAGGCCAAGCCCCCCCAACACCCCAATCCTAGAATGGGAAACTCCCAGAGGCCCCTGGTCTAGAATCCACATAGATTTCACCGGGCCCACAAAGGGACACACATTCCTGATTATTATCGATGCTTACTCCAACTGGCTGGAGGTAAGCACCATGAAAACCACAACCACAGAGGCCGTCATGAAAAAATTAAACAAACTCTTCACCATGTATGGGCTGCCAGATGTGCTAGTGTCAGACAACGGCCCACAATTTACCGCACTAGCTTTTGAAAAGTTTCTGGCAGAACAGGGCATACGGCATGTGTTAACAGTGCCCACTCATCCGGCAGTGAACGGGCGGGCGGAACGCATGGTCCATTTCACAAAAAACACCATACAGAAAATTGAAACCGGCGACATACAAGAGAAAATAAATAAAATGCTTTTAATACAACACATCACACCCAGCACAAACCACAAACAAGAGCCGAGCAGAATTACTCATGGGCAGAAAACTAAGATCCTTATTAGACAGACTATACCCCACATATAACCTTGAGAAACCCCCAGACTCATTAAGCAAATACCGAACATTCAACATAGGAGATACCGTCTACGCCATGAACTTTACAGGGGACCCACTCTGGGTACTGGCACAAATAACCCAGATAACGGGCCCCTGGTCTTATCAGCTACAGACCACCGATGGACGAAGCTGGAAGCGGCATATCAACCAGCTAAGGTCAAGAATAGCCACTGACAGCACGCAAACACCACAAACAACAAACAATAAAGAAACCGGGGGGGGAGGGGAAACCTCAAACCATAAGCAAAGAGAAGAAAAGAATCCTAAAGCGCAAACAGAACACCCCTCAACCAGAACAAACCAGCCCCAAAACATAATAAACCAGCCTTACTCACTGGTAGATGATGAACCCGTAGCAGACGAACAACTGGGAGCTTCACCTGGAGGGAGCAGCCAAGCCAGTTCAACCAGCCCAGAAAGACCAGGCGGGAATAGTGAAATCGGCAGCTCAACCAACCCGGGTAGACCGGGAGGGAGCTACCAGAATAGGCGCAGCTCACCTTTCCAGGCAGTTCCATCCAGGGAAACAGGAGCAACGAAGAGTCCATCCGAACCGGTCGAAGACCAAACAGCAACTGAACCGCGCAGGTCAACTAGATAGATACGAAGCCCCACCTACCTGCACGACTACGTGACCATGCTCCGTCGGGTGAAACCAAGAGGGGAGGGGTGTTCTATATTAACATACTCCAAACTCTGAATCCTGATTGGTCTACATGGACCACAACCTGATTGGACAACTAAATGGCCGTGATTGGCATGCTAAGAATCAACCACGATTGGCCGAGCCGATCGCGGGAGATTCAAAGCCCTGTCATTGGCCACCGAGCCGTGAGCAAGCCCTATATGAAGGGTTGCCGTGGATCGCAGCTCCTGTACAGAACTGTATACTGAATAAAGAGCTGAATGATCACTTTTGGTCTCGCATCTCTGTGGGGACCGATCTACCCGATCTAACAATCACCACAGGAGGCTATTCCTCCAGGGCTGACAATAGCAAAAGTGCTTAGACTTATATAGCGCTTCGCAATGTTTTTTAGCCCTAAGTGATTTACAGAGTCAGCATATTGCTCCCAACAATCTGGGTCCTCATTTTACTGACCTTAAATGGATGGAAGGCTGAGTCAATCTTGAGCAGGTCAGGATCAATAATTCTTTACTACAGGCTTTGCAGTAAACTAAGCGCAAACCACCACTGACCTTAATTATGGTAATAAGGAAGTACTATCTGGTTTGATGACTTTCCTCCATTTATTCTTTCTTGGAAATACTTAACTATAGCCTTTTAATTTTAGTGTGGTTATTTCCCCCTGGTGCTCCTAACCATAAACATTATCCTCTGCTACATCATTCCCCCTTTCCTTTTGCTGGACTCCAAACTACCCAGTCATAGCAAGGATTCACTCCTGCAAATGCTTCCGTAAGAATGATCCAGCCTCAGCTGCTTGTTTCAACACCCACATTTCCAAGGGATGGGGCTATTGTTTTTTTGCTCAGCAGAAAAGGTTCAGATTCCATGGCCTTCCCTCCGGGGAGAAAGGAGCAAAGCACCCACTTACAGCTGCCCCAAGGCTTGTGGTTAGTGGAAACCAATTGGTTGCCCCAGCAGAGTAACATGGAAGCTCTGGAAATCAGCCCAGGACTTTTTCTTTAAGAGCTTATTGGATGCCAAGAGGCAGAGAGGAGCCACTCTCTCTTGCAGACAGAAGCAGAGCCTCTGTGCAGTGTGTTCTTACATGCCCCCTCTTACCCTGTAATTCAAAGGAATCCTTGGAAGAGGCGACAGGGCAAGCTTCCCTCCAATAGGAATTTG
This sequence comes from Pseudonaja textilis, assembly GCF_049901715.1. NCBI lineage: Eukaryota > Metazoa > Chordata > Lepidosauria > Squamata > Elapidae > Pseudonaja > Pseudonaja textilis. The sequence goes on from NC_141991.1 coordinate 151,332,438, forward strand.
ATTTTCAACATTTCCTTAAGAAGCTGCATGAACTGCTGGAATCCTTTCTCTTCTTTGCCATTCTGGAGTTTCTTTTATCCTAAGGCAGAAGCCATAGGAGATCTCATGACTAAGTGCATTAATTATAATGCACTTATAATGAAGGAAATTGACATAACCATGATTTGTTTGCTATGAAAAAGTCTAAAATGACAGAGGACGGATTTTAAAGCCCCAAGCCTTCAGTAGGCCTAGGTGCATCCTATGACTTCAAAAGTCATTTTATAAGAACGTTGGCATTTTAAAAAAGTATGTTTCTAGCCTTCATAGTTGCAGAGTGGGGGCGGAAACTGAAAAGGGGATATGTAATGAAATTTCAGATACCAGAAACAATCAGGCTGTGCATCATCTGAAGCATGAAGTTTCAGTGTGTTTGCAAAAGTAGATTAAATGGAGCAAAATATGCATAATTATATTTCTCTTAATTAGATGATGATGATGACCACCAGTTGATTCCAGGGATAATGTTTGAAATACCATGAAAATGGTCTCTGTTGTGTTATTTCCGTGAAGATTTGCATGCACAAACAATCCATCACTTGATTTTTGCAATCCACAAATGAGGGACATGCATGTATACAAACCCAAAGTTTAATATGAATTTCATGGTTAGGCAGCTGGGAGGAGAGTGTTAGACATTTCCATGACCACAGATAATTTGAAAGGGTGGGGAGAGAGGCCACATTTCTGCAAACGGATCTATTTTCTGCTGCAGATGTGAGATTCCATAGTTAACTCTAGTTAATTCTGACTGAATTAAATTAACCCTTTGCAGCTGAAACTGATGGGTTCTTCCCTCCCCCGCCCACTTGTCATTTTGGTTTTAGTTATAGTAGATACATAATACTTGCATTATAGAACAGAAACATATGAAGGCAAAAAAGCCAAAAGCCACGGCTGGAATTACAGATCTTTGTGCCTTGTTCTCCTTGACATTGAAAACTAGCTTCAAGTAACCCATTATATTCTAATATTTTTGTGATTAAGACACTACATTTCATCATTTTCTGAATTCCCTGGAATTGTGAATCATAAGATTCATGCTAAAGGAATAAAATTAACCTTTCAAACTTTTAATAATTTCTAGTCCTTGTGGTGGTGAAATCATAAACCTCCCATGATGGTAAAAAAAACCACACCTAGACACCAATGATTATTTCTAGGCCCTACTCATATTGGAATTTTAGGGGTGGAATGTTTATTATTTAGACATTAAAAAACACACTTAGGACTTTCAACTGAACAAATAAGTACTCAGAAACTGGGTATCATTCCAGGATTGCAACCAAGTAAGATAGGAGAAATGTTTTATAACAAGTATCTAACCATTTTGGAAGCAACTAGGTCATGCCCTGTTAACAAATTTAGAATAGAATATATAGAACAATAACTTAATGTCACTTTGAATGTACACAAATCGGCATACATTAAAATGAAATTTCATTGCACACAACTCTCAAAGGGTAACCACCTCCAAAATACACTACATAAACATCACTAAATAAATAAATAAATAACAAAATTATGCATATAGCCACATATATGACACAGGGAAACAACACAGTCTAATTTGGATGTATACATGGCCAGAAAAATGAATCTTTTGAGTTTACCAGATGGATGGCATAGGGAACAAAGCTGTTACAAAATCTGGAAGTCCTGCTAGAAATACTTCAAAACGTCCTTCCAGAGGGGAGCAACAGAAACAGACCATAAAGTGGGTGTGTACAGTCTTTAACAATGCTTTGAGCCCTAAGCACATAGCGCTTATAAGCAGAATCCTGAATAACAGGAAGCGAGCTTACTATCCACTCTCTGTATGGACTGTCCTTACCACTCTCTGTATGGACTTTCTCTCTGAGGCACTGCTGCCAGCAAACCAAATATTGATGTAGTGTGTTAAAATGCTCTCAATCGTGCCTCTGTAAAAAGTGGCCAGGACAGAAGGAGAAAAATGTGCTCTCCTCATTCAATGCAGGAAATGCAGATGCTGGTTTGCACACTTCACTAACGACAACCAATTCAGATTGTTACTTATCTGCACCCCCAGATACTTAATACCATTGACCATCTCTACAGCTGCATCGATTTTGGGTGGAGTATTCAAACTTTTTTACTACCAGTTCTGTGGACGTGGCTTGGTGTGCGTGGCAGGGGAAGGAGACTGTAAAATCTCCAGTCAGAGGTGGGATTTGCCAGTTCTCTGAACTACTCAAAATGTTTGCTACCAGTTCTCCAGAACTGGTCAGAACCTGCTGAATTCCACCTCTGATGCCAGCTCTTTCTAAAATCTACAGTGATCTCCTTTGTTTTATTAAGATTTAGAACCAGGTTACTTTTATTGCACCAGACCACCGAGCCTTCACCTCTTGCCTATAAGCATCTTCACAGTTGTCCCAGATAAGACCCATCACTACTGTGTCTGTCATCTGCAAACTTCACAATATGATTTGTAGCAGATTTGGCACAGCAGTTGTGGGTCATCAAGGTGAACAGTAATAGACCCCTGTGGGGAACCTGTATTCAGGGAGATGAAGTTGGAAACTTTTCTTCCAACTCGCACAAACTGGGGCTTATCAATAAGGAAATCCAGTATCCAATTACATAAAGAATATTAAAACCTAATAGGCCCAGTTCATTCACAAAATGCTGAGGAATGATTGTGTTGAACACTGAACTAAAATCAACAAATAACATTCGTACATGAGTATTCTCCTCCTCCAAGCTAAGATGAAGCACACAGGAAAGAGCACCATCTATATAGAGCAGTTATTCCAACAGACAAACTGTAATGAGTCAAATGAATTTCACACTTACCTTATTTTCTTTTCTGCATGTACTGTAGTAATGTACTGTAGTTTCTGAATCACGGAATCAAAAACAACTATGGCAACATATAAAATAGGTAAGAAATTGGTAAAAGGACACCTATCTACTTTAAATTAATTGAAATCACCAGGATCTGATGGATTACATCCCAGTGTACTGAAGGAGGTGGCAGATGTAATCCTGGAACCACTGAAAGCATTTCAGAGCTCTTTGACCATTGGGGAAGTGCTAGAAGACTGGGAAAGAGTTGGCATGGTTCCAACTTTCAAAAAAAAGGGGGGGTGGAAATGGAACCAGGAAACTAGGTTCAAGATCAATCAGCTTGACATCAATCCCTGGGAAAATCCTGGAAATGTAATCAAATTGTAAATGTAAGAAGATTTGTGAACACTAGAATTGAACAAGGCAATTATGAGCCACAATGGCACAGTGGTTAGAGTGCAGTACTGTGGGCCACTTCTGCTGCCTGCCAGCTGCCTTCAATTTAGTAGTTCAAATCCCACCAGGCTCAAGGTTGACTCAGCCTTCCATCCTTCCAAGGTGGGTAAAATGAGGACCCAGATGGTTGGGAACAATATGCTGACTTTATAAAGCACTTAGAAAGGGCTGTAAAGCACTGTGAAGTGGTATATAAGTCTAAATGCTATTGCTATTAGAAGCCAGTAGGTCATTATCAGACAAAACTTATTACTTTCTTCAACAAAAAGACTAAATTAGTAGATCAAGGAAATGCTGTGGATATAGTATACTTAGATTCCAGGAAAGCACTTGACAAAACAGACCACAGCCTACTTCTTAGAAAGATAGAACAATGTGGGATAGGCAGTACCACCACCAGATGGATTTGCAGTTGGCTGACCAAATGCACTTAGCTTGTGGTCCTCAATGAAACTCTATCTATGTGGAGGGAAGCATGCAGTGGAATACCTCAAAGTTCTGTCTGGGACCAGCACTCTTCAACATCTTTGCAAATGACCTAGTTGAGCAGATAGAAAGGGAACTGTTCAGCTTTACAGATGACACCAAGCTGTGGGGATTTGTTAACTCTTTGGAAAATAGACTCAAGATTCAGAAAGGCCTTGACATATTTGAACACTGAGCCCCAATCCAACAAAATACAATTCAGTGATGAGAAAAGTCAGGTCCTGCACTTAGGCAGGACAAACCACATGTACAGGTATAATATAGGCAGTAGACATCAGATGGATCTAGGTGTCTTAGAAGACAACCACTTAAGTATGAGGCACTAGTGTACTGCATCTGCCAAAACAGTCAATGCAGTCCTAGGCTGCATCAACAGAGGGGTAGCATCAAGATCACAAGAATCGATGGTACTGCTTTATACTGTACTAGTGAGGCCACACTTGGAATACTGGGTCCAGTTCTGGTTTCCATAATAGAAAAATGGTGCCGAGACCCCAGAAAGAATGCAGAGAACTTCAGGTGGTCTAGAGGCTAAATTGTATGATGAATGGTTGTGTTGCTGGCTTTTCAATATTGTAAACAGTGGGGTAAAAAGACTGGCTTCCCAAAAACTATGTTTTGACTTCATGGCAATAAAAATCAAAAGGGTAGGTCTTCCAAATTTGAAGGTGGATCACAGATCCACAGTACAAAAACTCAGTATTTCTTCCTGCTGGATCAAATCAAAGCTAGTTCCAGAAATTCTGCTACTTCCTGAAAGTTAGCCAAGCTATTAATATTAGTGTGGACTGAACTGTCTTCATGGACAGTTTGGAGTGTAGTGCATATTACAGTCATCTAGTCTTGCCATTCAACTAGCATCAACAACTGCCAATCATGTTGCTTTCCTTTTTGACAAAGGGCAAATCAAACATGTCAAATTCTCTATGTACAGTACCTCTTGGGCATACAATAATATCCTGCAGGGTTTTCATTGGATAGGTCCTAACAAGAGCAACAAAGATTTACCTTTGCCAACATGGTTGCCCAGACTGGAAGGAAGCTGGCTGACTTCCCTAGCCATTCATGCTGGAAAAAGTTGTCACAGAAGAAAACGAAGAAAGAGATACAGTGAAAACTCAGGATTTATCACATATTTTCTATCTGTTGTGCATTATTTCAGAAGACAGTTATAAAAAGATGTCTGCTCAAAAAATGTCTGCTCACATTTTTCTTTCTGGGAAAACAAATGATATTTGTGAAGTTTGATTTGGCTAAATGCCTTGCTACCTGACTGCAATTTTTAATTACAAAATGTATGCAGAAGAGTGCTGGTTTAGTAATGTCAACATGAAATTAAAGAATGACTACAGGATGCACAAGAGCACAGTCCCACACAGATTCCAGGCATTGCAACACTGTTTTGAATTTCTTAATACCTTGCCTTTTTGACGTGTTCTATAAGACACACGTGCATGCACAAACACTCTCCTTCCAATATAACAATTAATTATAGTAATGCTAATGTGAGACTAGAATCATTGGATCTGTGGGTTTCAAATTTTCAGTCCTAACTGAAAATGTCATATAATGTCATATAATAAATCCAGAAGAAAGTCCATTGAAATAGCATAAGTGTTAAAGCTCCAAAGGTCACTGCAGATAAATTCAGATTAACTTGTACTGATAAAAACCCCTGGAAGGTGAAGGATCTCTGTGAGGAAAGCTTTTGGGAGTTACACTTAATATATACCTTATCTGATAAAGGATGACTGTTGATAGTAAAACTCTTGTAATAGTGGTCATTATGGCAGGAGAAAATGCCTCACCATTTCTAATTGCAGAATTCACGCCATCTCCTGAACAACAGGACATCTTTTCTGGAATTGGCTGCTTCAAGATAATGTCTCAAAATTATATAGATTAAAAAAGACAGAATGGGGGTATCTTTAAATGTAAGTACATATATTGACAGTTGTTAACAATGACAGCTATGTATTTGAACGAATAATAGCCTGCAAGATGCATAAACTATGAGAGAAAACTGGGGTCTTCCCCCACTTTGCAGTCCTCAGAAGCACCAGAGGCTGGCTGATTAGTTAGCTACCACCAGTTGGAAAACTTAGCATGGCAGGAGACATGAACCACTTGTCAGAGCAAAAAACTCTCTTCAGGTGGAAAGAAGTAATGACTCATCATCATCTTAGCCATTGTCTATCCAACTGCAGGATGAAGGCGCCTTTTGCATGTTTCCAACCAATGTGGTCCTGAGCTTTCTTTTGCCAATGGGGTCCACAATACTTGCTGATGTCATAGATCCATCTTGTTTTTAGGTCTCTTTCTTTGATGCTATTTGTCAAGTGGGATCCATTCTATGACTATTCTATGGTCCACCTGCCAACAGTTCTTCTAGGTATGTGACCAGCACCAGCCCAATTCCATGCATAATGATTTCTTGAAGTCATAACTCCAGTAGGCTACGCAACTACCCACACATACAACTCTGCAGTGGCTGCTTCTACTAAAGGAGCTCTGTAGCTTTGATGAGAATCAAGGCTGAACCTGAATTAGTTCATTAATATATAGATGCGTATGTGGGGGGTGGGTTGCAATGGCTCATTAGTTAAAGACACTGAGCTTGTTGGCTGGAAAGCTAATAGCCCGGGTTCGAGACTTGACCGCTGTGCAATGGGATGATCTCCCATTCTTGCCCCAGCTCCTGCCCATCTAGCAATTTGAAAGCATACAAAATGCAAGCAGAAAAGTAGGAAGGTAATAGTGTTCCATGAGCCTCAAGCATATAGCCCTGCTGGCCACATGATCACAGAAATTGTCTTTGGACAATGCTGGCTCCTTGGCTAAGACAATCTCTGGGCTCACACGGTGCAAATGATTTCAGACTATGTCATGGGACATCCCGCCCCTCCAGTGAAAGCCAAGTTATGCTTTTTACATGGATTTTATGTATATCGTTATCTGGCAATCAGGTATACAGTGTGTGATGAAAGAATTTCTAAAAACATTACTTCAGGTTCTAGGTCAAAGTTAGCTGTTTTCTTTTTTTAATGTCCCCCCCCCAAAACCAATCTAGTGCAACAGGAAGAGCTATTTAGTGTTGTCCTTCTCTCTGTAAGTTGAACTTGAACTGACCAGAATTTCTTCACCTCTTTAACTGCTCTTTCAGTCAGACATGTGACAATTAGGAGGAGAGGTTGCCCTTGTACTTCCTGAGACCTTCGGAGGTCTCCGATACAATTTTGTAGGGTTATTCTGTTTGGGGCAGAGGGGGAGCCCAGTTCCCCCACCCCCAAACTGGGCTCTCCCCAGCTCTAAGACCTGATCAGTCAGAATAGAAACTGACCAGTGGAACTGAAGAATAAGCAATGAAATAAAACACAGTGTCATTTCCAACCATCAAGCATAGCTTGCTTATGTACCTCAAAACTGAATTATGAGGAAAACCACTAAATCTACTTCTCAATTTGTTACTTATAGATCTAATTCAATGTCTCATTTAATACAGGTAGAGATGGAGAAAGGCCAGATTAAAGAAATAGGCACTCTGGTTCAGCCACAATTCATACTAACTTTTGGACTAGGGATACAGACTACCATTTATTCTCAGCCACTAACCTGGATTCAGGTTCCCAATGAGGAACCAAATCCATTGTCTGTGCCTATGTATATAGTCAGTAGTCAAGAACTACTGTTTACTAGTACAGGTAGTCCTCAACTTATGACCACAATTGAGCCCAAAAATTCTGTTGTTAAGGGAGACATTTCCTAAGTGAGTTTCCTCCCCATTTGATGACCTTTCTTGCCACAGTTGTTAAGTGAATCACTGCAGTTGATAAGTTAGTAACATGGTTGTTAAGTGAATCTGGTTTCCCCGTTGACTTTGCTTGTCAGAAGGTTGTAAAAGGGGACCACGTGAAGCCAGGACACTGGAAGAGTCATTAGTATGAAGCAGCTGCCAAGCACCTGAATTTTGATCACATAATCATGAGGTTGCTGCAATGGTTGTAACTGTGGAAACTGGCCATAAGTCACTTCTTTCAGTCCCATTGTAACTTTGAATGGTCACTAAATGAACTATTGTATGGTGAGGACTACCTATAATGGTGGCCAGTAGGACTTATTTTCATGCAGGAACTTCCCATTTGTACAAGTGCCCCACTTCTTAAATGCTAAAGTCTCTGAAGTCTTCTGCAACAGTGATTGCCATTGTCTGGCCTAAGAATATTGGGCTATGTCTTCCATAAATCTGATTGGCTTCCTGAAACCTGTTAGACATTTTTCCTCTAGCCTAGTTATATTACAGTTAAAAACAGGGCATAGGCATCTGCTAAAATCTGCACCATGTGTGCTATGTTATCAGTGTGCAAATTATATGAATTACGCATTTTCAGTCATACCATGACACAAATGGCATTCAGGGTCTCCTCTAGCCTAGATTTACATCTGAATTTTAATTCCTCCCTCCCCACCCCCAAAAAATGTTTAACATTGAAACTAAGTTAACTCATTTACACAAGCTACACATTGAACCATTAAAAAACTCAGTAACCTGTATTTGCAGAACACACACACACAAATGCTGCTTAGCCCCAAACAAGCTTAAACTATTGTACAAATGCAACTCATTGGCCTTTAACTGGTCTAGTTATGCATAGAGCTACTTGATCTGAACACCAAAAATCCTGATGACCACTAGATGGCAGGAAGAAGAATATATTTGAACCACCACTTTTCTTTAGGGATCCTCCAAACTTTAGCAGCCCAAAATAGATGGTCCTTCTATTTATGAAAAAAGGGATAGTTTCAATCCAGGAATACTTAAATGCAACCTATCCTGAAGGATCTCGTGAGATTAAATGTCCTAACTGGAGGAAAGGTATTGTAGGAAAACTGTGACTGATACAGGTTCTTGACAGCTCAGGACTTTATATTAAATGACTGTCTGACTTCCTTTCGGTCCCCTCTCTCAATTGATAAGACAAGGATTCAGATATCTTCCAGGTCTCCTTTGCATTGCAGCCTTTGGGGCAATGAGGATTTTGGTTCAGCGTGGCTCGCTATGCCCTCTCCCCCAAGGCTGGTTGGTTCCACTCTCTGCAGCCCCCTTCCCCAACGCTTCTAGCGCCCAGCAAGCCCTCCTCCCCATGGTCAAGGCTGCCCGAATTCCTGATTGAAGAAGCCCAACTGGCCAAGGGGAGAGAGACGCTTTCCCTCCCAGGGCAAAGGCCCTTCGGAGAAAGTGATTCAAAGCAACTGCCTCTGTTTACCGGTCGCGGCAGGTGGGTTGCCCAGCATTCTGGGTTCGGGGACGCCTGCTAGATCTGGGCAGGGTGGAAGGATTGCTCCTGAGGCCCCGAACGAGAGGGCGAAAGCAGCCCTGCAATTGCTGCTGGGCACGTGGCCCCGGAGGACTGTCCAGCTTGGCCCGCAGCTCCCGGGAATCATCCTAGCCTCTGGCTGACGGCCCGCGCCGAAGGTACCCGGCTCAAGTGAGGGGTGTTGACTCGCGTTTCCCGTGTCCTGCGCCTTTGAAGTCTCGGCTTCCGCAGCGCCGTCCAACAGTGGCTAACGGGTGGCCTTGCCTCCGGAGAGGCTTAGCTGGATTTTAGCTGGGCTGAATTTTCTTTCTCGGTAGGCAGAGAGGCCGGAAAGGTTTCCAAGTCCATCGGATGTGCAGAAACCAGGCAGAGAAAGAGCCTCTCCTAACTTTCTTTCCAAGTAGCGCCCGCCCCCTCCTCCTTTCTTTTCCTTTCCTAATTGTCAGTTCTCCGGAGACGTTACCTGCCCTCAGCCTTTCCTTCTACTCGCTTCTTGAAAATAAACGCCAGCCAAGTTAAGGAAGCTCCTTTGCCGCCTCTCTCTTTCCCACCCACCCCTCATCTGCCTGTGGAAGTTTCGGGGTTTTCTTCTTAGAACCGAGAGACCCCAGTTCAACCCATTCGGAGCAGCTAAAACCCAAATGCCCTTTCGCCTCGTCGAGGGGAATCGGAACACTTTCACAATAAATAAAGTTGTTTTGCCAGCGGGAACCAGCGGAGGTTTACTTGAAAATAAGTGGAGGAAGGCAATGCCGCTTCATCTCCCTGTAAGCATCCAGCCAGCCACCCCACTTCCTCCTTTCGTTTAAGTGTTTAAAGTTCATTGGAAAAAATAGACAAAGGAGGATTTCGTTTTAAAAGAAATGGTAGCGTCTAAGGAACGGGATGTACCATTTGAAAAAAGTACACATATTTGGGTCGAAAAGCAAAGGCTCTGCCAAAACATTGCTTAATTTTCATTTAATTCTAGTATCATAGTTTTGTGAACGTTGCTTTTGCTTTGAGAGGGGTGGGAAAAGATAAGTATTTTCTCTTGAATTGGTGACTTCTGGTGGTTTGGAATTCCTAAATGCCGCGCTCAGAGATTCATTCTGTTAACAAGGAGCAGCCCGATTTCTTTGGTGTATTTTCTTCCTGAAAAGGGATCACAAAAGTCTCGTCCCACCGAAGACCCTATAATATATAGACTCTTCTCACGCGAACGTGAAATATTTAAAGACATTAAAAAATCAGTTTAAAAAGAGATGGGAGGGACAACTGATAGTATTTATTTATTTATTTATGAAATTAGATTTGTTTAGAGTTTGAGGAATCAGCAAAGGTATCTTTGTATCCATTTCGCATAAGTTTGTTTAACAATTAAGTAATTTTAACAAGTGTGGAATTAATCGATTCGGTGTCTTTTCACAATCCTATTGTGAAATAGACAATCCTATTTTAAATAGGAAGGAAGAGTGTTGGTGGCTAAATCGCCCTGGATTTTTCAAAGGCTGGGTTTGGGATTTTCACTTCAAACATTGCTTGTCCAAAATTTCTGCTTTGTCCTAACGGAAATTATTTAGAGCTAGTATACTGAAACACACAAGGACTGCAATGTGATCTTGCCTGGTTAAAAACACAACTGGGCAAAATCCAGGAGAGGTCTTCTGCAAGACCAGGCGAGGTTCAGTAGTAGAGCATCTCCCGCAAGTCACTGGCTTTTGGGGATGGCCTCAATCACCAACCGTTTTTGAAATGGGAATTAAAATCCTCGGCTGGCCCGATCGCTGGTGAATAGAATTACACCGAGGGCAGGAACGGGCCAAGCGGAACCTCTTGAGAGCGTCGTTGGTTTCGATGGGAGAAGTAGAGCTTCTTAGACATCTCCTCTGAGATTAACTGCACTTGCAATCTGAAAGCTGCAGCCTCTTAGGCGGGACTAAATCCTCGGGAGCCTCGGGGCTTTACTCCGGAGTATTCAAGCTTAAATTTGCTGAACTACGCTTGGATTGTCCCCACAATGTATTAATTCTTAAGAAGGTGCGAGAAGCCCCTTTGCTGCTTTCCTGGGTCTCCCCAGACCGATCAGTAGAAAAGTCGGCGGGAGATCCGAAATCAACAGGCTGAGTTTCCCTCCGCCCCTCCCCATCCCGCGCTGCTCCCGATCTCGCGAAGACGCGGCGGGAAAGGAGTTGCATAAAGTTAGCTTTGACTATTCGGTTGGTCTCTTGAAGTTTTCTGCTTGCCAGTTTTTGTAAGAATATCGGTGTAGCATTATTTTAAATAGGTAAAACAACCCGAAGTAAAGCGTTGCCTTCTCCTTGCCCGAGGGAAGGTGAGGAGACTGGCAAGGCGACGGGCAAGATTTGCGAGATCTTTGCCTTTAATGCAGACTAGAGCGCTTCAGAGCCTGCCAACCGCTCCATCCAAGTTTCGGGGCTCAAGAGGAGTCGTGGCGTCGCGGGGGAAGAAAAGAGGCTCATCCATCCACGCAGATTCTGCTTGTTCGAGGCACTGATCTCTCTCCCCCGTTCGTTTGCCTTGGCTTGAAGCAGGCGCCATCTTCAGCCTACCTTTGCGGAAAATCTGAAAGACCTAAATTGTGATACTGATGGCGACAGTAAAACTAACTAGGGGTAGTATTGATAGTACTACTGATGGTAGGTGCTTGAAGTCTGCATTTCAGGAACTAGCATGGGCAAACGACCATGTGCTTAGAAATTCAAATCAAGGAGAGAAAATGAAGTGGCTGGCCGTAAAATCGTGCCTTTGACTTGAGGGCACTTTTCCCCTGGGAAAAGTTCATGAATACTTTTGTCTTTACTCGGCAAAAATGCCCGTCTTCCTTCATAAGGGATGGAGCAGGAAAACGAGAAGGAAATAGGGATCCTGTCAACAGTCGGCAGAATTCAGTCTGTTCACTACTTAGTACATCAGCAAGTTACGAGTGCCTTCTAAATTCCACTGTTCTATTTCGCAAAGTTAAGCAAGGCCAGAACAATGAAAGGGAAATTGTGTTTGCGTCTCTCTCTCTGTGTGTGTATTTGCAAGCCTAAAATAAACCTTCCAGGTCTCTTTCACCACGAAGATTTCGAGACCTTCCCAAATGCGAGATAGTTTTTTCTTTCTTTGCTTTCTCTTTCCACAAATCGTGGAAGTTACTCAGTTGAAGAAGCCCTCCCCTTCTCTCCTGACACATCCACTCCTTAATGTTTTCCCTATAGAAGGCAAGAGCCGATCCCCAGGATCTTTCCTGGGAAAATAAGTTCCACTAAAATCAACGTGGCTTACTTCCCAGGAAGCGCGCGGAAGATTGAGGCTCTCCTGTTCGAATCGCCTTTCCCGGCCTCTGCAATCCGGAGGCGCAAAAGACCTTTCTAAACGCGCATTCTCATGAGACGGAGAGGGAGGGCTGTTGCGGCGAGCGAAGCCGAGCATATTTCCACCACCACCACCACCACCTATGAGTCACCTGCCTCGATTAGCATAGTGTCCACGTGATGACTTCACGCTCTCTTCAGCTAGCGGCGGTGCGCCTTTTTGGAGTGAGCGAGAACGCCGGCAGTGGCGGGCACCGACGGATGCATTAGGCACCTCCTTGTTCCGCCTGTCGGCCCCATTGCAAAATGCTATGCCACCCGCCATCAGTGGGGATTCTTCCGTTCTCTGCCTGTAATCCTTGCGCCTCAGCCTTCCACCTCAAGTTGCCTGTCCCTCTGATGGGACAGAGCGAGCAGAGCAGCGCTTTGCTCCGCCATCCAGAGGAGCTAAGCAAGGCGCAAGGGTTGCTATTAGCCTCGCCACCACCCGCTGGAAATTCTCCTTGGCCCCAGTTTTTTTGCTCCGCGCTTGCCTTAGGGCCATGTGCAGTGACACTGGGATGCGAGGAAGAGCCCACCGAATTTCGTTTGAAATGGCTGAAGAGCAAAGGAGGAGCGGAGGAGAGGCTTCGTCTCCCCGGGGTCCAGCGCGCGCCCCCTTTTCCCGGCCTCTCTTGCGCTGCGAAGGGAGTTTCTCTCCATTGTTCGCTGGGAGGGGGCTCGAACGGAATCTGCGCGGAGAAGCCCCCGCCCCCAGATAGGGGCAGGCTCAGAGAAAAAACGGGGTGCCTCATTAAACCAAAAATAAGCCAGATTATCCGGGGTCGCAGAAGTATTCCCGCTCCAGCCACCTCCCGTCCCTTTCTTCGCGAAGGTGCCAAATGGGGGATCAGGCGGCAGTGTCAGCGGCGAGTCAAAGCGGGGCCGGCCTAGCTTTACGGAGGAGGCGGATGGCGCCGGAGGAAGGGGCTGACTCGTCTCTCTTGCGCCTGGTTTGGTTTGGCTCAAACTTTCTGACAGGCGACCTAATTATGAAATCCCACCCTCCTGCTCACATCACCCCAAAGGGGGAAGGGGGAGAAACGCAAACCGCAAGTGAAGTTTGGGTGCCTGTCTTTTATTGTTTCAGGAGTGCACAAGGCAAAACCGGAGTGGGGGTGGGGAAACCTCCTTTTCTCCGACTCCTGCAGATCCTCACGGTCCTCCCGCTGATATTCAGGGAAGCGGCAGCCGGATCTTCGGCGCCCTTTCCCGCTTTCTATTGCGCCTTCCCCCTTTCAATTCGATTTTCCCCGGTTCTCTCTCTCCCCCCCCCCTTTTAATAGACCCTATCCAATGGACGCCTCCGGTCTACGAACACTCCATATGCAGCCACTTCCCAAGACCCGTATTCCAGCCCACCCCCTCGTCTGCACAAGGCAGGCGCCGCTTCCACCGAATTTCGAAGGCGGCACGAACAGGATTAGCAAACTCCATCAGAGCGCAGAGCACGGTTCATGCCCGCCCTTCTCAGCCCGCCACGCCACCACAGGCCAGCGTTGGGCACTCCGAAACCGACCCGATATTATGGATCGGCCGTGAGGAAAAGAGGGTCGAGGGTAGAAGCGAATGCGAATGAAATAGCGTAGCGCAGGCCCCAAAGGATAGGAAACTAGGGAGCCCCCAAACTCCCAACAAGGCTCGATTTCCACATCCCCCCACCTCCAGCTTGCCTCTCTCTCTCTCTCTCTCTCTCCCCTCCTCCCTCGCTCTGCCCCCTCCCCTCCGCTAAAGTGCACTGCTCCAGTTTGGAAGTGTTGCAAATCCGGCGGCACAGAAGGTGGCATTTCTCCAGTCTTGGGAGGCCAATCTCCTTCCAAATCAAGCAGCCGCTCCAGTAAAACACGATCCAAGCGGGGAGGGAAGCTCGGCAAGCCTAGACACGGCCAGCTCGGTGCCGCGGTGCCTGCCTTCCCGCCTGCCCCTTCAGCGCCGGGCGAAGTTCTGGGGTCTTTGGGGGTCGCGCTTTGCCCAAGTTGCTCCCGCTTGCACCTCCACGGATTCTGCCGCCTCCTCCCTTCCGTTCCCTCTTCGGTGTCGGGCCTTTGCGGAGCTCCACGTGGTGCCTCTTTCGCCGCTGTCTCATCCGCCTCCTCCTGCTCCATTGCTGCCGCAGCAAGAAGCTGAAGGGTTTGCGGAGAGAGGATTTCGCTGTCCTCCACCCCCGGCGGTGCTTTGCTTTTCGCTTTTATTATTTTTATTTTTTCACCCCGAGGGGAAAAATACATATGTACGTGTGTGTATATATGGGATTCTGACGATAGCCCAAAATCTCTTCACCGTCACGGTACGTGCCGTGGAAATCAATAATTTCCTCTCTTATTAATACTTTCCCTCCAAAGCAGCAACGGACAATCACGCCTTTGTGCTCGGCCCGCCAGAGCTGCCGCCGCCGCCGCCGCCTCCTACTCCAGCGCGGTTTCGACTTTGAAAAGTAATAAGCAAAACGAGAAGCTCATTCGGGGTAGCCTCTAAGATGAGGGCGTGGGCTTTAATTAATGTCTTATTTGTGGTGGTGACAGAGAGGAGGAGGAGGAGGAGGAGGTAGTCGTGGAAAGGTGCGAGAGTCGCGCGGCCGGGTCGGGCGCTGCTCTGCCATCGAGCGGGAAAAGGGAATAGGTTGGCTCCCGGAGAGCCCCCGCTTCGCACAGCCACGATTCCGACCGGCGTCAGGCACACCAGCGGGCTAAGCGTAAAGGTTTTGCCACCCCACATGCCCCTCGCCCGCCAGAGACCGGATCCGTTTAAGCACTCCTTAGGGGTCCTGCCTGCTTTGCCCTTCCCCATTTCCCCTTCCGACTTCTTCCTCAATCTGACTTTGAGAATGCGCTTTCTGTTATCTCGCCCCCCCCCCCGCCCCCCCGGAACATGTCGCTTTGGTTCAGGGTTCCGCGGCAGCTGAACCCCAACTTTGCGAAACGAATCCGTTCCTCAGTGTTCCTAGAAGTTTCTTTACTCAGAGTAGAGGCTGCCCGGGATTTAGGCTGGGCGTGGGGGAGGCATCGATTCTCCCGTTAGTATTTATTGTATATGCAACACCACACAGCAATTGAAAAACCAAACTCCCTGCAATGGCTCCCCTACAACGCTGTAGGATTTCTGAGCCACTAACAATAGATTTAAGTGAGGCAGAGGCGACCATTAACTTTCTTGAACAGGCGCCGCTTTGGAAGTGGGCACAGCAGCGGCCAGATCTTGCGATCTTGGTCCGGCTTTGCCAGAAAACGAGGCAGCCTCAGGAACGGGGCGATAGTCAATGCCGGAACTGTCTCCTCTGGCGAATCGAAGGTTTGACTTCTTATCATTTGCGCGACTCTTTGCGCCGAATGAAAAGTAAAGAGGTCTTTAAATAAAATGGAAGCGGAGTGGGCGGGGAGAGAAAACAGACGGGCGTTTGTTTGCGCTCTGCACCTTGGAGCTTTTAAGGCGAAAATGTGTGTGTGTGTGTGTGTGTGTGTGTTTTGTATTTAACGAGATCCGCCAAGGCTCGAGGCATCTCGAAAAAAGGAAGGGGTTCCCTAATGAGACGCACTACAGGCTGGGAGAATTTCTTGCGCTCCAAGCGATGAATGGAAAGCCGAAAGCGCCAACGCTGGTGCTGGAGAACCGAGTGCCACACTTCTCATTACGAAGAGGCTTTTCTTGGTTCTCCAGACGGCGGCTGGCTCCTTTTAATCTGCAAAAGACAACCTGAGAGCTGTTTTGGTTGTGGCTGGTTTTGAGGGGAGCTTGAGAAAGGTGCGTCTTAAAGCCGCCTTGTGGGGATCTTTTTGTAGCTTCTTTTACCATAACGATTCTATTCCATCCAAAGACGCGAGCTGGGGAAAGAGGTGGCTCCATACTGGCTCTGCTTCCTGGGGAAAAGAGAGGGGCGCGAGCACAGCTGAATTAACATCTTCCTTATTCCCTCTTTGAAAGCGGAAAAGTCAATTGCGCTTCTCCCGGATTCTGACTGAGTCAGGCTGCTACAGGCCGGCTCGTGGGGAGAGAGGTTGCGCCTGCAAAAGGCTGGGTGGAGGGATATTTCATGGACGTCGACAAGAATGCTTCTGGGTATTTTGTGGTATTCTGGGTCAATTAAAAGCAGGCAAAACATTCCCCCAAATGAAAAACACCAGCCTATCTTCTGCTAAAGGTCTCTTTCTCCTTTGCTGCCCCACTCCATGAAGTCTCTGGGACAGGCAAGCTGGAGGGAGCAGCTTTTGCCCAGGAGCTCAGGCCTACAAACAGAGAAGGCAAGAACATTGGTCAGCTTGTGTACTGGGACTCATTGTGTTGAAATTCAGATTTCAAAATAGATTTGTTTGCCTTTCTCGTCTTATTTCAGAGAAAATGTCCTCTCTGGCTTGTACTGTCCAGGAAGTCACTTTCATGGGATGAAGAACAATGGGGGCCATGCTCTAAATGGTGGCTTTCCGTTCTGTGAAAAAATGACACAGGCAGGATGAGCTCACCTTCACCTTAAAAATGGAAAGCATGTGGCAATGAGGAAGCCATAGCCTTTTCCACTATGCATAGTTAGCATTTTTGGTAGTGGATTAAAAGATTATACAGGAGGAAACTAAATATCCTGGGAGAGAAATGGTGCTTGTTTGAATGAGTGAGTAAATGCAGCACCTGATCCTACCAGTGGAACAAGATTGTAAAAATCTTCACAATTTGAGTAGGAAAACAGACTTGCTGCTTTTCGGCTACCTGAGCATTCTGTGAAGCCTGCAAAATAACAGTAAAGTGAATCTCATTGCTGTATGAAATGCCCTTGTAAGTTAGAGCGGTTGAATGAGCAAATTATTTTATTATTGTTAATCATATCCCATGGTTGTAGACTTGGGTACTGACTGAAAACAGAACTTTTGCATTCACCTACTATAGCATCATTTCCGTTATTATTAATATCAACATTCAGATCAATTAATGATTGTTGGTAATTAAACAGTATTTGCTAGTAAAAATACTACCAACAAAATGCAGTTCAAATATAATGTGTGAATTGCAGAAGGACTTGTTCTATAGCAGTTGGTGCAAAAATAGAAGACATTTACTCATTCTGATGATGAATGTCAGTAAATGTGAAATAACAGCAGACTTGCTATAGAATTTGATTTATGTTTGTGGAATAAACCATCTATGTGAAATTTGATTTGTCCTGCAACCTTTTAAACCTGAGCATAGTTTAGATGGATGTTTGTTTGTTTTTTTAAAAGAAAAAATAACACTAAGTCAATACCAAAAGAGGAAGCCACCATTTATTTATTCATTAGATGGAATTTTCAGACTGATTCTAGATGGAATATTAACTTTTGGTTTTTGCTCATCTAAAATTAGTGGGACAGGGGATAGTATATTATGCTCAGTTTAAATTATGGCCTGTATTGTGAACTTAAGTAAACACTGTTGTGATGAGAATTTGCATGCACATAATTCTGGGAGCCTGGAAAGAGTTTAGATAGTATAGTGCTATCTCTTTGGAAGAAAAGAGTGATAGATTATCTATGGATGACTGTGTTGAATAAGATATGATAGGGATAAGCAAGTTGGTGTTCTGATAGTCTAATTACTTTTGTTTACTGCTAGGGCTTATAGATTTATGGAATTAAACTCATGCAACATGGGGTAACAGACTGCCCCCTCACCCATTTTTCATTGGTATGTTGATAGTCACTTAATTTTGTATACACTACCTGCAGAGTAATAAAAGGCTCACATAGTTTTTTTATTGTTTTAACTGGAGAATAGACTTTTCACATCCAAAAATGCTCACCTTCTCATGGAAGTTATATGCTCTTCTTGTGCTGATAGAAAGTAATTGGGGATAATTTTGAGCAGAAAAAACAATGACGGAGAAGATTTAAATAGCCCCATCCTGCTTCTAGTCATGTTGTGGCCTTCAGTTTTTGGATTTCATTAAAAATGAGACTACCTGCAGCTATTCCACAGACTTAGTTGGACCTACTTTTGAGGTTGATGAGCTCTTGGTGCTGTTGTTTTAATTTGTTACTGTTAGTGCAGTGTTCTGCAGTTCACGCACATGCAAGACTGACTTGAAGTCCAGGAATAATCATTGCCTGATGTCTAACTAGCAACATCTTAGTGTACACTTTTCATTTCAACCTGCTGGTAAGTAAGACAGCCAGAATGGCCTGGGAAAAAGACAGTACTTTGAATTGAAACCTGCAAATGAATGTTTATTTCTATAGATTAGCTGCATGCTTCTTTACAAGAAAAGACACCAGAAGAAAAGGAGTTAGAGATGCAGATTGTTCAGAGGCCTGGCAGAGTTCAGAATCTCTCTTCAAGAAGGGGCTAGAAGGTTTTGCCAGCTGCAACAGCAGCTGCTCTGGTCCTGAGGAAGCATGCAAAGCACTGCAGTTACTCAGTCTTGTTTTACACAAAGTCATAATTAAGATTCATCAGGTTTAATGGACTTATTTCTAAGTCAGTGTAGATCTCATGGTGAATACTGGGGGAAAAAGTCTGAGTAAACAGATAGTTTCTTTAAAGCCAATTTTTTACATTTAAAAACTGGAACATCTGAATTCATCTTCTGCTTATATAAGTATGCAGTTAGGGGCTGGTTCTAAAGAAGGAAAAGCTTTGCCTTCCTAACAGACATGCAGACAGTTGCCAGTTCCAGGTCAAGAAGGAAGCCCCCCACCTCTGTAAATCACAAAAGTTTATTTTTGAGTCAACGCCCCTTTGGCAAAAAAAAATAAATAGTTTTTTGTGCACAGTCCAATTCAAAAGTATGAAACAGACTCCAAAAATGGTGTAGATAAGTTGGAAATAGATTGGGTTTAAGAAATAAGAAGGTAAGGTTGTCATTTTCTTTTTATCCTTTACAGAAAGACAACCAGAACAGTTAGTGACTACATAATACAGACCAAAGAAGAGAAGAATTGATGGATGTGGTCTTATGTATTAATGGTTTCAAATGGACCAGAGTCAAAAGAAGGTTACTAAGCACTCCTAGCCCTGGGACACTTTCACGTTAAAAAAAAAAAAAGTGTAGGTTATATCTCACAAAATAGAGGATTCGAGGAGGTTACATTTAAAAAATTACACGCAAACTCACGATTACCCACCAAAGCTCATGCTTCAGTAAGTTAGGAAGACTGTACTGGGCATAGTTCACCCAAACCCTATGGAGTGAATAGTTTGCCCCACCCAGTTACCCTACCCCCTTCCTCACCATTGCTGATGGGAATTCTTTTGCCAATGGGAGGTACACCCACAGAAGAATCCTAAAAGTGGTTGACCATTAGTACAATTAAATTCCTAAACTAAAACAAGGCTAGTTTTAAAACTCTTAACAGATCTACTTCCACTAGTGCCTAACCTGATGGTTCTTATCTAGCTCCACTTTTTGATCTAAATGCAGATATGTGCAATGCAGTGAACCTGAATTCCTGATTCAAGCATGTCAATTTTCAGCCTTTTCAAGATTTCTGATCCTGTTGCTCTCTATGCTTCCACATTCAGTGTTATGTAGGCCCACTTTAATAATATAGTACGTTGCCTCCCACTTTTTTGAGCCAGAATGTCTAATGCTGAAACTCGACTGCAGTTTTACTTCTATAGCTGCCATACTAGGTAGTTTCTGCATGTTGTGTGGCAATCCGTCCAGGCTAACGGATTGCGTGTAGCTCTATTTAGTTCTTTTGTGCTGGCGGATCAGCAGGGCTGTTTTCTGGGCCCAGTGTTCACCATGGCTCCTTTCCATGACCATTGTCCTTGTCTCGTTACCACTACTTATTTTGGGCCTATGGAATATGTGTCTATAGAGAAGAGAAAGACATTGACAATACTCAAGAATAAATTGCTTGGTAAGGCAGATGCCTACCAAGTCTACTAATTTGTCATGGTACAAATAATAATTATTAAACATTATTTCCTCTGATAGAAGTTGCCTGCCATTTTGAGTAACTTGCTAGCAAACGTTGCTTTATTAGCATACTTTTGAATGGTTTTAAAATAAAGTACTGTAGCTGCAGAATTGGGTTGTGTTTTTGTCACCTGACTGTTTAATATTTTTTACATGGGGGTTCATTTTTCAGTGTGATTGATTTTATATTTGTGTATTTGATTTTGTTAACACAAGAAATATTAAGTCACAGAGCTTTTCCTTTTCCTGGGAGAGAGAGAGAGAGAGCTAGGGAGCAGACATAGGTAGAGGCAACAGAAGACTGGGCTCAAGGTGCTAAGATGGTGGGGAGAATTCAAGGAAGGAAAATAGTTGTTCTAAAATGGAAATAATCGTGAAAACAATTAGCTCAAAGTCAGCTTGGTTCCTGTGAAACAATCTAGCATGCTTGTTTGCTATTCATTTTCAGAACTGAATTTTTTGAAAGCACTTTTACTTGCTGTGCATAAGACTCTGCAAAAGACTTGCAGAGACCTGGATATTTAACACAGTAGAAAACCTCACCCCCTCCCACATCTCTTGGCAATATTTTAGCAACCAGCAGTTTGGAGAATACCAGCGACTTTTTGCGTAGCAGCTTCTAGACAGAAAGAGCTTCTAGCAAACCCAGTCTTTGTTTTTTAACCGTAAGAGTGTGCTGCTGCTGCTACTGCTGCTGCTGCTGCTACTACTGGTGGTGGTAGAATCCGCTTTGGGGTGAAAAAAAGAAATATTGGCTCTGGTAAGAGAAGGTAGTTGATTTTCCATTTGTTTTTGTTTTTTAAAGTAAACCAACATTATGAATTTTGGAATTGATTCATGGCAGCAAAAAGTATTAGTTCCACTTTATAGGAGAGAAAGTGCATGATTTTAAATAAGAAATAGTCCCTATTTTAAAAATGTGAATAAAGTGAGTGTGTGTCTGTTTGTGTATATGCAAGAGTATATTAATAAAATATCTTAACCTTAGGGTTATATATTTGTATAGTTTACTTGTAATGTTTTTATTACCATTTCTCCTTTTTTAATTTGAATATTTGAAGAACTGCAAACAGATTTTTACAAAGTAACTAATTTGTTCATCTCATAGTGGAAATTCTGGTTTTATGTGGAAGACTGTTTTTTACTGATAGCATTCTAGATTTATTCTAGCTGTAGTATACTGTACTCTGTTTCCAAATGTCTCTTTTCTCTTCTCTGACTTGCACGCATAACTCTTTCTTACCAAGTATTTTGGTTTAGAATTATTCTCTCTACTACTTTGGAAACAAAAGTTTTATTAAAAAAAAGAGAGAGAAAGAATCATAGCATTAAGAATACACAAAAGCCTAGAAAACCCAACACTGAAGGGCACAATCCACCAAGAAATTTTCTTCTGCCAGCTATGAGAAAATAAAGGAGCAATTTGAAAGAGTTTATTGCATTTCATAGCAGACATGGAAGAACTTGTAAGACTTTTAAGGGTTTTTAACTTAGAAAAGCAGTTTGCTCATTTTAGGCAAGAGAGAGTCTACTAATAGGAAATATTGATGCTAGCACAAGTCATGGGTTGAAATATTGAAAAGTCATTATAAATTAGATACCTTAGCCATATTTCATCATAGTTGCAGTTTAGAGCACAGGGGAGACATCAAGCTTGCTGGAATGTGAATACTGAAGTTTTTAATGCTTACAAAATTATCCAGTTAGTAATTTGTATGGCAAGGAAATGAACAATTATTCTGAAAAAAGCCCCAGAAAGTTTATTGATATGAAAGATCTTGGAAACATTTGCATGAATATAGATAGGATAAGACCGCCATTGACCATGAGATTTTTCATTAGGGCAAAAATTATGTTTTGGGCGAATGTAAGAACAAAAACTACGGGTATGGAGATCTAGTAATAAACGTATTATTTGGTTTATTTTTAAAAGTCTTACTTTTGGAGAATGGAAACATCTATTACTAGTCAAGTGATTTAAAAAAAACCCCTGAATTTAAATAAAAAACTAATGAATGCTATTCTTTTAAAATATTTTTGGATTCACTAAATAGGATCTGTTGGTCTAATGCTCAGCCAGAGATTGGGGTGTGTGTGGGTGATGGGTGGATAATGAAAGAAAGAATAATGATTTCAGCAAACCCAATCTTTTAAACATAATCAGCAAGTATTGTTCAAAAAGTATTTGGATAACGAGGTCTTATAACATATTAGGCCAACTGCCATATTTCAACTGAAGCTCATAATAATAGAGATGGGCCCATTTCTTCTTGAGTGCCATACTTTTACTTCATGGTTAAATGGTTGTTTCTGTTCTCTGTTGCAAGTGAAAAGCAAGTGAGTAGTGTAAATATCAACCTGAAATGCTGAAATGTATGGAAGGAAGAAGAAATGAAATTGCATGATTTTCAGCTAGGAAGGTCTTTCAAAAATGAAGGGTGGACTTGTAATCATGGGCCTATGCTAAACAAAGTACTATGGGTCATTTCTGGCACTTTTCTATCCTGGTGCTTTTACTGAGCTCAACGTTCTGATTCTCACGTAGTAAGCTAACATTTGAGCAGAGGTGTTTTAGTTGCCAGCATGCTAACTAATTATAATTTAATTATAAATGTATAGATTGATTATAAAATTAAATTCTGAAAACACTTGCAGCCTTATTAACAAAAATGAAATTTAAATGTACTTTTTAAAAACAGTACTAAGAACATTTATTTTAAACTCAAGCAAGGTGTCCAGCAATTAGATTCAAAACTGACCTTACAAAAACTGCATTGATCACAATTCTGGCAACTCAAATGTTTTGAATCTTTTAACTTCTACAGGGGAGGTTTAAAGAAGTGGTGACCTACTCGCCATATGAAGATATTTAACTGGATGGATAATGCATATATCTTAAAAGATGTCGGGCCAAAGGCAGAATCCAAATACCTATCTTCATTTTTTTTCCCAAAACCTGAATTTTATGAATTGTAATTGAGCCTACTCGAATAAATTTATAGCAGCTGAGCTATGCTACAAATTTGTATGTCATATATGTGTGTGTGTTTGTGTGTTCATCTCACGCACACACACACACACACAGACCAGCTAATGAAAATTATTTTGTAATTTAGTTAAAAGAAAAGAAAAATGTCTTTTTCTCTATTCCCCCCCACCCCCAGCTAGGACAATAAACAGAACAAAGATAATACTTTTAGGGAAATATTGTTTCAAGAGTCCTCTTAAGGATGTACTGTTCACATAGAACATTACAATATAACTCCATTTTATGCATATAAATGAAATCCTGTACAATCTAGAAAATAACCAAATGAAGGAAATAAAACCTCCTGCAACCATCAATTTGCAATCTCTATGTTTGCCTTAGCCATAGTGGAGGCATCCCTAATAATTCATCTAGAATATTCACTGTAAAGTCAAGACCTTCCTCAATAAAACCAGCAAATCAAACTATAATGAAGTGCGGGCATAAGTCTGACTTATATTCTTGATTTTAACCTGACATTTGCAGTTTGCAACCTTAGTGTGTATGTATGTGTGTGTTTTGTTACTTTGGAGGTAGAGATTGGATGTATTGTCTTTGGAAAAAAATAATGCAGTTGGATGACAAAGAGCGTTAAGGGGATAATTCCTAATTATACATGCTAGGAAGATTGGAGAGAGATGTAAAAACCGTTGGCTTTACTCGGTGTACATCGTTGCTTTCAACAGGTAGTGTATTTACAGCCACAAAAGTTAGACCTTTGTCTTTTTGACAAATTTTTGAAAAGTGGTCAAATTTGGATCTCAGAATCCAAATTCGGTTTTAATTCCTATGCCAAATTTGCATGTATAGAATTATGACATGTGAAATGTGTGCCAAAGTTCATTCTTATATGAAGAAATAAAAAAAATGTTTTTGTAAAGTTTTGATCACTTAAACAAACTACAATACTTAAAATTTAGAGAAGAGTCAAAACTAGATTTATGGGAGAAAAGCTGACAGGCGTCCTGTTTCTATAAGACTAGATAGTCATCCATTCTTAAACTCGATGTTACGAAAAATTGATTACTGAAAAAATCCCTTCTCATCCCTGCATTTTGAGTATTTGATACATCTCCAGTATTTGAGCATATGATTACACAGCTTTCAGGATACGTTTATGTTTGGGTTTTGTATGATTTTTTTTTTGAGAAATATTATTCCCAGTTAAGGGAACAGTATTTAAGGTTAAGGGAGGAACCTTGTGCTCTCTCTCAACTGGTGTTAAATATACAAGGAGCTAATTTTAAGAGTCACTTGTAGAACACCGCTATTTCCATTTCCCAATCTTAAAAATAGTTTGAAGGTGATTTGTGATTGTTTGTATTGCTTATAATCTTGAGGCAGAGATAGTACAAAATAAAGAATCACAATGCCGACCTTTCCTCAGTAGTTGTAGACCTTGGAGAAACAAAAATTCCTTCATACCTCCTACAAAAGGGAAATACTGTAAAGTTATTCTTGTTCTTCAGCATATCCTTATTCCATGCTTTGTTCATCTGATCATCTGTCAAACCAAAAAAAAATCTTATGAAGAGGAGCTGCAAAGCTGTCAAGCATCTTTCCCTTTAAAAGGCCTTCTCATCAGGAAGTTGGTGGCAGGATGAAGAAAGAGTTCATAGATAAGGGGATCCAGGCCACACACAGATTGAACAAAGTTTCCAATTTGTCAAAAGAATAGAAAGGCCTGATTGGCTCTATTATGAAATGAACTACAAGGTAGCTCATCAGGGAAGAAAAATAATCTCAGTTCTCAAAACAAATTGGCAACAGGCAGTTGTACCTGTCCAAAACCAGTTGATAGGTTTCCTTAGATGCACCAGTGGCTTATTCTATGACAAGTGAGTTTCCCATCGTCGGCTTCCTGGCCCTGGGGTCAAGGATGCTTAACACACTTCCCTAGTCCTCAGCAATGCTGCACTTTGTAAAGAATGCAGGGACTCCTGTCTCAATTTTCTGCTACATAGGATGTTTCTCAAAGTGTGTCTTTTGAGCTCCCATCTGCCCATTGAGCCGCTTCTTAGATATTACGGGCTCCTCCATCTAGAAGCATCCCTGTAAGAATAGTAGAATCAGACTTCCATCTTTCCATTGAGGTACTGGATAAGGGATAATTTAAAAATCTTGTACAGTCTTGCTTCCTTTGGCTATTTCTTGTTATATTTTGATATTGTTCCCTTACTCCTCTGTCTTGCTCATGAAAGCTTTTCTAAAAATAACATTGGGAAAAGAAGGCAGGAGGAGAGAAGAGGGCTGGAGTATTTTCCATATGTCGGACTGTGGGATGAGGCTGATTTCAGGTTCTCTTTTCACTCCAGTATAGAATCTGGCTCACACACATTATTATTATTTTTGTGCCGCCAAGTGATAGACTGTAAAGTTGTGAATCAATGCTGTCTTTTAACATTCGAAACAGTAGTGATGTAATGCAGAAGGGCATTCTTTTTCATAAATAGAATATTAGCAGATCCATAGTTTGTGGTGTCACTTCTCACACAAAGAATTCTTAGATTTACCCATTACATTCTTCCCATTAACTGTCTTGCTGAGAAAGTTGTGCAAAGCATATGTGTGCTGGGATAGGTACAGCAGGTGGCCGTTAATGCATGTTGAAATTGAGTCTCTTCGATGGAATTGATTTTTATGAACCCCTTTCTCCTTTCTCTATCTTTTGAGGAGCAATCTAAAACAACTGAAATCTGTTCTCTTGCACCCCACAGTTGTAAAGTTGCATCCTTCATTCAAGGAGCCACGAAGCAACAAACATTTGAAACAATAACACGTCTAGGGCTGGGCCTGTGAGCAGAAAGAAGGAGTTTGCATTGGCAAGATTATATTCTTCCTTTGAAAGGTTCAGAAGGTCTGATCCTGAACATTTTCCAGAATAAAAGGGTTGCGTTTGAGCTGGCTTTTCTGATGGAAGCAGCTAAGTTATTATGTTAATGTGTCGGTGCTATGTGCTGTGATTATATTTCAACCTGATTGCCTGTTTTAATTGTTTTTTGGGGGAGTATTATCATGGGTCCAGAACCTTTAGGATCATTCAAGCAAAGGGGAAAAGGCAAGCAGAATGAAAATGTTATTAGCATTTTGAGTGGGTTATTGTTTTGCAGAAGATTTAGACAGCAGATTAATAAAGTAGAGAAGATGCTGATACTTACTATAGCCAAAATGCAAGCTCTGTGTTCTGATACTTGAGCAGAAACAAATTTGCTGTTCTAAAGTTCTACGTAATTTTTATTAAAATTTTAATTCACTATCCTCTGAATATTATTATAGCTTTTGTTGAATATTGATCAGTTTTGTGAGCACGCAGGTTAGTAATAGTAGATGCTAAACCTAATTACTTTATGGACATCTCTTTTCCTGTTTAGATGATCTTGACAACAGGTAGTCCTCAACTTACAACCAGTTACTCTTCTGCAGTCACACGACCAAATTTCAAGCACTCTGCAATATGGCTTCATTTTCATGCAACATCCCATGGTCATATGACCATATGTTATTTATTTATTAAATTTATGTGCTGTCCCTCTCACTGAAAATATTATTTTGGGTTTTAGGATGGTTTTGCTGTCTTCTGGTTTGGGACAAAGCTGCACCCATAATGAACCATTGGTTCACATAACAACTACCATGTTTACTTAATGGCTGCCACATTCACTTAATGACTGTTGCAAAATCGGTAATCAATTTAAGTGAGTCCTATGACTGACCCATTTTAAATTGTAAGGGGCAGTTTCATTACAGTTGTATGTTAAGGGCTGTCTGTAATATCATACAACATTCATCTGTGGTAATCTGATTCGCTTGCGCAAAGTCTTGAAAAGATGGAGACATTGCTGTCAGAATAAAGCAGTCTCTCGTTAGAGTTTGACGGGGGTATATAGGGTGAACACCTTGGGATTTTTTGAGCTGAACCACCATATCAGTGATATGAGATGTGGCAGCTCTATGGAGTTTCATAATTCAGCCTTGTAACTATTTTAAGTTTACCCCCAAAGTCTATTGCCCTTGACAACAGCAGAGCTGCGTTCCATTATCAGAGATCTGGTTATTCATCTTGGCCAAATAATGTTTCTCTTCTATCTTTGTTGCACGTGAATGTTCTGATATTTCTTTTGAAGTGCTGCACAAGGCCCTAGAGAATTGGAATAACAGTATAGGAAGCCATAGCAAGGTAGATTTTGGGGCTGAAGTGATTTACCTTGTTCAAGCATTTTCAGCAACAAATTAACAGACTGAAGGAATAGATAAAGGCATATTTAATTATGGAAATTTGATGGTATGGAATGAAAGGGAACAGAATAGTTACTTGATGTGTCCCAAAACAAAATTAATTCTATCTTGCATTTGGAGGTAATTTCACATTTTAAAAAAGCTAGACCGCCCATACAAAAATGGAAGGACACTTTGATTCATACTATGGATGAATGGTTGCAGAAGTTGATGCAGCTGGCTGAAATGGCAAAACGGACCACTTTTGTTTCCACGTGGAGACTACTTCTGAATTTCGTGCTTGATGTGGAGAAGAATGAAACTCTGACTTTGGGTTTTACCAGTTAGACTGATGGGTCTTTATAGAAATGGCTTGTTCATATTATTATGAAAAAGCTGTGATTTGATGTTAATGCCTAATTTTACTGTAACAGAGAGAGTCGGAAGTCAATGCTTCTTTTTCTTTCTTATCTTTCCTCAGTTCTCTTTCCCCTCCCCCCCACTGCTTTTCTATTTACTTTGTATTTTATAATACTTTATAACTCAATAAAATGTTAATGACCAAAAAAGCTCTACGCCCATTAGCCCCTTGAGTCATCCTTTCAGAGATATTTCCTTATTGGACTCCTCAATGCCTTCAACAGTGACAGAGGTTCTAATGGTACTGCCTTTACTGGAAGAACTGGGATACATTCCGAGATGTATCTGCCTTGAAATTAGCCCATGCTGTTTTCTCACGAAATGTTTTATGACATTTTGTATTATGTCATAAATTGTTTTATGATAAATTTTATATCATAAAATCTTTATAAAATTTGACAGGAATCAGTTTTAATAGTATTTAAATTAAATGTGGCCTCCAAAATGCTGATGCATTTTAATCATTTGCAAAGTGTTATTTTAGAGGTGCTTGAACCAATATTACTTACTGATGACATAATTCTTGACCTGTGGTTTCTGAGTTTTGTACCTGTAAGGTACCACAGTGCCACTGGAATCTCAGTATTTTAATTGCTTTTTGATTTCTATAATCAATGCATAATTGGGAACTTTTCATTATGAATGTACAAAGTATTAACATTTACAGAGGGATATCCTGTATGAGCAGGAAATTGGACTAAAAGATGTCCAAGGACTCTCCTAACTATGTTATTCTGTTATTAAGGAGCTGGTTTTACATTTTTTTCATTCTTCTCACTTCTTTTTTTCCTCCGTTGTATAAAAAAGTCACAGCAAAAAGTTTTTCTTTCCGTTTCAATGAACCAATCAATTACGTTGTTGCCTTTTTCATGTTCTAGAAGTTCTCTCCTAATGTCTATCTGCTATAGCCAGTGTTCTCCTGCTTAGCTCTAACTATTCATATTGAATAAAGGCTGATACAGTGACTCTCAGCTCTCTCAAATTGCTAACATGGAATATGAACGGAGAGGAAGATTTAGAACTGCAGTATCAGTTCTGTTCAGGGCCTTATCCCCAACAGACTGAAAGGACTATATGGTACAGAAATTTGGAACCAATAAGCATGATATCCAGATTGCCCCACATGAAAACTCCAATAACCTCTCAATGGCTCTCCAACCTCTTATATCAGCAAAGTTTCCACAAATCAACAGTAAGGTTTCACAAACTACTTCCACATTACAACTGTGGAACTTGTTTGTTTGTTCCCCTAGAATAGTCTGCAACAGAAACAAAACAGTAATTATCTCAGCACATTGTAAAAGCAACTTTCAAACCTTCCACAAGGCTTTGGGAGTGAAACAGGCGTGGGATTCAGTTTTTTAAACAACCTGTTCAGTGGGCGTGGCTTAGTTGGTGGGTGTGGCTTGGTCATGTGACTGGGTGGGCATGGCCAACTCGACATCACTCATGTCAAGGTGTGCTTCTCCTCGCCTGGCCTCTCATGACGGTGGGGATGCTGCAACGGTCATAAATATGAAAAATGGTCGTAAGTCACCTTTTTTCAGTGCCATTGTAACTTTGAATGGTAATTAAATGAACTGTTGTAAGTCAAAGATTATCTGTACAAAAATACAAAAAGCTTCTTTGCTTGCAAAAAACTGCCCTAAATACCAATGATTAGATTAAAAATGCCTGCAAGCCAGAGTTACAAATCAGGCAGGGTTCCAGAGCACCTTGAGGAATGAAAATAGTTAAAATGCAGTGATAACTATCAAGCAGCCAATTCTTGCTCATAAAGTGAAACCCTTTAGCAGAGAGGTCATTTAAGCTCTCCAAAAAGAGCACACCCAGGAGAAGCAATCCTTAGATTGATTTGCACCACTTAAAGATACTAGCTGGTCTCACTCATCTCACAAGATGAGGAAATCATCCAGATTTAAGGAAAGGTCACATGCCCCCCAGAAAGGCAGTAAAAAGAATCAGTGCCAAGCTTGCATCCTGCCTCTTGGAAGTACACCCCAAAAGGACAGTGCCAGATAGTACTAAAGCAGTGAGGAAGACCCCCTCCCCAGATAGAAAAAGAAACCATGAGGCAGGAAAAAATTCAAACAATACAAATAATTAAAGCACAACAGTAGCTGTTGCTTGTTGAAGCTGAATAGGGAAAATTATCCTATGAATAATCACAGGATTAACTGTCACCAAGCACAGAATCAACCTTCACTAAAAACCAGTTTTAGACCAAAACTCAGAAAGGGTATGTAAACTCATGTTTGAATGTCAATCTAGCTAGCCAAGAAGCCTTGTTGAATGTCACTCATCTTGGTTCCCTGTCACTAAAAGCTTTGCTTCATTATTCAATTATTTCTTCAAATTTCCTCCCAATAGCAGTGTAAAAAATCTTAAAACAACCCTTCTCCTTTAAGAAAGCCAAGCCTCAAAGCTCTGGAGACAGGAAGTCTAGGCTACTGGCAAGAATGTAATAAGGGTGGAAAAAAAGGAGATTGCTTCTAACTACCGGTTCTCCGAACTGCTTAGAAAGTTAACAAGGGGTTCTATAGAACAGGACAGAACCAGTAGAATCCCACCCCTGGAGTGAAGTATTGTTCCTGTGACATCATAGCCAAGACAATGGAACTCCTCCCCCTTCAGGTAGACTAACCAAACACCTGAAGGCATGAAAGAATGTAACAACTTGACCATGGCAAACTTGGAAAAGACTTCCCTGCCAGGGCATCAGATATTCTTGGTAGTGAAAGAGAGTAGTCTTGTGAGGCATGGATGCCTATCAAAAGTGGTTGCTATCCAATGATTTTTTTTTTGTTTCATAGATTGTAGTGGCCTTTGAAACCAATTTGCATTAGATGAGCCTCAAAATTTTAGGAAGTGATATATGCACTACAAAGTTCAATTGTCCCACCAGAGGCAAAAATACTTCAGATCACTGCTACACAACAGTAAAAGATGCTTATAGGTCTTTATCATGAGCAGCTGTGGGACACTCTGATCACTGCATGATTCACCTTGTACCTGGCTACAGACAAAGACTTAAAAACATGAAACCAACAATTAAATCAGTGAGGGACTGATGAGGCAAAGCTGAAGCTTCAGGCTTGCCTTGATTGCACTGATTGGAATGTTTTTGAAGATACCTCTGCAGACCTAGGTGAGTTCACGGATACTGCAACATCATATGTCAGCTTCTGTAAAGACCTATATGTACCAACAAGGAACCTGCAAATATATAGTAACAATAAACCTTGGTTCACAGTTAAACTTAAGCAGCTACGTTGTTGCAAAGAGAAAGCCTACTGCCAGATCCATGTATCTGCCATTCTTCAGAAGGGAGGGGGGAGTTGGTATAAGAAATCCTTTTTGATGTAACCTGGATATATTAAATCTTATATTGAATTTGGATAACCCATGATATCCATGGAGGGACAGAGACCAGATGCACGGAACCCTGTCACCTTTGAAAAGAGACAACCACAGGATGAAGAGACCATAAAAATTCCTGCATGGAGATGTCTCCTGGGAACCTCAAAAAAATCATTCTCAGAAGTTTTTCCCCGAATGCCATCACTCTGCTAAACAAATAATTCCCTCAACACTGTCCAAAGAATTTACAAAGTCTGCATTACTGTTACTATTAATCTCATCACTCCTTATCACCCATCCCCTCCCACTTGTGACTGTATGACTGTAACTTTGTCACTTGTATCATTATGATTTATATTGACTGTTTCCTAGTATGATTTGATTGCTTATTGTACCCTCTGACTATTATTAAGTGTTGTACGTTACGTTTCTTGACTCTTGATGAATGTATCTTTTCTTTTATGTACACTGAGAGTATTTGCACCAAGACAAATTATTTGTGTGTCCAATCACACTTGGCCAATAAAGAATTCTATTCTATTCTAAGTAGAAGTGATTTCTCATTATTCTTTCCAGCTAGGAGAATTCTTGCAGATGCTTCTTAAACCAGATAGACAGCTGATTGTTGACAGTCAAAGATACTATATTCACCAAAAAGGCCAGGGCAATTCTGGGCTTTTAAGGCAAGTCACTCAATTTTACTGCTTTAAGTATTAGCCTTTAAAACTATGTCACCCAGAGTCTTATGGAATTGGTGGTGAGGTTTCTAAATCCAATAAACTAAGTAAGCTACACAGTCTTCTAAATAAATAATAAACAATTAAATAGTTGCTACTTTTCTATCAAAAATATCATTCAACTTTTACATAAATAAATCTTTATGCTTTCTCTTGTATTTTTGTTTTCCTGTTTACATTCATTAGATGTATTTAAAGCACTTACACTTTCTACTGTATACATAATATCCTTTTACTGCTCTCTGTAGATATTTATTTATTTATTTTGTCAAGCGATTATAAGATAACAGGTATAAGTATAACACAGTTATGAATACATTAGATGGATACATATAAGAAAAAGAAACAATAGGACAGGGACGGTAGGCATGTTGGTCAGTCATGAAGAAAGGCATATCTATTTCACTTAAATATTTGTTAAAAAGTTAAGGAAGTCATTTGTCTAGGTTAGCAACAGGCTAAGCTTGCCCCTTCGGGGGCATACATTGAAAGGGGTATTACTGCTACAGTGCTATTCTAGGACAGGGCGTAGCCTGCTTGACTATGCAGATGTTCATGTGCCTAGAAGGATGTTTTCTTTGGAAAAGCCTTGTTACCTGTCTCCTGGAGCAGGGGTCTCCATCCTTGGCAACTTTAAGACTTGTGGACTTCAACTTCCAGAATTCCTCCACCAATTTTGCTGGCTGAGGAATTCTGGGAGTTGAAGTCCACAAGTCTTAAAAGTTGCCAAGGTTGAAGACCCCTGTCCTGGAGCACTTGCAGACCTCCTAGAGGTAAACATGCTGCTTTCCAAGATTCATAGTAATAAACATATCCTGTGATGACAAAATAAATATAACAAAATCCCATCAATCCATCTCTTCCTTTATAGTTCCCTAATATGAGAAGTTTTTTTACTCCTGGATGGCTGTTTCAGGTTTTTGGGGAAGTAAGGGAAATTGGAAGCTTATTTCTAGGCATATTCAGTGGAATAACGTGTAGCGTGAAAGTTTACAATAAGTGTGTGAGTTTATGTATATGTGCACATGCACACTTTATTTGGTGCAAAGGCCAAATGTGAAATGTATTGGTGGCCATTTATCACCATAATAGTTCAGCAATTTATTTTTCTCCCAACTCTGCTTTAAACATTCTCAGAGCTTCTTATGAGCCAATGATATATGGAAGACAGGATGTTGAATAAAATAACCTCTCATCTCAGCAAGCAGAACACTTTTTGTGTGCTGAGTTTTGTTATTTAAATAAATATGTGACGTGTTCTATCAGGACGTGCATTTTTCCCAATTTCTTTGGTGATTTTTATGGTTCTCCTCCATCTTCTCAGTTTGAGTTATTTGTCCTGTTTTGTGACCAGATTTGCTTTAGATGCTTAGAAAATCTAAATAATCAACAGAAACCTTGCTACCAATTTGGGGTTCTTTCAGTAAAGTAAATCTGATGGTTTTTTATATGGATCTAGCGGAGGCTTCTTAGAATGGCTTAGAGCAGTGGTGGGATTCAAATTTTTTTACGACTGGTTCTGTGGGCATAGCTTGGTGGCGTGGCGTGGCTCGGTAGGCGTGGCTTGGTGGGCGTGGCTTGGTGGGCGTGACAGGGGAAGGAGACTGTAAAATCTCCAGTCAGAGGTGGTATTTGCTGGTTCTCTGAACTACTCAAAATTTCCGCTACCGGTTCTCTAGTCAGAACCTGCCTAATACCATGGTCAGAACCTGCTGAATACCACTTCTGGAAATAATAAATTTAGACCAGCTTGAGAAAAAGTCTAATTTTACCCAGTATTTAAAAATGTGGCAGAATTTCAGAAGGGTTCGAGATACTCTGAATTGGGTTCCTTAACCGTTTTCTGCCAGGCCCCTTTGGGGGGTCTTTCAAGTGTTGCGATTTTTTGATGTTTCATCAAAATGATCAGAGAGTTGAAGAAGTGGATTTAGGTAAAAGTGGGGACTGTTTGGAGTTACAGAAATAAGATGGTAAAAGCAAAAGAGACTCGAGCAGTTTGAATTATCTGAATCATTCTACTGGTTCAGGCAGTGTGCTGAATGATTACAGGAATTAGATTCAATCTTATATTTATTTAAACGAGCAAGAAATATGTGGTAGTAAGGAGTTAGTATGTTCCCATGAAGAGCCTATACTGAATTTCATTTGATGTAAATACTTTTTCTTTTTTTTCTGCCAATATAAACCAAATTTAGCGAAAATTTAACCAAAAATGATATTTCTGAGATTATTTTTCTGCTTGAAGCAAAGCCCATCTTAGCCCTGAGAATTGAATATTTTAAGTGTCTTGCTGGATGCGCCAATTTCTGCTTTTATTCAACTCTTTTAAAGTGATGTCTCAAGTAAGTGTCCCATACTAAGTGAGTTTTCTTTTCTTTCCATTTTTGCTACAACTTTCTACCATTGTGTAGAGCCGTGTTTTTTAAGCTAAAAAGAAATAGATTGAGCCCACTAATAATTTTAGTTGCTACTTCTTACAATTTTGCCAGCATTCTTTTTGATACTAGATGGTTTGAGCTATAAGCTGTATTTTAAAGGATAGTGGTGCCATAGTTTATGTATAATATTGGCACTTTATTTTCAATCCTTCAATTGTGGGTATCAAGGAAATTTTCCTGCTACATGGTGATCTGACACTTTTAATTTAAGGCTCCAATATTTTTTCCTTGATAGTAAATATTTAGATAATATAGAGATTATGGTCTTTCTGATGAGGTATTAGAACTGATGGCCAGTAAGCCATCCTAGCTCTCTTGGTTGATTATAGAAAGCAGTTTTTAATGTGGCTTCTCAAATAGCTTCTGGGATAGAGACTGGCTTCTTTATATTAGGCAGAGATGAGCAACCCGCAGATCAGTTGTAGTCTAGTTTTAGAACTCTGAGGACTTCGATGCTGAAACACAACCAGATTAGCAATTTTAACAAGACTGAAACCTTGGAAAAATGTATAAGTGTTTAGATGGCTTTATACTTTACACTTCCCAAAGAGCATGAAAACCAACTGTACTTATTTTTAAAACTCCCAGATATTTTGATTCCATTCCTTTCAGTCCCTAGTGCTTTAAAAGAGTAATTTTTGTCCTGCCCTTATACTATTTCTGTGCTGGAGCTTGGAGGGAATGCATGTGTGGAGTATGAAACTCTTCACTTTTCCTGGTTCTTTGGGGGATTTTGATACCATTGAAGGGGGAGGCAAATGCCGAAATGGATTGTTGGGAGTCAACTGTTTCATGGGTCAATGCTAAATGCACTGAACAACAAGGATAAAGCATTCCTGGATCACTCATTGTCAAGAGCAGCTGCCTTCTTAAAAAGAGAGATTGGCCATTTCAACTCATATGTATATAAAGCTAGCATGTGGTTAATGCCATGAGCCCTTGATAGGGGATCCCGTTGAATGGCAACTTTTCCAGAATGCCAATAAAAACAAGATTAGGTTGAGAAACCATGCGACTAATAATTTCTGATCATAATTCAAATATTAAATATGACAAACTGGAGATGGGGAATCTGTGGCCTTCTCATATCACTGGACCAGCACTGGCTAGTCACATATGGAGTTGGAACTCAACAATTTCTGGAGGACAAAAGCTCCCATGGGAACCCTAAGTGATATGGATTGTGTTATTTGAATATTACGCCTTCTTCTGTATTTTACATGTAAAACAAGTTTAAAGTAGATAGTCAAGGACCTTCTTGGTTGTCATATTTTTAGCTTTTAAAAATGCTAATACAGTAACCTTTTACAGAGAAGATAGCTTTACTGGTTTGAGGAAAAGACTGATAATTTATAGCATTGATCTTATGGATGCCATTATTAAAATGAAAGGAAGAAACCATGAATAATGTATTATGTGAACTAAAGTCCTAAAGGTATTGCTTACCTGTCATATGTATATAGTGTCCTTCTTTATTGCTGTTCTTTTATATGCTAACTTCGCTAAATGATAATATACTCTCATTTGTTCTTGTTTTATTTTTCTTTCAATGGCAGTGCAAGTTTTAGGACTTGTCCTGGAACCCCTTGTGAAGGACCTAAACCCTAGTGAAACAAACACTGAATAGCAATCTAGATGATTTTAAAAATCATTCAAAAAATGCAAATTAATGATTATTGAAAATGATTCTTCTGAATGAAAAAAAAACTAAGCAAAACATGGAGAAGTCCCTCAGTAGGCTTACTTGCTTGGAAAATGCATATCACGGAATCAGTTGTTCCCAAGGCATTCCCAGATGTACAAACTTCTATCCCCAGAATCCCCCACTCAGCATGTGCATTGTTTAGAATTCTAAGCATTGAAATCCACCCATCTGCAGGGTGCCTAGATTGGAGAAAATCAACTTAAACTTTTGAAATATTTCCAGCTATTTTGGAAATATCAGTTTTTAGACCAAGGGCCAAATAAAGGAAATGATTAAATTAGATGCACTTTGAAAACAATATTTTGCAATTTTGATGTGCCTATTCTAGTATCTGGGTGAAGCTCAAGGATTTGTATTGCTTTCAGTGGGACAGCAGAGTGTTCCAGTGTGAACCATGAAGCGTGCAAGCATGCTAGAGGCATTTTCATTTAATGGAAGGAAGTCAGTATCACTTGAAGAAATACAGGGGAATGGACTCACATGTTGCTTTTGACATGTCAGGAGTAATTGGAACTGTACCCTTCTAGGCAGCTGCTGTAGTTCACGGGCTTTCACAACACCATTGTTTCCATTCCCCAATGGAGAAGTAGTTTGAAACTGTTTAATGTTATCTTCAGTTGTAACGGGAGAAAAAAGAAGTAAAAGCTATTTCTGTACAATTTTGCCTTGTGTTGCTGCAGATTGTGCAACAAGAAAAAAAACAACCATCTAGGACAGGTCCATACTTCCAGCTTCTCTACCTCGCTCTTATTACTGAGATGATTTACATATGGCTTTTCACAAACTGGGAGATTGTATGGTAAACCTCAAGCTGGAAAGAAAATTATATGAAGGGAACTAACCGCTCCATGATCACACGGACTGTGGGTGTCTTATTAACACAGCGAACTTACGTTCATTTTATTGTTGGTTTTATAATTGAAGTGTCCATTTAACAGAATTGCCCCAGGTATGCTAAGACTCGGCCAAAACCTTTTGGAGAGATGCCAGTGGTGGTTAACATTAAAATTATTTCCTTACAAGGTTGAGAGTAAATTAAAATCATTTGGATCTTTAGAAAGGATGTTTTAAAGTCCAGTTTGATAATAGAAACAGCAATAACATTTATGAAGCTAGAAAGTTGGAATATATATTGTTCTTGAGTTTTTAAGAAAGTGTGAGAGGCCTAGACTCTTTAATGGAAGAAGCAGGTTTGAATACAACGTGTCCAGCTTAGCTTCTCTTCCCCCTTGCCAACCAAGTGTCAAAAGATGGTCATTAAATAAATATCAGGAGTGAAAATTTCTAGATTCTAAATTCCCAAATAGCCTCAGAAAATAAAAATAAGCTTTTTTTGCTCTGAACTTTTATTTTTATGTACATTCTTAGCAAGAATAGTGGTTTATACAATAATTCACTGTATAGCATGTGAAGCCTTTTCAATCACAGATCTTTAAGAGCACCTTTCTTTGCATTTTTTGGAGTCCTCTGTCATTGCTATACTTCCGCTATCCTGATTTTATAAATAATATTTACTGTATTTATTAGATGAGGAAGTTTGCCCACCTCTGTATATTCTGGGCAGCATACAATATTAACAGAAAAAAAATATTATCTGTATATGTGGAAAACAAAGTCCTATAAGTACTTTCTCTAGCCCAAGGACTGGGGAACAGTTAATTTTTCAGGGATTTCTTAAAAGTTGCTAGGGTGGAAGCCATAAGGATCTTTGGGGACACTCTGTCAGGGGAGAGGAGTTGTGATAGGCAACCTCCTGGGTCCTAACAATTGGCATTGTTTAACTGGAGGATCTGTAGCTCACCAACTCTGCCTCATATTTATTTCTAGACATTATTACAAAGATACAGCACATATATGACAAAGATAAGACATAAGTTCTGCCTACAACCTAATTATAAAGAAGACACAAGGAGAGATAAATAGGAATAGAAAGCATGTTTCACATATATTAAGTGGGGAAAAAATAAAATCTCTAGATATGATTCAAAGTCAATAGAGATACAAAGACACTAAAAGAGAATGTATATAGTCAGAAATGGAATCTTAGATATATGATTGACATAAATATCAGCAGAACAAAAAGAAAGGGAGGAGGCTTAGAACAAGAAAAGAGAATTAAATACATTCAATAGCTAATAGATGAATAGCAGATTAACAGGGTTGGAAGGGACCTTGTAGGTCATCTAGTCCAACCCCTGCCCAAACCATTTCTGACAAATGGCAGTCCAGTCTCTTCTTGAAAGCCTCCAGTGATGAAGCTCCCACAACTTCTGAAGGCAAGCTGTTCCATTGGTTAATTGTTCTCACTGTCAGAAAATTTCTCCTTATTTCTAGATTGAATCTCTTCTTGATCAGTTTCCACCCATTACTCCTTGTCTAGCCTTCAGGTGCCTTGGAAAACAGGTTGACGCCTTCCTCTCTGTGGCAGCCCCTCAATATTGGAACACTGCTATCATGTCTCCCCTCATCATTCTCTTCACTAGAGTAGCCATGCGTTCTTCATATGTTTTAGCCTCCAGTCCCCTAATCATCCTGGTTGCTCTTCTCTGCACTTTTTCTAGAGTCTCAACATTTTTTTTATAGTGTGGTGACGAAAACTGGATGCAGTATTCTAGGTGTGGTCTTACTAAGACTTTATAGAGTGGTATTAGTACCTCCCTTGATCTTGATTGTATCCCTCTGTTAATGCAACTTAGGATTGCATTGGTTTTGCAGCTGCTGCTGCACACTGCTGGTTCATGTTTAGCTGGTTGTCCACTAAACCTCCAAGACCTTCTCACTGTTACTGCTATTAAGCCTTGTTTCACCCAGTCTATATGTGTACATTTGGTTTTTCTTGCCTAAATGTAGGACTTTACTTTTCTCTACGTTGAATTTCATTTTGTTAGATAGGGCCCAGTGTTCAAGTCTGTCAAGATCCATCTGGATCTTGAGCTTATCTTCTGGGGTGTTGGCTATTCCTGCCAGCTTAGTATCATCTGCATATTTGATAAGTTCCCCTTCTATTCCTTCATCTAAGTTGTTTATGAAGATGTTGAAGAGTACTGGGCCTAAGATGGAACTTTGTGGTACCCCACTGTTTACTTCCCTCCATGTAGAGCCATTAAGGACTACTCATTGCGTATGGTTTGTCAGCCAGTTGTGAATCCATCTGGTGGTGATGCTATCTATCCCACTTTGTTTTAGCTTACCAAGAAGTGGGTTGTGGTCTACTTTGTCGAATGCCTTGCTGAAATCTAAGTATATTATGTCCACAGTATTTCACTGGCCTATTAATTTAGTCACTATGTTGAAGAATGAAATAAGATTGGTTTGGCATGATCTGTTTTTAACAAACTCATGCTGACTGCTAGTTGTTACTTTACTCGTTTCTAGATGTTGGCAGATCTGTTTTTAATTATCTTTTCCGGTATCTTCCTGGGTGTTGATGTTAGGCTGATTGGTCTATAGTTTCCTCGGTTTGCCCCCCCCGCCCTTTTTTTTTTAAAGATGGGAACCACATTAGTTTTTTTCCAGTCCTCTGGTAGTTCCCTGATGCTCCAGGATTTTCAAGCAGAATACAAGGATGAGGCAACACAGAACGCAATAAAAAATATGATGGTAATCCTAATTACGGCATGTGGGAATGGTTGAAAAATCAAGGGGGGAAATGAAAGAGAAAAAAATGACCATGAAGCAGCAGAAATCTGCAGGAGCATGTGGAAAATCATGAATCAGCACACAACTTTTCAATTGTATGAAAAGAGACAGAATGTACAATTTTATAGATTTTATAATGGCCAAAGTGGTAAGATTTAACAACTGGGTTAAAAATTATCCCCAATCTCTGATATTAAGAGGTTGAATTAATGAAGTAGATTTATGATAAATCACACACACAGGGACATAGAGAGTGTGTGAAAGAAAAAGAAAGATAGAAAACGTGAAGTAGAGAAGTGTTGCTTTACTAGAATTTGGTTTAATAGTACAGTGGTCAAGAAAAAAACAGAGCAAGCATGAAATTGAGAGGTTGGGGCAGGAAAACATAATTAGAAAAAAAACTATAGTGGAAGTCACCACATGGAAGCAGAAGCAGCTTCCTTAACTACAGTAGGTGGTTTCAAGAAATTTAAATTACACTTTCTGTTCTCATCTACTAATATGGGCATTGGAAGAGAGTTTGAAGAGAAAATTTTGTAAATTGTAGTCTCTCACATTTAGAGGGTATCACATGGGGAACCCTAACCTTAAGTTGAATCTAAGATAGAAAAGATAAGGATGCATAGGGGGAAAAACATAGGGGAACATTATTAATAAACGGTAAAATAAGAAAAAGGCAAGATTCACACATAGCAATCTCAAAGCCTCAATTCCAGCAGACATTTTATCATTGTTGGACTATTACCCTTGATAGAAGCAAAAAATGATGGGGAAGGAATGGCAATTTGCGTCCTCAGAAGGTCTATGACAGCATGGGCATTTCAATACCAACCAACCAATTTCTTGATCAAAGCAATAAACAAAATCACATTATGTGATCATTTGAGAAAGTAATTGCCAGGGAAACCACAAAATCCCGAGAACCCTGAAGCCTCAACATGTATCTCCCAAGATCACCGCTACTAGTTAATACATTATTCTTCTCTAATGAGTTTCCAACTAAAAAACATGTATTCCATATCCAACTGTAGTACTTGGGAATAAGATGCCTTGGACAAGTTGAACCATCTTTATAAGTAATAGTGACTCATCAACACTGTTTCACTCATTTCTTGACTGTTACAGAGCTGATCTCACTTTGGATGAAAGTTGGAGGTATTTTCTAGTGAGGCCTTGATGCAACAAGCATCAACAAACAAACAAATTGCTGGTGTGTATAGCAGATTAGAAACTTCTTTACTCAACTCTTTAACCTACTTATAAATAAGGAATGAAACATGTCATTTATTTCAGTGCAGTTTTACTTCTGAATTCAGAGTTAGAACCAGGCTGTAAAATTATTAAAAGTTCAAATTCTCCTCTCTTTT
The DNA here is from genome assembly GCF_049901715.1 of Pseudonaja textilis. Taxonomy (NCBI): domain Eukaryota; kingdom Metazoa; phylum Chordata; class Lepidosauria; order Squamata; family Elapidae; genus Pseudonaja; species Pseudonaja textilis. The sequence continues at coordinate 151,373,674 of NC_141991.1, forward strand.
GCACCAGATGACCTGCAGGAGCTGAAGACTGAAAAACTGTTCTCATCCAAAAGGATGTTGAGAATGGCTTGTCCAAGCATACCCAGTTCTTTCCCTTTCTCCTTCTCAACTGTGTCTCATGAAGATTATCCAATCTCAATCCTCATTTCTTTGTAGACTGTATTCCCTATTACAGAGGAAATTTCCTTCTCTTCTTTCCCAATGACTCCACCTTTCAGGTAAAGCCACCCAGACTGCAATTTTCCCTTCTAGTGCAGAAACAAATACTTTAAATTCTGCCCAGAGTTATGTACAGCCTCCTGAGTTTCCAGAGCTCTTCTGAATGTTGCTGCTGAACATATGAGTTTGACACAACGGCAAAATTATTAAATTATCCTTGATAAAAAACTCCTATCCTTAGGTTCTAAATAACTCTGCATAACCTAATTTAGGGTAAAACCATAGGTATTGGATTGTCTGGAGTTTCATGGTGAACAGGTTGTAACTAGTTCACTATTGATCTGCTGCCTTCAAATGATGGGTTGTCATGGGCCTAGCAAACACTCAATCATTCCTTGAGTTTCTCAGGGGGTGAATACAGTTGTCTTGTGGCCTTTATCACCTCAGTTGGCTGCTTTGTGTAGCTCAAGGAAAGATACCTCCTTCAAAGCCAGATCACTTTAACAAAGAGATGCATTTTTCTGTTTTGTGGAAATGATGCAAGGATGCTCCATAGCTACTGAACCTAAAAATATCACAACTCGGCATTTTGTCTGTTTGTTGATCACAAATGGTTGAAATTGGTTCAATACTATTGCCTTCTGTCCCTCTGTAATACTCTCAGCCAGTTCCTCCATTACCTGCATGCAAAAGATGTGTGTGGGTGGGAGGGTTTCTTCCCTCTCCCATCCTGCTGGTTCCACATAGGAAATTTTCCATGGCTCATCAGGGACAGCCTTCACTTTCTCTAGCTGGCCAGGTTGCCATATTTTGGATTTAAATCCCCTATACCTGGAAGTATGGCCACTGCTGTCTTGCTCTGTCATGTGGCGAGGAGCAGCAGCCATGTTCTGTGTACTAAGCAGTTCTGCTGGAACTGCAGTGCCAGAGCCATCTCTTCCCACACCCCTAAATGTTTGACAGAAATTTTGCTATGGCAAGAGCCCCACTTTGGCTCCGGCTCTCTCCTGCTTCATATGTGGCCAGCCTTCACTAAAATGGCTTCCTTCTTAATGAGGCTTATTTTGTGTTGTGAGTGATGGAGACAAGAGAAAGGGTCAAGGGCTGAAACAGTGTGGAAGCAGGGTGGGGGCTACAGAGAATTACGGCCCAGGATTGAAGAGAATTGGCAAAGACATGTTGGTCTGACTATACTGACTCCAGGCCTTGCCAAATTTGCTTTCACGCGGGCTTTCACCACACTGAAAAAAAGATTAAATAAATAAAAGGACCAAGGCCCCTCCTGCTGCAGCAAAACTGTGTTCAGGGAATGGGGCGGAGATACGGCTCCAGTGGTGTCTGAGAGTGCAGCTTGAAGCTGGCAGGTCCAGGGACAATGAAGCAGACCTTGGCATCAGAGGTTTGGCAGAGAAATGAGCTTGGGTGGGGAAGAAGGGGGGCTGCACAGATGGTCTTGCCTTTATTTCACCCCAAAGGAAAAGAAGATATGGGGGGGACTTGGAAAGGCATTTTCAGGCTCCAGATGCACCCCACACAGTTGTGTGTGGGAGTTCTGACTGACCTTTTATTTGGAGGCCAAGGTGTTTGAATGATTAGATGATCATGAATGATTAGCCTAGGAAGAATTGAGGGGGAGCATCATCCTACCTCCAGCATTTGGTGATACTGAGTTCAAGAGCCCCGCCTGCCTGGCATGACCGAATGTCAGAATTCATGGAAACAACGGCTCCGTTTAAAAGAGCCAACCAGTTGTGGGGAGCAAGAAGGTTGCTTTGTAGAGTCTTGATACTAAAGTGCACTTCCTTTCCCTTCCCTTGACATCAGAATGACATTTCAGAAAACAGTTTTAGGAGGGAGAAGGCATTTAGAAAAAGGTTTTGGTAAATTAGATTTCCAGGTATAGATCCCATCACTGGATTCAAATGTTATGTCCTTCCCCTTCCCTTCCTTTCCCAGTGGCATCTGCGCCCCCTTATTTGCTTGTCTCTTGCGCAGGTGACATAGAGTTGCCGCTCCAGCTAGGCAGAGCTAAATAAGTCCCATTTCCTCTTTAATAAGCAGCCGCTGGATATTACAGGGTACCAGAGGGAGGAAAATGCAAGCTGCCCATCTGCAGCTTCTTTCTATTTGCCAGCTAAGGCAAGACTTCTTCCAAATGGCAAGATCAGGTGGGTGAAGTGGAGCACTGAGCCTTTTTCTCTCCACTACTGACATTGATTGTAATTTCTGTTGGCTATGGAGGATGGGCTTTGTAATCCAGCACACCTGGGGGAACTGGTTAGAAAGGGCTCCTTTAAACGATGGGTTCTTTATTGCTGAACCTTTGCCAAGTCTTGGCTATGGCAGGCTGGCAGCAGAAACCAGGCACAAGTCCTTGTTAGATATCATGGCATAGGTTATAAATGTTTATACTTGCATTTCTTTCTCCTTTTTTAATCATTCATTTCTTTTCAGCATCTTCCATATGTGTGATGCATGCCAAAGAGTTAAAGAAACCTAACCAAGATCAAAACCCACCCTATTGTATTCAAACTAGCATACTGTATAAATATAGGTAATGGATCTAATTGATTCATGAAGCAAGTTGGGGTGAACCCTACCACTGATCTGCCTCACGGGGTTGTGGGGACATTAAAATGGGCCAAGGAAAAACAGGATGCACAATCTTAGGCTGTTGGAGTGAAAATGAAATATAAAGATAACCAATGGCAATAATTTATTAACGAAAATGTTCTCAGATAATAGGGCTGATGTTGTCTGTCAAATACCACTGCCAGAATAGTCCTAGACTGATAACCCAAAGACTTGATCTAGGATGATAATCGTAGTGGCTGATAGCAAAAGACATACAGTTCGGCTTTGTGTTTGCTACCTGATATTCCAGATGATGGGCAGAACTATGCTTGTGATATACCATTCAAAAAAAGAGCATTGCTATATTAAGATATGGGTATCATGTACTATTGAATATAGCAGCAGGGCTACAGCTACACTGACAGGTATTCATGTACCAAAGCTGAATAAGCTGAGCTTTCATTTTGTTCTACTTTATTTGAAGCTTTCTTCTGATGTGTGTAGAAAGCTTGTTCTTTTTTAGCGGAAAGACAGCAATGACATGAGCAACAACACAAATACTGTTTGGGCAGCAATATTGTTAGGTGTTCCAGGGAAGGGCACTGCAATCTGACAAGTATACCCTAAGATCCTTTCTGGAAGAACACTTGGGTTACCTGTGGCTATTTCTATCCATTGTCTCCTGCTTATTTGCCCAGAGTTCAGTTCTAGTTTCTGTGGTTGTGAGGGGGACAAAAATAAACTAGGGTCTTGCAAGCAATTCTGTCTTTATGAAAAGCAATATTGCTTAAACTAGCATATGTCCCGGCAACTTGAAATTCAACACTTCTGGAGGACATTAGGATGGAAAAACATGCAATTTATAAGGTTGTGTCTTTGAGGACAAGGCTGTCTATATCTTAATTTTATTTCTCTACTTCTCAGTCTATACTTTGCCTATGACTTATGTTATACTAATAAAGACTAGCTCTTCTGATACAGTAGCCACACCTGATAACAGTTCATTAGCACATTTATATCACTCTCAAAAGTGTTGAATCTTTTTTCCTGGATTTGCCACTGCCATCCTCCCAGTGAATTAAAATCCTGTAGGGTAACAGGAAGAGCAGGCATCCCTGGGAAGCATAGATATTGTATATACTCAAGGAGAAAGTCACTGATAGTAATGGGATTTGAATTTATGCTTCATGGATCCAGTTCTGGGATCTGCTTACTTATGCCTCAGCCAAGCTTATCACCGACAATCACTAAGATGTGTGTGTTGGAGAGAGGGAGAGAGAGAGAGAGACTATTCTGGTAGCAGTCTATTGCTCAGAGAGGTAAAATTGCCTACTCTGCCTCTTTTTGGCAGCAAATCCTTGAGTAGTTATTCACTGGATCATCTCATAGCAAGGTGTGGGGAGGGGACAGGCAAGGATTGTTTGTAGTCCATTTGGAGGGGAATGGAGAGGAGATATCTAGGATAATTTGAATAGGTGGCTGTATATTTCATAGACCAGCTTGGAATTGTGCCCTGGCAGGGGTCTGCATTATATTTGTCTGTGATTGATGGCTCCCAATAATGGAGTGGAAAACAGTTGTGTAGGGATGAAATTGAGGCCGCTGTCAACCTGGCAAGGGAATGCAGGGTAGTCTGTGGCCAATTACGTGTTTCTGTGGTCTTCAGAAAAAAATGGATTGATTCCTCAGGAGACCTTAGGCCAACACAGTGCCATCCAGGTGACTTGAGCCTGCAAAACCTGCTGTCTGGGAATTTGGGGAATTGTAGGCACAGCACATCCGAAGAGTGCAAATTAGGGAAGATGATTATGACTTGATCTTTGCAGTATTTTGAGTAGCTACCTGGTTTAACCTTTTGTCTCAAGCAACCTGACATGTTATCTTTCTAGTTTGAATTCTAAGGTGTTTGAGGGACAATGAGACAGTAGCGGAAGATACCTTATGATTTACCTTAAATTAGGAATGCTTAATTATATATTTATTTTAGTATTTATGCCCAAATCCAATTCATCTGAGTCCATCCCACTTACAGACAGGTTTTTGCAGTATTTTAATAGTTATTTGATGCTTTGATTTCACTGAAAATCAGAGCAGAATTAAAACTATTTTAAGGAAATGTTCAATATGGTGAACTCCAACTGCAGTTTCATATAAAACAACACAGAAATCCATCCCTTTGGTAAGAATTAGCCCTATTTATTTTAGTAGAAATCTTAATAATTGGTAGTATAAGGTGAAAACATGAATGTAACAAGTGTGTGCTTGCATTCAGTGTATCCTTCAGGTACCCTGATCAGAGGATTATCTACAACCGTATTTTTAATGCGAATATGAGTTTGTTTCTTATTAATCTTTGAATTTTCTTTAGTATAAAACAAATTAATGCTTTGGCAGAGAGACTGTTTTGAGAGATCAACCCTTCCTTTATTAGACATCTCCCAGATATATTGCATACAAGTGGTTGGGCTTATGAATAATTCTGGAAGTCCATGTACTGCTCTTTGGCTGGAATTACATCCAAGGCTTGGTTCCATATTATTTTGAAATTATAGAGTCTAGACCTTTTCTGGTAACCTGATTAGTGGAGTTGAAGTACACCTTCTTCAGAAAAAAAATTGCCAAGTAGAAGGGCTTGTGGAACATAAAGGGTGAACAGGAATATGCCAAACACCAGCTCTGTTTAATTGGATGTTTACCACAGCTTTTTAAAAATGTCATTTTGATGAACAAAATTCATTTGTTATTTTGAAGACTTGGAATTCGTATTCATTTAATTTCCCTCTCTTTCTCTATTAAAGATGACCTTCACCCTTACATGATCTTACTTTTCTTTGGAGATGGATTCCAGACGCAGCAGATTTGATAAGACTCCAATATCTGTAGAGCGACTATTCACAGAAAGAATGAGGAATTCAGAGAGAGATCTTTTGTCCCACTAGTGATCTTGGAGTGAACGCATTTTGGAGATGCATTGCCTAAACAGATTCAAGTCCCGTCCTTTTAGCGCTTATCTTTTTTCCATGCCATTTCCTTCAATCCTGTGGTGACAGATGGATGGGAGCAGCTTAGAATAAGTTCCTTGTGGCTCTACCGGCAGTGGGAGGCTTGAATTAAAGATAAAGCATCCTCCCCAAAAGATTTGTAACAGCAGCAAAGAGCTAAATAAATAAAGGAATGGGAAGCCGGCAGGGCTGCAGTGACTGTAGAAACAGCAGTGGGATGTGGGACTTGGCAGTGACAAGCATCTGCTGCTGTGTGAACAACTAGACTGCCTGCCACGTGGCTGAACAGCAAGGGCTGTGAAACTAGAGAGAGAGCCAGGGCAGCTGAGGTGCATAGCATACTCTCCTGGACGGAGCTGGGGCTGGGATCTTGTTGAATATTGGATGTGTGAGAAAAAGATAATAATTGTTTGTTTATTTAAAATGTATTTAAAGTTATTCATTTAAAATATTTATATCTCTCTCATTTTGTATCACACTCTGGGCAGCTCCCAATTAAAAAACAGCACAATACATATATCTATTAAAACCACAAACGTTAAAAACCAAAGTTATATTTCCAGCAACTTTACTAAATCCTCTCACCTGCCTCACCATTCTGGCACTGGGAGGAGAAGCCATGTCGTCAGTGCTTTTCAGAAGGCTAGGAGGGTGGAGGCCTGCAGAACTTAGAAGGAAGAGTAATCTATAAGGCAGGGGCTGCCAGGGAAAAGGCATGCTTCCTAGATTCCCTACGATGGCAATGTTTAAGGGAAGGGGACTAAGAGTCTGCCCACCCTGTCTGTTCTGGTAGGATAGGTATATATCTTTAGGAAGACCCAGGCTTGCAGATAGCCTGCCCTGTAGGGCTTTGAAGGTAATAATAGCATCTTGAATTGCATCTGGAAAGTAACTGGGAGCCAGTGTAGCTTGCACAACAGAGGTTTTCTTTGAGTAAACCTTCCATTACTGAGCTCACTGCCATACTCTAAATTAGTTGTAGCTTCCAGTGGTCTTCAAGGGCAGACCCTTGTACACTGCATTGCAGTAATCCAAACAGGAGGTGATCAAGCTATGAGTGACTATAAGCAAGGCCTCCTGGTTCAGGAGAGTGTGCAATTGGTACAGTAGATGCATTTGTGCAAAGGCCTCCCTAGCCTCAGATGCCCCCTGCTCCTCAAGCTGAGTCTAGGAGGATCCCCAAATTGTGCACCAAATTAGTCCAGGGAAATGCCACTCCATACAGAGACAGAGGTGAAATATCATTTGTGCCTAGGGAAGCAAAAGCCAACAGCTACTCTGTTTTCCTGTGGTTGAGTTGAGCCAAATGCCTCCTCATCCACACTTTTATGGCCTCCAGGCACTCATCCAGAACCTTCATAGCATCACCTGTCCAATTAAGGGTGGAGATATATAATTGGGTACCATAAGCCCATACCATTGGATGATCTTCATCAGTGCTTTTATGTAGATGTTAAAAAAGAGGCAAGGTTCAAGCCCTGAGCATCCCATACTGCAGAGTCCTAGAACTTGATCTATCCTCTCCCTTCCCACCAACATTGACTGGAACCAGCCATGGAGGAAGGAGGAGGATTGTATCAATTTTAACAGATTAACAGTGGTAGAAGGGACCTTGTAAGTCATCTAGTCCAACCCCCTCCCGAGCAGGAGACTTACCTATACCATTTCTGATAGATGGCAGTCCAATCTCTTCTTGAAAGCTTCCAGTGATGAAGCTCCTGCAGCTTCTGAAGGCAAAGCTGTTGCATTAGTTGATTGCTCTCAGTGTCAGAAAATTTCTCCTTATTTCTAGGTTGAATCTCTCCTTGATCAGTTTTCACCAATTATTCCTTGTCTGGCCTACAGGTACCTTGGAAAACAGGTTGACCCCTTCCTCTCTGTGACAGCCCCTCAAGTATTGGAAGACTGCTATCATGTCTCCCCTCATCCTTCTCTTCATTGGATTAGCCATGCGTTCTTCATATGTTTTAGTCTCCAGTCCTCTAATCATCCTGGTTGCTCTTCTCTGCACTTTTTCCAGAGTCTCAACATCTTTTTTATAGTGTGGTGACGAAAACTGGATGCAGTATTCTAGGTGTGGTTTTACTAAGACTTTATAGAGTGGTATTAGTACCTCACTTGATCTTGATTGAATCCCTCTGTTAATGCAACTTAGGATTGCATTGGCTTTTTTGGCTGCCACCACACACCATTGCCTCATATTTAATTGGTTGTCCACTAAGACTCCAAGATCCCTGTCACCGTTTAAGCCTTGTTTCACCCAGTCTATATGTGTACTTTTGGTTTTTCTTGCCTAAGTGTAAGACTTTACTTTTCTCTATGTTGAATTTCAATTTGTTAGATAGTGCACAGTGTTCAAGTCTGTCAGGATCCATCTTGACAGAGCCTATCATCTAGGCCAGAGGTCTCCAAGCTGGCAAATTTAAGACTTGTGGACTTCAACTCCCATCTATGCTGGCTGGAGACTTCTGAGAGTTGAAGTCCACAAATCTTAAAGTTGCCAAGTTTGGGGACCCCTTATCTAGGGTATTGGCTATTCCTGCCAGCTTAGTATCATTTGCATCTTCTATTCCCTCTTCTAAGTCATTTATGAAGATATTGAAGAGGAGAAAGGAGAATCACTATAACACAGTGCCCAGCCTTCAGAGAATGATACAGTGGTCAAAGGTATTGAAAACAGATGAGAAGTCCAGGAGGAAACCCCCAAAGTCTTACAAAAGTCATCAACAACTGTGACCATTCAGTCATTGTTTTAGTCACAGTCACTGTTTTAGTGCTGTGCCATGGCCTGAACCCAGACCGAAAAGGGTCCAAATAATCTGCTTCATCCAGGGCACTTTTTAACAGTTTGCTATATCATGGCTTTCTTCCTTATAAGCTAGGTTATTTTGCCCAGTCTAGAAGAAAAGATAAAGACTATGCCCTCATTTCTAACAAGCAAAGTAAAGATAGATACCTCAAATTCTGTACCATATCAGTATCAGGTCCCCCGCAGAGCCTCAAACCCCATGGACTTACTCACTCATCCTTCCAATGCATTTTAGCCAAATGTGCCGAATTCTTAAAGGGGACGTAGACAGAACACTTACCTTTTGATGTTCCAAAATATACTGCGCATTCTAGAGCATAGGAGAGGACATGTGGAAATGTTTAGTCAGTGAGAACTGTTGCCAAAGCTCTGTGGATATGAATGCAAAGGAATGTTCATGGAAGTTGGGCAGCCTAGAAATTCGGAAAATAAAAAAGCAACTCTTTCTCTATCTCTCACCTTTGGGTAAATTAGTAGACAAGTTGTGCTGTATCCATCTACCACCAGTTGAGAATATGATTTTTTGTTTCCAAACTCATTTCCTATCTAATGTAGAATGTAGCATGTTATTCTTTTTTAAGGAGTGAATAGTTCCTCCCATAATACTTAAGGTCCTTGTTTCCTCCATAATGAATATGTAATCAATAGAGGATGTATTCTTCCAAATACAATACTGGAAATCTGATTGTAAAGTAGCAACTCATGTTCCTCACCAAATAGCCCCACCCTAAATGGCACAAAATGTGAAAACTAGCCCAATGTGTAGTAGCGTACTGTTAAAAATTAGATGCGATCAAACTAAAGGATAGGTAAATCAACTATATTAAGTCTAATGCATACAATTTGCAAAACTAATAAACTTTGTGATATCTCAAGGTCAAAAAACTGTAGCTTAATTTCTTTAATTAAGCTTTATACTAGAAAAAGCTCTGAACTTTTAAGCTTTTGGATTTGTTGCATTTTCTGCAAAGGCTAATCGCAGTAGATGAAGACCTTCTGAATCAAACAACTTAAACCAGTTAATTCAAGGAATAGCTAGCTCATGTGTTCAATTCTATTGAAGAATGGAAATTTAAAAGCTCATATGATTACTGCCCACATTGGATAAAACAATAATACAGTATAGAAAATAATAGCAGTTGCATATATGAAAAACACCATTGCAATTAGCCAGTCAAGCTGCATGGTTTTTATTTTTACTTTGACAAACTTTCATATCCCTTAGTGTGTTATACACTGATTACTTCTCAGTATTATTGAAACAGTCTATATAATGGGTGTCAAACTTGTGGTGTCATGTTGCCGTCACATGACGTACTATGTCATTTTTCCCCTTCACAGAAATGGGGTAGGCATGGCCTGCATGTGACACATCCGGCCCATGGGCCACCAGTTTGACACCCTTGGTCTATATGAATGTCTTTGATTGTCTAAGCAATCCTTCAGGGCTCAACATTTTTTCTCCTCCTGTTTAACATCTAAAACAGTGATTATTAACATTTAACAGTGAAACCACTGAGCTAGAATGGCTAGAAAGCAGCATTGCAGATAAACTCTGCCCACAGCATGGAGTTTGATCCTGACAGGCTCAAGGTTGACTCAACCTTCCATCCTTCTGAAGTCAGTAAAAGGAGGACCCAGATTGTTGTAGGCAATATGCTGTCATTGTAAACTGCTCAGAGAGTGCTGTAAAGCACTATGAGGCGGTGTATAAGTCTAAGTGCTATTACTATTCTGTAGAGGCTATGTGAGTTTGGATGGGAAAGAATAGACTCAAGTTCAATCCTTTTAAACTCAAGTAACTATAGATTTTTTAGCCCCCCTCCCCCTTCCAGGGTGGGATGTTACCGGTTTGGCCCGGTTCTGTAGAACCGGTAGCTCTGAAGAGCAGCAGTCACCGAACCGGTTCACTACAACAACCTTTTGGTGGTCTGTTTGGCCCACCCGCCCGGGCTCTTGGCTGTCCTTTATTTCCTGCTTTTTCAACCTCAGCTGCTTTGCGTGGCACATCTGCACATCTGTACGCAGCACTTGTCAGCTGTCTGGCAGCTGATGTTTTTGCAAACATTGTACATGTGCATGCAGCAAAACGCACTCTCACCAAACTGGTAGTAACACCGGTTGAGTCCCCCCTGCCCCCCCCTCCCCCCAGTTTTGGATCCTCTCCATCTTTGTCTTGGATGAGGTTGCACTTCCCCAATCAAAAGTAGAACAATCTTTCAGCAAAGCTGTAAGTCCAAGATGACCGTTCACTATTATTTTATGATGTGCCACTTGTGTTCATTGTTAAATAAGGACGCCCACCAGACTGTCAAGAACGGCCTTGGCATAACCAATCCTGTAGTTGGATTATTGCAATGTGCTCTACATAGGGCTGTTCTTGAAGACCATTTGAAGATGAAAGCTGGTCCAGACTGCAGTGGTATGAGCTGCGTTGGGCAGGCCTCAGTATGCACATTCTGTATGAACCTCTGCTCCATGAGCTGCACTGGCTGCCGGTGGGCTTCTAGGTACCATCCCAGTATTTGGTTTTCATCTTAAAGACAAATTCTTGATGAATGTATATTTTCTTTTTATGTACACTGAGAGCATATGCACCAAGACAAAATCCTTGTGCGTCTAATCACACTTGGCCATTCATTCATTCATTCATTCATTCATTCATTCATTCATTCATTCATAAAGCTCTTCATGGCATAAGGCCAATTTACTTAAGAGACCATCTATCTCCCATGGTTTCTGCCCATCCAGTGAGATTAGCAGAATCAATGTGCTTGTCCCCTCACTCAAACAATGTGTTCATCAGGATCGAAGAAGCATGCCTTCTTTGTTAAACACCCCTGGAATGATACTTGGAATGAACCGTGGTGGTGCAGTGCTTAGAGTGCAGTTCTGCAGGCTACTTCTGCTGACTGCTGGCTGCCTGCAGTTTGGCAGTTCAAATCTCACCAGGCTCAAGTTTACCGAGTTCAGTAAAATGAGGACCCAGATTGTTGGGGGAAATATGTTGAATCTGTAAACTGCTTAGTGAGGGCTGTAAAGCACTATAAAGCAGTATATAAATCTAAGTGCTATTGATATTGCTACTTCCCTCCCCATAAATACATGTCACCCCACCAGATATTCTAGAAAGATTAAAAAATGTGGGAGTTCTTCTAGGCCTTATGGAAGAGGGGTAATAGAGGTCTGCTGGTTATGTTTTTGTTGGAGGGTGTGTTTGGCCAGATGCAATGGACTTCTTTGCGGTTTTTCTTATTTGAAATAAACAGTCCAGAATTGTTTTAGAATCAGGTGGCCTCTAAACTTCAGAAATAAATAAATGTTCACCAAAGTTATTATTTGCAGGTGGTCACTGCACTATTCACATTTATCAATGTCTAAACCAAGGGTCGTCAACCTGCAGCTCTGGAGCCGCATGTGGCTCTTCTATCCTTTTGCTGTGGCTCGCTGTCGCCGGTTGGCTCCACAGTTGATAGGACTTTTTGTTAGGACAGGTAGAGGAAAAAGAACATTGCGCTAGAAGGAGACTCTATGATGGCGGAAGCATACTTCTAGTTGACAGAGGAAAAAGGACACAGTGCTAGAAGGAGACTCTATGGTGGGGGAACTGAACTTCCGGTTGGCTCCAGAATTGAATGGTGGGGGGGGCTTCTAGTTAGGACCTTTGTGGCTCTTTGAGCGTTTAAGGATGCCAACCCTTAGCCTGATGGATTACATCCCAGTGTTTTAAAGTAGCTGGCAGAGGTCATCTCAGAACCACTGCACCATATCTTTCAAAAATCCTGGAGCACCGGGGAACTATCAGAGGACTGGAAAAGAGCTGATGTGGTTCCCATCTTCAAAAAAGGAAAAAAACCAGACCCAGGAAACTATAGACCAATCAGCCTAACATCAATACCCGGGAAGATACTGGAAAAGATAATAAAAAAACAGATCTTCCAACATCTAGAAACAAGTAAAGTAATAACTAGCAGTCAGCATGGGTTTGTTAAAAACAGATCATGCCAAACCAGTCTTATTTCATTCTTCAACACAGTGACTAAATTAGTAGACCAGCTAAATACTGTGGACATAATATATTTAGATTTCAGCAAGGCATTCGACAAAGTAGACCACAACCTACTTCTTGGTAAGCTAGAAAAAAGTGGAATAGATAGCACCACCACTAGATGGATTCGCAACTGGCTGGCAAACCGTACTCAACAAGTAGTCCTTAATGGGTCTAAGTCTACATGGAGAGAAGTAAACAGTGGGGTGCCACAAGGTTCCATCTTAGGCCCAGTACTCTTCAATATCTTCATTAACGACTTAGATGAGGGAATAGAAGGGGAACTTACCAAATTTGCAGATGATACTAAGCTGGCAGGAAGAGCTAACACCTAAGAAGATAGGCTCAAGATCCAGATGGATCTTGTCAGACTAGAACACTGGGCCATATCTAATAAAATGAAATTCAATGTAGAGAAAAGTAAAGTCCTACACTTAGGCAAGAAAAACCAAAAGTACACATATAGACTGGGTGAAACCAGGCTCAGTAGCAGTAACTGTGAGAGGGATCTTGGAGTCTTAGTGGACAACCAGCTAAATATGAACCAGCAGTGTTCAGCCACCGCCAAAAAAGCTAATGCAATCCTAAATTGTATTAACAGAGGGATACAGTGAAGATCAAGGGAAGTACTAATACCACTCTATAAAGACCACACCTAGAGTACTGCATCCAGTTTTGGTCACCACATTATAAAAAAGATGTTGAGGCTAAAGTACAGAGAAGAGCAACCAGGATGATTAGGGGATTGGAGGCTAAAACGTACAACGAAGGGTTGCAGGAACTGGGCTTGGCTAGTCTAGTAAAGAGAAGGACCAGGGGAGACATGATAGTGGTCTTCCAATATTTGAGGGGCTGCCACAGGGAGGAAGGGGTCAAGCTATTTTCTAAAGCTCCTGTAGGCCAGACAAGGAATAATGGATGGAAACTGAACAAGGAGAGATTTAACCTGGAAACAAGGAGAAACTTTCTGACAGTGAGAACAATCAAACAATGGAACAACTTGCCTTCGGAAGTTGTGGGAGCGCCTTCACTTGAGACTTTCAAGAAGAGATTGGACTGCCATTTGTCAGAAATGGTATAGGGTCTCCCGCTTGGGTGGTGGGTTGGACTAGATGATCTATAAGGTCCCTTCCAACTCTGATTATCTGTATCTGTATCAGTCTAAACTGTTTGATACTAAACAGAGTCCCTATCCTGCTTGGAAGTTATCAGTTAGTCATTTGACCTATCAAAATTAGTTCATACTCCAAAATATATCATTAGGTTTTAATCATTCTTTGCATTCCTTCATATGTGGTATTTAACAAGCAGTAAAAAAACAATTTGGGATAGGGAATGACTTAAACTGTAGATCTCTGGTTTAATGTATTTATTTTATTTTTTGGATTGGCAGGGTGCCAGGAAAGGAAGGTAAATTTGATCCATGCTGACCTAAACCATATATAATAGTTGCGGGGTGGGTTGATACAGAATTTTATTCTGTCATCCAAAAATGTACTGGATTCCCCCCACCCCAAAGTATATTAGGCTACTTGCTTTTCTATAACTTGCACAGTAGTCTTTTTCTACCCACAGATCCTTAACATTTTTGCACTACTTTGTATTTCAGTTTAGTTCCAACCAAATAATTCTTTCTTTCTTTCTTTCTTTCTTTCTTTCTTTCTTTCTTTCTTTCTTTCTTTCTTTCTTTCTTTCTTTCTTTCTTTCTTTCTTTCTCTCTCTCTCTCTCCTTCCTTCCTTCCTTCTCTCTCTCTCTCTCTCTCTCTTTCTTTCTTTCTTTCTTTCTTTCTTTCTTTCTTTCTTTCTTTCTTTCTTTCCTTCCTTCTTCCTTCCTTCCTTCCTTCCTTCCTTCCTTCCTTCCTTCCCTTTCTTCTTTCTTTCTTTCTTTCTTTCTTTCTTTCTTTCTTTCTTTCTTTCTTTCTTTCTTTCTTTCTTTCATCTATCTATCTATCTATCTATCTATCTATCTATCTATCTATCTATCTATCTATCTATCTATCTATCTATCTATCTATTCTATTATTGTGACTCTTTACATTCTAATCCTGCCCTTAAAAGGGTAAGCTATTTGTCCCAATTTTGTTTTGATTGAGTAGCTCCATGTGCTAATTAGCATGACTATTAAAACAATACTGATCTGTTAGAGGTTCTCTAAGGGCCCTTCTCCACTGCTAAGTTGTAACGCTTGGTACCAACCTTGAGTTGAGAGAAAACTATACTGGAATAAAATGGCTGTCTCCTTATGTGACAAAGCCCAACAGTTTTTATCCTTGAGGTGCTTTTGGATGGTGCCAGAATAAGAATTTTTAACACTAGTAAACCTAAGGACATCCTTGGATTGACAAACTATTTTGCATTTGTGGTGCTTGCTAGGGAAGGACACTAGCGTGATTTCAACTTGGTGGTCTTTAATTATATTAGGGTTTTATTGCAGGCTTCCACATGATGTCAGCAGTATAGAAGTTGGTAATAAAATATGTTTATTCTCTACCCTGCTGCAGGTACAATACAGTTAGTCCTTGATTAACAATCTTTTGAGTTTATGATGGCACTGATTTATAGCTGATCCTTGAAGTTGTGGCCATTGCAGCACCCAGTCCTGCAGTTGTGATTCAGGTGCTTGCAATGGCTTGCAATTATAATGGCTGCACCAACTTATGATCACAGATTTGCTGTTTGTGACCTTCATGCTGGCTTCAGATAAGGAAAGTCAGTGGGGAACCTGGCAGGAGGTTGCATTATGGTGATCATGTGATGTCATTCCTAACAACCATGCAGGATTCAAATAAGGACCACAAGTGGAAACTGCTGAACTGCTGTAAACCTGTTGTGAGTCAGGGCAGTCATACAGCATCACATTTTACAACTGAATTGCTTAGTGGTGGAGTTCCTGTTCCCAATTATGATAATTAACTGAGGACTTGTCAGAGAGAGGGAGAGGGAGGGAGGGAGCACACAAACTGCAGCTTTGCCTTTGCAGAATACTGGTCACTTTCTCTGCAGGTTGATCAGTGTTTCTGCCATTGACCTTGACTTAATAACCTGGCAGGTATAGGGGAGACTTGTTTGAAAGAATTATTCTGCTCTCCAGAGCTTGAATGGGTGTGAAGATAATGGTCAGGAACTGGAAGGAAAGGGTTAGGGGTCATGCCCAGTACCTCCCTAAACTAGTCAATAGGTCTTCCTAAAAGGATCATGAATGAGTCATGGCTGAAGAAGCGGGAAAGATTTATTCACACAAAAGTGGATTGTTGTAAGGAGGAAAGCACTATTCTAACATTGGTACAGTTGAGGATAGGTCACTATAAAATGATAATTAGATGAAGAAAACCTCATTAAATTCAGAAAAAAAAGAGAGGCTACTGGAACATATTTGTGCTGTTGTTGGACACCCTGTGTAAGCTATTTACTATATTTGGTCTAATAGCATGGGCTTTTGGCTTGCCTGGGCCACATTGAGTGTGTAAGCATAAACAATGTTAAAAGTTTGCAATCTTGTGGGACCACATTACCAGCTATCCAGGGCCTCATGCAATTTGAAAACTGTGGATTGGACGTGCCCGGTCTAGATTGTTTTTAAACACAAAATTGCATTGTCACTATTTCCAATTTTTCACTTTCAGCTTCATTGTGAAAGAAAAGATTTCAAGGCTCACTTCAATCCTGTAAAAACATCAAGATTAAGGAGACAAACCCCGTGCATCATTGCACTGACCACAGTTATAGATTGCATGTAACAACAGCAAAGCATTGTAATAGCTTTGATGATGGTTAATTTATATGTAACATTACCCAGAATTAGATGTGCTCTAGATCAGGAGTCGCCAACCTTTTGGACCTCAGGGACCATCAAACTCATAATTTTAAATCCTGGGGAGCACTAATATGAATTTTGACTGACGGTGGCTTGCTGACATTGGTGGGAAAGGGAGAGAGAGAAAGAGATCTGATCTAACCTCTCTCTCCACCCCACCCCACCCACACACACAGGCAGGGGTGGGATTCAAATTTCTTAACTGGTTCTTGGGTGTGGCCTAATTTGTGGGTGTGGCTTAGTGGTCATGTGATTGGCTGGGCATGGTTTGTATGTAAACATTATAAATATTTATGTAAATATTGATTTTTTTATTTAAAAAGAGAGCAACTTTTACCCAAAATCAGGCAAAGCAGGCAGGCAGATTGAGTTGCTCACACAATCACAGATTCACTTAGAGATCTATGATTCTGCCATCTGCTACCTGCATTGAATAATAGAAGCTTCAGTCCTAGAAAGGAAGGTTCCGCTCGATCTAAAGACTAGCAAGAAAGCAAGAAATCCAATGATTTTCTGCTTTCTAGCTAATCTAAATCTCTTGGCAGAGCAGAACAGCTGATGGTCGGAAGAAAAAAAAAGGAAAAATAGCAACTTAGCAGGCAAGTTTGCCAGGTAAGGAGTGAGTGAGGGGGAGGGTTCCTGCAGGCACAGCCTTGTGTTCCTGTGCAGCCTGGATTAATTGCTTGGGGTGTGTGTGTGTGCTCTGGGGTGACATTTCTCTGCGGACCACCAAAATTTTCTCGAGGACCACCAGTGGGCCATGGCAGGGGTCCTCAACCCTGAGTCCATGGACTGGCAGTGCTCCATGGCATGCTAGAAACTGGGCCACACAAACAAGCAAAGCCCTATATGTAGGATGCAGGAAGCATGTGCAACCATGCCCCTCCAGCCCCCTGAAACCTCTCTCCAAGGAACAGGTCCCTGGTGCCCAAAAGGTTTGGGGGCTGCTGCTCTAGAGGAATAACACAAGTGTTCCTTGAAGAACATCAATTATTTTTCTTATGCAGTTTCTGTCCACCCTGAAGAGAACTGGATTGAAAACACTGCCCCCTAAGGACAGAAAAATTGCCAGGGCTTTGTACACAATAACAGTACAAATCAGTCCTAGAGACTTAATGGACTTGTGTTGGTGCCTTTGAATCAGTCTTGACTCTTAGGGACTGCCTAGAAAAGTCCCTGCCCTTGTTAAGATTCCAGAAGTGGTTTGCCTTCTCCTTCTTCCTGGAGCTGAGAATGAGTGCCCCAAGGTCACCCAGTTGGCTTTGTGCCAAAGGCAGGACTTGCTCTCATAGTCTCCTGCTTTCTAGCCTCATGCCTTAGCTACTAAGTCATCCTCTTCAATGGGGTTACCTCTGCAATCCATATCATTGCTGGAGAATGAAGCACTCCATCACTTTAACCCCCCCCCACCCAGCAACACCTAGAGGCAGATACATTGATGAGAGCTGGGGCCTGAACCTTCTTTCATAGATATCTGTACACTGGCCCGCGAGGGCTAAACTGATTTTGCTACCATTCATGGTCAGAGGGGAAAAGGACTGTCAAACGTAATGGGATCCTCAAGTCCAGTCAGAGGGAAAATCCTGATAATTCCAGTGGTATAAAAGCAATAGAAGGTTCAGGGCCAGGTACATTATGAAACTCTACTCTTTGTATATGGGGTGTGGTGTGTGTGTGTGTGTGTGGGGGTGCTTTTCTACTATTCTGTTTTGGGTTCTGCCCTGCTGTAAGTGAACCTGGAGGCCCATCTGCTAAAACAGCCAGGAGCCCCAGTGAAGCCAAACAAGAGGCCTTCCTTGATTTTAGGATGGCTAAGGCAAGCCAGCCTCTAGAGGGACGAAGTTCAAATCGGAGACAAACGGAAAAAGGTCCCTCTTCGATCTTGGCGCTTTGGCTGTGATTCTGAAGAGGGTCGAGATAGATCAGGATCGTGGTGGCCTTGGCAGGCCTTTCCTTCTTCTGCAACACCCCACACCTTTAAAATGAAGTGGAAGGGAGGAAGGAAAACCACCCCGAGCTCCAACCTGCACTTTTGAACCTGAAATGGCAGAACAGCTCTTCCCCTCCTCTCCGCGGCAGATACGCTGGCGGACAAAGGAGGCCCTTTAAGCTGGCTTTTCCCTAGGTGAAGCCTCACTCCGTCCTGGTACTGTAATTCCAGCCGCCCTGCTCCCGCCCAAGGATTTGCAGGGGTTGCGGAGGGGAGCTGCCTGCAGCTGGCGAGGCGGGTGAGGGAACCCGATGTTTTCTAGGGAACGGCTTGCAGGAGCAGTCGCTCTTTCCCCCACCAACGCAGAAATCTTCCGACGTGATCGCTGCCGGCACAGTCGGGCCTCCTTCCACAGCCGCTCGCTCAGCCTCGGAAGAAAGGCCCGGCCAGAGCCTTCGGCGCCCCACTTTGACATGCAAAGCTGCTGCGGGGGCTTCGGGCGAGAACTGCCCAGAACCGGGCGGCAGTTTAATCCGACAGCAAAAACATTGCGGTCGCTTGGCTGCCTTTTTCAAACCTTGAGTCAATGAGCCTCTTCTCAGGATCTTGAACCTGTCTTCTCTGCCCAATATCCACACGCACCTCCTCGCTCGCTTTATAACAACCCCGGTGTAGGCACGGTTTCAGGGCCTTCGAAGGAGCGGATTTCCCCCTCTGAGTTCTCCACTTTCACATGGGACCGACTTCGGTTCGGAGACGGGAAGAATGGCGGGCACATTCCATCCCGCATCCTCACCAGAGAAGCCGCCTTCGAAATTAGGAAAGGGGTGCAGGAAAGGTGTGGGGGACGGGGAACAGGCGGGTTGGGCGTCTGCCCGTCCCTTGGAATGCCATAGAGAGCGAGAGTGACTTTCAGCACAACTGACTGGCATCACCTTCGCTCCACTGATGTATGGGGTGGCATTTTGATGCCCAGTGAAAAGCAAAACCTTAAATCGGGCTAGTGTCTCAAGCTTCGGCGGTGCCATGTTCCTTCTCCCTTTTTAAAAAATGCGTCCGTTAGCCTCCCTCGCCGCCCCCCCCCCGCTAGCTCAGAATTCCCCACCAAGGGAAGAGGTGGGCGGCGTGTGTGTGTGTGTGGGGGAGAGATCCTGGCTAGAAGGCATTCTTCGTCTTTGGAGATTATTAATATCAGCTTCAAAGGAATCTAAAACTTGCTAGCAAGCGAGAAGAGTTTCTGAATGCTCTGTGTGTGCGTGTGTGTGAGCGTGCTTGCATGGGTGGGAGGGGGATGAGTGGGAGGGAGCTCAAAGGCTGAACATTTTTTTTCAAGGCAAAAGTGTTCTCCGTTCCAAACTTTGTCTAAACTTTCACTTTCAGAGCTCCAAGGCGGGGTTACAGACCAGCATGGAGTAGAGGCACCGCGAGAAGGAGCCGCAGCAGCCCGAGTTATGCAGCTGCTCGCCTTGTGAACACAATCCCGCAAAAGCAAAGTCCAAAAGTAACCATGTACTCCCCGTACTGCCTGACCCAGGTAACAACTAGCTGAGCTCGGCGGTAGCCTGGCGGGGGAGGGCAGTGGCGGCGGCGGGCGCGGGGAGGGGTGAGCGCGCCTTTCCTGCGGGGTTGCTCCCTTACGGGACAGACTGAAACGCTTTTGTTGTTTCTGTTTGTGTTTTGCTTCGCTTTTTATCTCACTCGCTCTTCCCCCCCCTTTCCCTTTTTCCTTCTGAGTGCGCTCGCTCGCTCGCTCGTTTATTTTTCCTGTGTTATATTGCTGCTGCCGTTGCCGCCGCCGCTGCCAGTCTTGCCTGCCGCTGGTTTGAGGGTTATTTCTGTCGCCTTGCGTGGTTTTGCTGGGGAAGAAAGAATTCCTCGCGTCTTTCCCTCTGCAGAGAGCAGGGGGAGGGAGGGAAGTTAGGGGGGAGAGAGGGAGAGAGAGGAAAGAGAGAGATGGCATCTTTCCAAGCTCTTTGTTATATTCACTGCACACGGGTTTAGGAGATCAGAAAATGGCGCTTCCCCCAAATTTATTTTAAAAACATTAACGGCGGGGTGGGGATGAAGAAGAGATAGTAGAAAACTAGGCTGAGTTACCGGTGGCGCGGGTGAGACTGTGGCCGGAGAGATGGGGGTGGGAGAGATAAAGCCGAGGTTGTTGCGTTGAGGGGGAGATGGGTGGGGGTATTTGGACGGGCTGGCAAAGTTTCTAAAGTTCAGGAACAGTTTTAACGTTTGCTTCTTTCCGCTCTTGCCGAACTGAAGTTGCACATCAGTGCTTGTCCCCGGGTGGGCACCGGGTCTTCTGGGGAAAGGAAAGGGATTAAGGAAAGGAGGAGGGGGCGCTTTGCGCTGGGAGGGAATGCCAGCCAAAGGCGGTGCGCTACCCGGGATAATATTTTAGCCTCAGTCTTAAAGTGGTTCTCTCCCTTTTTCTGCCTCCCCTCCAGAGCCTGTCTGATTAAAGTTAGATACTTTTCATAATAAACATTATTTTTTTCTATTTTAAAATAATGGGTTCTTTCCACCACAGCTTCTTTCCACCACCTTCTAGGACAACTTCAGGTAGACAACGGGGTTTCTTTTTGCCTACAAGTTTGATACGTTTGTATATATTAAAAAAAAAATTGGCGCCTTTTCAGGCCTAAAGTAGGAGCAGCCAGACACCCCCTTTTGAAGGGGGGAGGCCCCATTTGGGGGACCCCCTTTGGTTTTTGCCCTGCGTAGTCTTGGGCCTGGCGGCGGAGTAGGATTTCTGTCTTTCTACATAGAGCAAAAAAGGTGGATTTGAGGCAAGGAAGTACTCTAACCTTCCGCCGAGGTCAGAGTTCCCGCAGGGACTTGCGGAACTCTAATGGAGCTCTCCGCGCGTGGGAGAGGGAGAGGGAGAGGGAGAGAGATAGGGTGCCTGTGGCGAGAAATAAATCTCTGTCGAACATTGCTATAATTCGGATATAAAGGTGGTGGTTTCTGGAGCCAACACATTTACTGGCAGGGGTGCACTAAGTCACAGTGTGAAGACAAGATTTGCTGGGGGAGGGAAGAGTTCAAACGATAAAGAAATAATACAGCTCCGAAACTCTGAAGATTTTAGAGTAGCCTCCCTATTTCCACTCTCCAATGTCTCCGGAATCGGATCGGACCAGCTGAGTATGACGCTGTTTGCCGACCAGTTGGCCCAATTTTTGCGACCACCTTTCCCCGTCAGCCGGCACGGCCTGCCCTCCATAATTCCCTCTTTTCTTTCGGCAACTCTGGGACTTACGAAGCTGTTTTCTGGAGCCCCTCTCCACGGGGATTTTGGCAGATAATGGATAGGTAGTGGGGCGCCGAAGGAGGCAGGCAGGGAGACACGTCAGGGGCCACCAGCCCCTCTTTGCGCGCAACGTGCCTGGTTCCTCGAAAGGCCAGAGGAAAAAGGCGGGCACCGCGGTGGTTATCTCCCGGGTGGGTGAAAAGTTAACTCCAAACGGTCTTCTCAGCACGAGTGGAGCATGCTAGAATTGTTCTCTCTGCACTTCCACCCCCGCCCCCACAGCCCCTCTCTGGCTTCGCCAACAACTACAGACCATTCACACATACATGGTTTACCCCTTTTAACATTAGAATGAAAAAGGGGTGGGGGGGTGTTTTTTCTCTCCAGCGCCTCAAAACTGTCTCTGAAAATACTGCCTGCTTATGAGGGAAGGTATTAATGAGGCTAAATGGGGCAAGAAGGAGTAGCCGCCCCCCTCCCCGCTTCTTTTTCTTTTTACAAAAGTGTTGTCAGAGGGCGAGGTTGAAGCGTTATAGGACAGTTGAAAGAATTGGTGCCCCCCTGGCCAGCCCCGGGTAGCCCGTCCAAGGTGCAGACCTGGGCGCAGCTGTGCCGTGCACGAGCTGCTGTGCTTGCGCGAGCTCTCGCGGGCGAGGGTGGGGAGCGGGAAAAGGAGTTCCTCCTGTCTTCTCCAGGGACCAAGACCAGGAGGCGCGTGGATTAGGTAGCGATCGCGCTGAAAGTTCACTTTTTCCTTTACTGATTTTGTGATCGATTTGATGAGGATGGCTGACAATCTCTCTTGCACAGAGAGAAGGAAAAATCAGTGTAATGAGAGAGGAAAAATATTTTCTCACTCGTACTGAATAGTGAAATGCAGGCAAATATCAGTTTTAAAAAGTGGAGCAGTTATTGTACCAGTAAAGTTTCTTGGGATTTTAGCAGCAGTTGATATTTGTTGTTATATAAGTCTCCCTGTTCCTCGCAGCAGTGATAATACAGATGAAGTACAGTTTGTAAAATTTGGTAAGTGGCCGAAGCCTAAAATTTGACGGGCTGATTGTCAGTTTGCGGTCAGTCAACGTTCTGCACATTGCATTCATAATATTTGAGTACAGGTAATACATTTCCCATATTTCTATGGACAAGCACATAATATACACAGATAAATAAATATATACTGCATGCATAGTCTTTGTAGTGATTTGAAATGCAGAGATTGTGTACTGTTTTATACTTATTTATACAAACATTTTATATTTGCCCTTTCAATTATAGAATATTTAACAGCACAAGTAATGCAGATTTTATTTGCTTTATCCAAATAATATTTCTAATGGTAGATCCATTAGAACTAAACACTTTTTGGTGTTTTTCTGATGGATTTTTATTGCCCCAAATGGGCAGCTATATACACTGAATATAACAATCAAACAAATACATCTAAAGATAAAGGTCTCCTAAATTTCACATGAATACCATTTTATAGTAATAAAATCTTGTCAAATAAGTTTAAAAAGCTTGCAATATAGGAAATGAGTTAAAAGTATATAACACTTTCCAGATTACTTTCATCTTAAAAAATTATCTCTGCTGATAGAAGTACAATCCTGAGCATCTGGATAGTAATATGACGTATTTTATATTTTGATTTCTAAACCTCAGCTTTGAAGTCTTTTATTTGGTTTATCAATTTAAGGTTTTTAAAAATGTGACCATTTTTGAGGATTTTTATTTTTTAATAAACTATTATTAGTTTATTAAATAATTTGATGTGGGCTTTCTTCTGTTTGGCATACTCAGTTTTATATACTATTTAGATACAGTATTTAAATATATATGAAAACCCCAAATGGGAAAAACAATATTCTGGGAAGAAAGGTCTGAAAATCAATCACAGGTTAAAATCTATTATCCTAATAGTTCCTAATTTAAGGGGAGATACTTATTTTTGTGATAGACGTAGCCTTTATATTGTGCTACTTTATAAAGGTGGTCAACATCAATTCATAGTTTTGTAGCTTGCGGTCTAGGTAATGGTAAATAAGAAAGTGCCTGCCTATATATCCTGCAAAGCCAGTGCTCATGGTAGGTTTCGGGGGTGTTTTTGGAAACCTTATGTGGCTTGGTGTTCAATTCTTTGTTTTTGTCTTGCCTTTGGGTTGATGCCAAAGTAGAATCTAGTTTCATTCCTGCTTCTGAGAAGGAAAACCTTGTGCTCTTGCAAAGAGTTGCCTTTTATTTGTATCTGATGAATTGAACAAACCTGGCTTCATCTGTGGCAAATGCTCTCAGTAGATAACAGAAGCATTTTCCTCTTCATTCTTTGAACTAAATTATTTTGTTGTTGCTACTACAATTCTTAGCCCTGGTACTCTGTTTCTGTAGCTTGGATTTGTGGTTACTATCTAAATTGCCTCTCCTGTTCTCCACCCTCCTGTGTGGCTCCCAACTTTTCTGTTCAGTGTTCTATCAGTTTGCAGGTCTCCAACCAGAACAGGTTGATATTAAGCATGATCCTTTCCTCTCAAATTAAATATAACTCTCTCTTATACTTAACAGGATCCGATTCTAATTCTGTTAAATGACAACTTTGGTTCCACAGTCTTGACTTGCCCTAGTGTCTCAGGCAACCATTCTTATGTGGTGGTATTGCATGCTAGGAGCCACTTCTTGAAGTGGCCATCATTGTGGAAATGGTTCATTTATTCTGTGGTAAAATGCTGGACTCTGACACATTTACTGTACTTCATCATTAAACTTGATCTCTTTTGTAATCTTTTAAGAAGACTGTGGTCTATTAAGGAAAAATAGTTGAAATTTTATTTCTGTATGTATATCAGATAGCTAGGAACATCAAAATAGGTTGTGGAGATAGGATCAACCATGGCATGTAGACTGGTGTGTGTGTGTGTGTGTGTGTGTGTGTGTGTGTGTGTATAGAGGAAGAATTTTACGGTTGGTATGTATTTAGCTAAGAAATGTGAATGGGTAGGAATTAAGTCTGCATATTGTGCTTTTAAAAAACATTTAAAATTATAATATGTGTTCTCTTGTTTTCATTAAAAAAAAACCCACCCTTGAATGGGGCTCAAGATCACCACTTTAATGTATGTGTGTGTGTGTGTGTGTGTGTGTGTGTGTATGTGTGTATATATATATATATATATATATATATATATATATGTGTGTGTGTGTGTGTGTGTGTGTGTGTGTGTGTATATGTATATGTATATGTATTTGTATTTGTGTATATGTATATGTGTATGCTTATGTTTATGTTTATGTTTATGTATGATAAAAAACAAGCAGATTTCAAAAAAATCAGAATGAGTTGTTGGGGAGTTGCTTTGATAAGATATATATATTAATGTCCTTACTTATGTTATGCTGCCTGTTGACCATGAAACTTTTTCTCTGTAACTACAACCTGCACATGTATAACACTGGCTTGTGCAAATACTTGTTGAATATTGTAATGGCAGAGTACTTGGCAACATGTTTCCAGTTTGCAGGGTTAGCCCCAAATAATTGCCACTTAAAGCAGTTGCTGTAAACAGCTTGAGAGAGATGCACAGTTGATCTTCAAAACTTACTTGCAGTTAATATTATTGCACATCTGTCTGATGGTATTTCAAGGTTTTAGCAATCTTAAATATTGTACAAGTTTATCTGATTACAATATTGTAGAATTATCTGGACAGGTGCTGGTCCACAAATATTTCATACTTAGGATAAAGGATTTCAGAAATAATACTGAAAATTTTTTGGCCAGTTTTCTTTGTCCTTTAACAATACTGACATCTCTATGCAAATTCCTAAGATAATGTGGTATATGTATTATATATTTTAAGTGATATTTTATTATGCATTCCTATTTTTATGCAGATATCAACACATTAAAAATAAGACATACGTTGGTTGTGTATATCGGTAGTGTAAGAAACACACAGTGTTATCCATGAATAACTGAAACATGTAAGAAATGCTTGTGAAATATAGAATCAGGTGGAAAGTTATATGCTTCAATCTTAATTACTTTTTATATGTATTTTCTTTGAATTATATTTTACACATTTGTACTGCAAATTTATATCCAAACCCCAAAATAAGCCCACTGAATTTTTGAAGATACATGCATAAAATTGCAGTGATAGTCATATTTGTAGTCTGCTTAATTTAAGCCCTTAGAAACCCAGTATATGTACCTACAATATATATTGAAAAGTGTTCCAAATAGAACATGTAATATGCGGGCATTTGCTCGTCACTATCTCTGTACTTCACTGCTAAAAACTGACATACAGTAAAATTAACTTCCCCCCTGTCTCTTTCCCTCTCCCTCTCCCTCTCTCCCTTTCCCTTTCTCTCTACCTGCCTCCCCAACTTTTAGAGTTTTTGGGGGGAAAGACAGGATTTGTTTGCTAGCAAGAGACTTCAGCAGTGAAAACAAATGAGTTAATATTGTCCAGCTGATTACTTTCCTTGATTCTTTTCAAAAGATGGCTTGCAATATAAAAGTTTTAAGATTTTGTGGCCTATTCATTTCTTAGGCTATCTGTAGCTAAGTGTCAGAAAGGCCTTTATTAGACTGCTATAGAAAATATGGAAACATAGATCTTAAATTCCTGAAAATGCAGTTGTTCCTTTACTTTTGTAACAGCCTGACAGATTCTGGGTGCTTTTATTTGCTTTTGGTTTCTTGTATCTGGAAAGCCTGCTTGAAACAGCTCCGAACGATCACTTTTAAAATGCTTTTTACAGTTCGAGGCCATGTAATGTCCTGGTGGAGCCTGACCAAATGTAGAAAATGTTTCGATTATAATCTGAAGTGGAATATATATTTGTGTTGTGGCTTACAAAGAATTTTCTCTTAGGGAACATTGAAAGTATCAAGATGCACACAAATACAAAGCTAAATAGAACAATACACTAAGCAGTAAAGAGCCTGAAATTAGGGAGCCTATAAATAAACATTTATGCAGTGTTGAGACCAGCATTCAGGTGAGTTTACAAACAATTCATTAAGATATTTATAAACAGTCACAGTTTGGGGATATCAATAGATAGTTAATTGTAAACTGTAAACAACTTCATTTTATTTGAATGATCAACCAAGGCTTCATAATTTTTAATAGATTTTCATTTTTGTATAATGAATTTCAGTAAGTTCAAAGGAATATTTTTACAGAAAATTCTCTGTTTACATTTCTACCTCCATTGTTAAATATTTTGTCTTCAGAAAGTTCCTGTTTGGATTCTTCCCCCTGTATTTTCAGTATCAAAACTCAGCACCT
This sequence comes from Pseudonaja textilis, assembly GCF_049901715.1. Taxonomy (NCBI): domain Eukaryota; kingdom Metazoa; phylum Chordata; class Lepidosauria; order Squamata; family Elapidae; genus Pseudonaja; species Pseudonaja textilis. The sequence continues at coordinate 151,400,563 of NC_141991.1, forward strand.
GAAGTTTGGGAGGAAAAAGTTATATTTTTTGGGTACACATAGCTAATATATCAGTATGCAGTTAACATGGCTCATGAACAACGTACATAATTGTGCAATTTTTAGAAAATGTGAAATACGTATGAGTACGCAGTAATGTATGTTTACAGTATGTGGGGCCTTTATGACACAAATCAGGTTTGGTGCAAGCTGTGGGAAAAAGGCAAATATGAAGGTCCAAAAACCAGGGTTTTCTGGCTGTGGAATTCCAATGTTGCCTATGAGTCTTCTTGTACATACTTTAATAAACCCTACTTGCTGTATTTTTCGGGGGTCTTTGCTGTTTAATACAAACAAAAATTGTCACAATTCATCCCCTACACAATTTAAAACATGTTCAAGGTTTTAGTAGTACATGAAAGGCGTCATTGCACACTTAATATACCCACAAAGTGAAAATTTATGGTGGGATTTCCCACTATTTTTATGTAGCTATACCTAAAGAACTATGTACATATGTGCATGATAGAGTTCCTGTCTACTGCAGTCTTCTGAGTAAAAGAGTGCTGCTCCTAAATATAGAAAAACTGTTCATCCTTTTAGTTCTTTACGTCCCTGTACATTAACAGAAATTAACAGAATGACAAAGTTGGAAGGGATCTTGGAGGTCTTCTAGTCCAACCCGCTGCACAAGCAGGAGACCCTGTACCATTCTGGACAAATGGTTGTCCAATCCAGGGGTCTCCAACCTTGGCAACTTTAAGCCTGGAGGACTTCAACTCCCAGAATTCCCCAGCGAGCAGCTGGCTGGGGAATTCTGGGAGTTGATGTCCTCCAGGCTTAAAAGTTGCTAAGGTTGGAGACCCCCAGTCCAATCTCTTCTTAAAAACCTCCCATGGTGGAGCACGCACAACTTCTGAAGGCAAGCTGTTAATTGTTCTCAAGGTTAAGAAATTTCTCCTTAGTTCTAGATGGATTCTTTCCTTGATTAATTTCCATCTGTTGCTTCTTGTCCTGTATTCCGTGCTTTGGTCCCAGACATCTGTGCATAATCCTTGAATATATGCTTGCTGTACACAATTTTTATTGTAAAGTATTGTGTTGCCTTTTCTATCAGGGATAGTAGCAGGCCTGGTGCAATAAGGAGCTTCATATGTATTTTTATGGATGGATCCTGTTTTTTAGAGTAGCTTCCAGAGAATTGGTATTGGCTTTGGCAGACAGAATGTTACTCCATATGCCTAAAACCTATGGATGGAGACTTGTTTACTTGAGCACTGATTCTCCAAATAACTCATTTATGCAGCATGAGGTCATATTCCCAAGTGTGTAGCAAATATGGCAAGAAGCTTTCTGCTTATCCCAGCCCCAAGTAATCTTCATTAAATCCACATCCTGTCAATTTGTTTAACTAGCAATTTCTTGTCTCACAGTGACAGTTTGGTTGGATATCATATTGTCTTCTTGACATTCCATGCTTCTATTAATCTCAAATTTCTCTTGTGTGTATTTTCTTTTTCCCCAAACTTTATTCCTAAAACAAAGTTTGGTGATCTTCAAGTAGGTAGTTTCCTTGATTGCTTCAAGTTTTGGAGTCTCACAGTGATGGGGGAAGAAGTAGAGTGGCTTTCTTTCTTTTTACCCTTCTGTCTAAATTGTACCATACTGATGTTTGCCAAGAGAAAATGTGGCTGGATACATTGGGGAAGGAGGAAACCATTCTTAAGTCTGCAGCCTTCATCCATTATGCATTACTTTTCCATATGCTGCCATCATTAGGGGGACGATGAACGTTCCCGTTTTAGGAGCTTCCGCCTCAATACCAAAGCAAGATATAAATCAGGGCCTTGAAAGAGAGTGTAGCTCCAAAATTCCTAATCCCTGTTTGATGTTACTGTAATTGTTGCCCTTTATTAGACGACTTTTGATACAACAAAATACACAGTGCTCTTTCCTGGCTCCCAGTGAGAGAGTTCAGGACCCAAAATTAACAGCATAACACTTGTACACATAGGCTGGGATATGTCTAATCTTGATGGGGGAAGGAGAAGATGTCTCCGGGATTTCAACTGATTTATTTCAGCTATCCTGGAGTTTCAGATGGGATTAAAAAGGGGCTACTTGTTTGTTTATTACAGCCACAGAATCCTTGTATCTCATTACTTAATTCTTTGGATCCTCAAAGTGTGGTATTGTATGTGTCTGTGTACAGTATATTGGAGAGGATTTAATGTGGCTGAGAGTCTCTTAGGCAAGCTGGCCAGAAAAAGAAAGTGGGGAGGGAGAATTGGCATAATAAAAATATGATAACTTTTGGGAACACAATACTATCCTTTTAAAATGAAATCAGCACTGAACACCGTGAAAAATTATTTCTGAAAAGCTACATTTTTATCTATAGCCTGCTAATTTTGACCAAAACCTGTATTTAAAGTTTTCTGTTTTCTAGCATCAGCGTTTACCAATGATTAGGTAAGTTCAAGTGGACTTTTTTTTCCTGACATGGCATGGTTTTTCTTGAGTCAGAACATTGGTTCCTCCATCTTAAGGTTTACTATAGACTTTTTCTAATCTGGGGCTCTCTGAATGTCTTGAACTATGAATCCCACCACTCCATTTAATACACCAGTAGCTGTAGTGCCAGTGCCCTCTTCTGCAATGAAATAGACAGGGTACCTACTGCCAATGGCAATATTCCCTGTGCTTGCATTAGACTGCATAGGGTCCCACCTTCTCTAGGCCGCCATGCCAATAGGATGTTGGTTATTGTAATAGTTTCTGCCTGATTATTGTTTATGCTTATTGGGAAGATTGGGACTTGAAGTCCAGATTCTAACCCATTCAAGGGGTTGGGGAAGATTGGTCTTTATTGAAAGACTTCAGCTATTCTCAGTCTGGCTTAGGTTCTGCAGCAATTTCAGGCAGAGCTTTTGGAGGGCCTAGGCTGGAGATGCCTGGGATTCATTCTGTGATTCTTCATTTGGAAAAGTATTCTTTCCTATTGGGTGAGGGTTTTGTGTTGAGGAGACATAAGGACCTCTATTAGTTGCTCACCACTGAAAGAATTAATAGCCCTTTAGCTATTGGTTTGAAATTGTGCACAGACATGGTTCTCTTGTGCTGTAGTTACAGTTAGCAGCAGAAAGTCACAGATAAGAATGGGTGGTGGATGAACAAGACCCATGGTTCCAGGTCTCATCCTGGAAAAATATTTTTTTGCCAACTCATACACAGAGCAATGAAAATGCATGAGACATTTTGTCAACTTTTAATTTCTTTTCTAAAAATTCTTTTTGTATCATTTACACAAGATCATCAGGATTCCATTTAGGAGACAAAGAATATTTCTGCCAAAATTCTATCTATTCAGAATGTACTTATTAATAGAATTGTTAATCGCAAGATTTTTTTTTAAAAAAAGACTAATTAAAGTAACTACAAACAGGAATGCATAGCATTGGTTTCTTTCTAGTACCTACCTCTCTGTCTACTATGGAAGTTGTACCTGCACACATTAGAGATACAGAGTGATGTATAGATACCTGGGATTGGATCTTCCCACTCAAAGAAAGTGAAGCCACTGTTACTTTTTGCCAGTCCCTGCTTTATCCATTCCTGGCATTTATCTGGCAAGCTGAGGGCAGAGTCTGCATCTGGGTGGGTGGAGGAGCATTGTGTGGAACTAATTTAAAACTGCAGCTAAAACTGTTGGCTGATAATTAAGGCAGCGCAGCACATGGGCTTGCTTGGGAGAATGATCCCTCTTCTCTAATTAGTGGCACACACGGAGTATACCATAGTTGACAAAGGAAGAGGATCTTCGATAGATGTATTTGTTAACAGCTCTTCTGATTCCAAAACTCCAGCTGGACAGCCTGAGCCCCCTCTTTCAATTGTTTTGACAGTGAAGTAGATTTCCCCTATTCCCATTTTACAGTTTAGAAATGGAGGCCAAAGGCCGATATTTAACCCATTTGTCCCGAGTTTAAAATTTTGAAACTCAGGCCTGACTTTTCTGTTGGATTGTGTTGTGTTTTTGTATGAAGAATTGCAGGATTCTACTTGAAGACTTAATTTATCAAGTGGGCTGATAAAGAAGAATGATCACATAACCCCGGCCACTGTGACAGACTTCAAGTCTAAAACCATTATATATAAATAGAAATATTGGTTACAAGTACAAAGGACTTGGTTTGAGTTCAGGAGCAATACACTTTCTCTAATGACAAAAAAGTGTGTGTGTGTGCGTGCGCGCACGCATTTGCATGTACCTATGTGTACCCATCCTTATGCACACAGCAGTGGGCTGAGACATGGACTTCTAGACTAAACAAGACAGCAGAGCAACCTCCTCATTGGACTTATTTCTGCTGTCATCTCATAACCTTATTTTTCTCATAATACAATTTTCTTTGGGGATATCTTTCTACTCCTGCCTTAATTTTGATGATAAATTGAAAGCCACACTCTACAGGTTATAACTACTACTGTTTAAGGTTTGAGAATGTTGTTTTTAATATGTATGGGAGATTCAGGACACAGATGTACCAGCAAGGCCCCTTTTATAGCAGCAGCAGTGGATTGCTTGGGCAGAAAGGTTGCTCTGTTCCCCAGTTTTGCTGGTCTAATGACTAGACCAGTAATGATTAAGGCTCACTGGTGCCCTAAGCACTGACAAATCTTGGTGCCCCCCTTCCTTTGTACATACTGTACAAACAAAGCCAAGCTTAGGCTACATAAAAGTTTTTGTGGTGCCCCCTTTGGGCTTGGTGCCCTAAGCATGTGCTTCGTTTGCTTAATGGTTACTACACCACTGGACTAGACCCAGAATGCCTGTGGGATCTCCAGCCAGATGGGAGGGCAGTTTTGGTGGGATTAAACCCCTTCGAGGCATTGGGAATACCCTGAGGAAGAGGAACAGCCCATACTTTCCATCTCCTGGGAGTTGCATGTACATAATCAGAGAATTTAAACCATTCAGGGAGGCTTGATTTGTGATTTTTTAAATTAAACGTATTAAATTTATATGGAGGGCCAATCACCAAGTGACTCTGGATAGCTGACATTTAAAAAAAATACAGATAATAAAAATCCCCAAAAGCAAAAGCAAATATAGAACCACAAATATGGCAAAAATTGATGTCTTCATATGCTACATTTATATGAAATATAAATCCAGAAATATATTTGGGGCCTTAAATTCAGTAACCAGCTTGGCAAGAATCCCTATTCTGGTAAGTAGTGAAATGGAAATTACACAATAGAGTTTGATAAAAGGGGAAAGGTTTATGAAATTGTAATAGAAATGCAGACCTCCTATTCTTTTTCTAAAATAGGTGGCTCTTCTGTTGTTCATCCTTATAGAGACACTTGATTTACTGGAATTCAACCCTAAATAAATAGAATCCATCAGTACTAAGGAATGAAAATTCATGGAGTTGTATCTAACCCCCAATCACAATTCTTAAATGATTTTTTTTTGTTTTTATAATGAATGGTTTAAAATACTTTAAAAATCTCTCACTTTGAAGATAAATGAGTGAGGCGTTGCTTTAGATACCTTGTCCTTGAGAAAATAATGTTCTTGAGTATGCCTTCTCAACAGATTCAGTATCTCTTAAAAACATTCGGCTACATGACCTTTAGAAGGTGATATTTTAAAACCTATTTTGGCTGCTATTGATTTTTTTAAAATGTTATTGCCATTTTAGAGGTGAGGGTTATTTTTAATGTGGGTATCTGATTTTTAAATTAGTCTTCAACCAGTATTAGGAAAACAGCATAGAAAATGTAAAAATGAACAAATTATTATTTCAGATTCATGAGGTTGTCTGGAGCAGAGATGGATCTGGATTCCTGAATTTTATTTTAATTTCAATATTGTCCAAATTAGCTATGAGCAAGTCATACATCTGTTTTGCTCTAATGTAAGTGAAAAGATTTGGCTGTAATCCTCTGCACGTATACTAAGAAATCAGTTCCAATGAATGCAGTGGTAGTTTTGAGTAGACAAACACTAAAATACATAAAGTTAACAATAAAAATGAAAATTTCATTTTCCCTTAAAGCTTACAAATTGTACATAGTTTTGAGAAACAGGTGTTCATGGTCCCCCCCCCCCCATCTAAACTTTCTAAATAACAACATGCCACTGGAAGATTTTCTGAGGGTTTTTCTGTTGGTGTGATTTGGTGGGAAGAGTTCATCATGAAAAAAGTAAAACAAGAGAATATTGAACACTATTCTCTTTTAATATGATTCTGTAAAGTGCAGTTGTTATCTTTTTTTTTTTAAATCAAGGAATTTTCCTTCAAAGTTCAGCTACACTTTGATTTATAAAGGATCTGGATATTTTTGTTGCATTTTCTGCACCATTTCCTGGAATTATTTTATTTAAAAATCCAGATTTTCATCAAATGTATATCTCTCTGGAAAACTGTAACTTATGCTATACAATGTTGATAGATTCTTGGAGAGGAGGCATCACCCTCTCATTCTCTATGGAATATGGATGGTATGGATATTTCAGGATTTTGGAGAGCATTCCTGCTAGCAAATGTGCAGCAAGGGCAGAGATAATGATGAAGTATCAGAAAGCAAGTTAGTGCCCTGCAGATCTCTTGTTCTGATGTCCAGGAAGTATAGTTTCCCTTGTATGTTGATGGGGATATTTGAGACCAGAGATATAGAAATAGGAATTATATACTTCTTTTTGCAAGATGCATTATTTAAAAAAAAATAAAGCTATAACAACATTAAAGTATTCCTCTAGAGTAATTCCTTGGTTTAACAGACCCTTTGTTTAGTGACTAAACTAAGCAGCAGACAAAATCTACCTATGGCATTTATGCTTCTGCAAAAAAAATATCATACTATTGGCTAAAAATGAAAAATAATTTAGGAAAAATCCCACTTACTATTTGAATTTAACAGACGTTTTGTTTTAACAGACACCTCTTCTCCCCATTAGTCCATTAAACTGAGATCTTAATACAACTTTCATAATTAGATTGGTTATGTTAGTAGAGTTATAATTAATATTCAGGTTTCTCACTCAGTAAAAGTAAAAAATAAAGATACTTTGCATTTACATCATAGTAAATGCAGGAATCATTGTAGAATTTTCCGAGATTTATCAGAGCCAGGTATTTTGCAATTTCCAGTGGAGCCTTTTTAAAATGAACATTATCCTTTAATCTCTTTTGTTCAAATATTGATAGAAAAAATGGCTATGATAAAAAATTGCACACATATAAATATATACAGATACACACAAGCACTAAATCAGAAAGTTGTCCTGAAATTAGAATTTCAATTTTAGATAAAGTATTGCCACTCCAAACAATATTTAAAAGACCCATTGGCAGCAAAGAATCTCTGTGGCAAGACAGTGCAAAACAGGGTTGGATGTGCCAGATAGCCTGTTTGCGGTCTGCCAGATTGCCTTGGACCACTGCTCAAGAAAGAAGAAGATGAGCACAGCTGGTTTTGGTCACATACAACACCTTCTCTTTGTGGTTTTCTCCCTCCTTGGAGCTGAAAGTCTCCCCCCTTTAACCCATACAGCCAATGCGCTCCCTAAAAGAGACAGTTGCACCCCCCCCATTGCCTGCCTTTCTTTCTTTCTTTCTTTCTTTCTTTCTTTCTTTCTTTCTTTCTTTCTTTCTTTCTTTCTTTCTTTCTTTCTTTCTTTCTTTCTTTCTTTCTTTCTTTCTTTCTTTCTTTCTCTCTCTCTCTTCTGCTGCCGATCACTTTTTGGCTCCTGATGAATATCTTCCTCACTATTCCCCTTACATTTTGGCTCCAGCTTTGGCAGCATTCACTTAGAGCCAGTGTCCTGACCTCCAGGGGCAACATTTTGCAGGAAACTTTGTCATTCTCTTTTTTGGGGGGCGGGCGAGGAAGGAGAGGGAAATTAAGTGCCTATTCTTTGTGAAAAATGAGGCAATACTGGGAGGGTGTTGGCAGAAGTATGGATTTGGAGACGGGCTGCTTTTAGTTTCCAATCTGCAGTCAACAAAAAGTGGGTGGTAGGGAAAAGGAGTGGGGAAGCTGTAAGCATGTCTGTGTGAATGTCTGATGAGATGGGCACCATCTCAGTAGGTGCAAGAGGCTAAGAAAGGGATGGGCTTCAGCCTCTAGGAATGGCAGAACATCATAATCTTTCTGCAGTTGCATCTTTGGCTTTCTGCCGGAAGGCTACAGCTGTGGACTCGGCAATGTGGCTCCAACTAATGCTGCAGTGTGAGGTAGCAATGCGGGCTGCTGGAGCCAATGAGGAAGCAGGATTTAGCGGGGAACCTCACCCATATGGAGACAGTAATGGAGGTAGGCCTCATTGTTTGACCCATGCCCTTGCTCTGCAAGTGATTGAAAGGATGCTGACTCCCACACAGAGGCATTTTCTTATGTGGTCTTCATTTGGTGGCGTCAACAATTCCTTCTGAAGCTCTACTTGTTACATACAATCCTATATATCTCTGTTCATGGCCATGGGCCCAATTCTGTTGAATATAAGAATGACTTCTGTAGCAATTATTCTGTATTGATTTTATGTTGCACATGGGAGCATGAGCAGGGAGATCGGCACTCAGTTATTGAGTATAACACTTTAGATGGAATACTGAATTATTTCTACCCCTTGAATAATTACAAGGAGCAAGGAACCACTTTTCTAAGCTCTCACACTAGAATCCACATAAACTTCAGTAAATTCTGGACAGAGGACCCCAGGTTTCTGATTTTTGATCTGTTCACTCTCAACAGAATATCATTGAATATGAGTTAAGCTGGTAACAGTTGAATAAATGGGGTGGAAATAAATAAATATAGCTACAAGACTTTCTCTGTAGTGAAATAATCATAGGACTGATTTAGCAGAAAAAGTGAGCTAGTTTGGCCTTGTCAGTTTTGCATTTCTGGCAAAAAGGAAAGCTGAGCAAACCAGGTTTTGATACAAAATTCCAGTTGTGAAAGCTGAAATTGCTCCTCCCCCCCCCCTTCCTTTTTTCCTCCCTCCGTTTTTGCAAACTTTTTTCTTTTGCTATACTAAGTATTTCATTTACTTCCCTTATATTTTAAGCAGGTTTAGTATGTTCCAAATACATTTTTACATGATAGAAAATAAAATGCAAAACATTTCAAAAGAAAAAAAAGATATATTAAAATATCCAGTGATTTTGTTGTTTTCTTAATTTCTTCTCACTGTGTGCACAACTATGGTTCCATTTTCATTCACAATACTGTTTGTGACTAGTTTAGTCTTTTACTAGTTTGGTGTTAATGAGCTGAACATTTTCATACTGAATTATAGTCTACAAAGAAATGTATTTGCACTGAAACTAGTGCTTCCATGGGAAATAATTTATTTCAATTTGCTGGCAAGTCATGTCCAAATAAAACCTTCTGTTTTGAATCCTCATTTCACAGCAAAATGACCTTGTGTTTTGGTTTGGTTTTGATTATGAAATGCCATTTTGTCTAAAACAAACAATAAATTCTGTTGAAATGCTAATCTGACTTAACAATTATAAGGAAGGGAAAGAAAGGAAAGGAAAGGAGAAAGGAAAGGAAAGGACAGGACAGGACTGGATTTTTTCCCATAATCCTGAATCTGAAACTTTTAAAGATCTCTCCCTGTGTATCTGGCTGCTTATTTTGGTCTCAAATCAGGTTGTCTAGTCTTCGGACTTTCAACCAGGCTGGCTTAGTGCAGACCTTGGCAGCTAAAATATGGGTTGTCCCGTTGTCCTAACTATTTGATTTCCCAGATGTCTAGGAAATTTTTCTCTCTCCCTGCCCACTGTGTTGATAACTGCATGTAATAGAACCCCCATCTGCCTTTCAATCTCTGTTTTGCATTTCCTCTGTGAAGTGCCAAACATACTGTAAAGGTGAGCTCCATTTTAAGAGGGAGAAAGCCAGGCGGAGAGAAAATGGAGTTCCTTGGCCCCTCTCCCAATATGAACAACTGCCAGAGCAGGAAACAGAGGCCGATGAGCTGCGCTCAGGAGTCTCTTACTCAAAGCCATGGATCTGAGTTTCTGCCCGGCTGCTGGCTTTGGCAGGGTGGCCCAGAGCATGCAAGGCACAGGGGAACTGAGGGTGAAGAAGGCAGGGAGTCATCAGGGCAGGGTTATTTTTGCTGGCACATCCTCTCTGCTGACCACAAGTCTGGGCTGAGCATTTGTTAACAAGCTAAGGACAGTTTTCCTTTCAGCTAATTACTTCTCCATTAATTCATCTCATGACTGCCCCGAGCTGCCTTTTTTTCCTTCTCCCTTTTCTTTTTACCCCTTTTAAATGTTGCAGTTTCTTTAAATCTGTTTGTTGATGTCTGCTTGTGAAGTTGCATGCACAAAAAAGAGTCCTTATCGAATGTTTACACCAGCGGTAGTCAACTTTTTTATACCTACCGCCTACTTTTGTATTGCTGTTAGTAGTAAAATTTTCTAACCGCCCACCAGTTCCACAGTAATGGTGATTTATAAAATAGGGGACAAAACCCCTATCGCCCACCATGAAAGCTGGAACGCCAACTAGTGGGCGGTAGGGACCAGGTTGACTACCACTGGTTTACACTGTCAGGATTCCAGCAATTGCCCTCTGTTTGATAACAAATAAATCAGCAGTTTGTCGTTCTGCTACTTTTTTGGTCTTTCTGCTACTCTTAAATGTATTTAATTAGCAGTAGTAATTCAACCTCCACCCCACTCTGGTTTTGTGATTCCTTTTCTTGTATTGTTGAAGTGGAGGTAGAGTCTAAGAAAAACCAGTATCGAAACTGGAGAACTTCATCCCAAACTAGCAATATGTTGTGGTGGTGGCATAAAATTATGGCTCTGTTGATTCCACAGTGTGTCCAATCCTGTAGCCAAACTGTGACATGTAATGTACTATGTAGTACACCATTTGTACTATCCAGCTCTTAGACTGCTATTGTGAGACATCTCAAAATTTGGATTGCATAAATGGGATGGTTCATAAGATCAGCATTTTATCTTAAGCTGGCATCTTTTATTTTCAGCCATCAGAAGGTTAAAGGTCATAAAAAAATGTGGTATTCAGCCAGAATGGCTCCCTGGGCCCTTAATTATTGAATAGCTGCTACCGTGGAATATTATATAAGAATTATTGATAGGAGATAGAAATCAGTGTTGAAAATGTTGATTAACTGGATGACCTGAGCTTCTGAAAGAAAGGTGAGATCAAAATCTAGCAGTCCAATAATCAAGGAATTATCAGCTAATTAATTCATATTTCTTCATCATACAATGACTTTGATTTTTCATCTAATAGAACATTTACATAGCTGTTTGGAATTCTATTCCAAAATGGATCCTCAAGAACATAACTCTGGAGAATGTGGGAATGCTAATTAGAAACAAGAATCATGCTATGAAGGCATGGGTTAACCTCAGGATGTTATACTCTGGATTCATACTTATTTGTTTATATTTTTCAACATTTCAAGACCTAGTGACAGGAATACAGTGGATTTCTGTCCAAGGAGTGACAACCAAGAGTGACACTAAATTGTAAAAGATAGATTTAATGTTATAGACTGAAGAAAGGTAAAGAGGAGAAAGGAGGATACAGAAGAGCTTCTAAGATATGCTCCTCCTCAGACTTATACTTAGGATATTGGAATTGCTGCAATAAGATGTAGTTCCATAGGATGCCTAATTATTTTCTGCGGTCTATCTTCGTCCCAGCTTGATGTGAACCTTATCAAGGAAGTCTATTCCTTTTACTCCTATATGCTCACTGTCTACAGTGCCCTATGGCCTTACCTCAGTCTTTTTTTTGTCTTCTGTTGTCTGTCCTTTGTTTTTTGTTTTTTTTACTGGAGTGTTGCTTACTTTAGAATAAAGGAGTATATCTCATACAACTATATAAAGATGGTAAGGTGTAGTGACACAAACATTTCTGAAAGGGTCAAAGTCTTAAGGAAGTTATATTTCTGGCTCATTTAGTTGTGCATGATTTTGTTTAGAGTAATCAGAACGTGTCATATTTGAGTAAAACATATACTTGATTCTTTGGGATAGGGGAAAAATGACCACCGAAAATGCTTCAAATGAATAACCCCATCTGTAAAATAAGGGATGTGACATGATGATGATGAAGAAGAAGAATGATGAATATGATAATGATAGTTACATTGTTTTATATCAGAATTGCAACAGAAATTATTAACAATATTGACTTTGTGTAGCACTCTACCAGCTTGAATATTAGAATGTCACTCACAAAACCTGGCAACCTCATTCAACCTTCACCCTAGACTGCTATGAATAAAGCTTCCAAAGCAAACCCTTAATGAGACTGTGCTATTTTCTTTTTTTAATCCAAATGTAAAATTGTGATTTGCTAATAGGGTATTTCAGTTCCCACAATAACATCTCTTTTTAACTTTCTGTTCTGTATTAATAATTATAAGGTTTTAAAGAGAAATAATTGGGAGAGAAAATTTATTCATACACATGAAAATGAGGCTGCAATCCTCAGTGCACACTTACTCAAAAGTAACATAAATTTCTTTTGTAATTTAACATCTGCTTCTGGTTAATTTGCCACCCACCTCATCAAATGCGGTTTGTACTTTTTCCTTCTATCTAAGAAAATAGAATGGTGTGGTCACTTCTCTCCCACAATCGGAAAAACATGTCCATCCCTTTCATTTCTAGGGCTTTTGGGGGCTTTTTTTGTTTTTAAAAAAATGGACATTGCCCTTAAAGACATTTAAGATCCATAGATAGTTTTGCTCCTTGTAAAGCTCACCTGGTGAACAGATGCTTGGCTGTAGGGTGCAGGAAGAATGATCAGTCTGCTGTGACTGGTTACAGTTCTGACCTCGAGTTAAGGCAGAATTTCCTGTGGTGACAACAACTAGTTGCCAGTTGGGAAAGAAGCCTTAGAGCTGGTTGAATAAAGAATCTGAGATTCATCAGAAATCTGATTAAGATATATTCAAATATGGAGATAGGGATAAACTTAGATTTTTAGTCTAGTCTAACAAACAGAAGGACTAGGGGTGACATGATAGCAGTCTTCCAATTCTTGAGGGACTAGCACTAATGACAATTTCATTTGAGAGTCTGCCAATATTTCTCCCCCTCATGGAGCATAGAATAATAAGTTGGAAGAGACCTCGGAAGTATTCTAGTCCTACCCCCTGTTCAAGCAGGAGACACTATATTATTCCGGATATATTGTCCAATCTCTTCTTAAAACCTGCAGTAATGCAGTGCCCACAATTTCCAAAGGTAAGCCATTCTAGTGGTTATTTGTTCTCACTATCAGGAAAGTTTTTCTTAGTTTTAGGTTAGATCTCTCTTTAATGATTTATTGTAAACTGCCTAGAGTCGCCTTGTGATAAGATGGGTGGTTAATTAAAATTGATCTTCCACCCGTTACTTCTTGCCTTGTCCTCTGGTGCTTTGGAGAATAGGTTGACCCCTCTTCTCCGTGCTAGTCCCTCAAGAATTGGAAGACTGCTATCATGTCACCCCTAGTCCTTCTGTTTGTTAGACTAGATATACCCAGTTCTCTCCATATAGATATTGGATTTATTAAAAGAGGAAACAGGATTATGCTGAATAGCATAACAGCTATATTATGCCTCAAATGTTCTTTTCCATTGTACAAATATTTTTTTTCTTCTTCTTTTCACTTGAAACCAAAAACATTGATACAGGTGGAGAAATCAATGGGTACAACTTCATGTGCCTTTGAGAACCTTTGGTAAGTGGTCATTTTGCTAACTATATATATCAGCATGACCCGAGAAACTGACTCCCTCACTGGCTAGCGTAGTTTTGGTGCAGGTACAATGTGGACAATCCACTCTTCTCTTGGAGTAGAGGAAGGAATGGAGCCATGCTCATTCCTGTGCTGCTAGAAAACATATGAGCATTGTAAGGTATGAAGTTATATGTTTCTAGAAAGAGCTGGGCAAAGGTTGCAACAATGGACAATTTAAATTTCCACAGAAGACTACAAACAAGCATTCATTTGTACAGATGAGGTCTGGAATTCCAAGATGTAAAAATCCTGAAATTCCAATATCTGGCCCTCTCTGTCTCTCTTTAGTGCCAACAGTGGTAGATGTTGCACCATATCTACATAATTACATTATTTTCCTCCACATTAATTGATCTGATATAACTATCTTCTATGAATACAGGTTTATTTATTAAATGCATACCTTCCCTTTTTACTTAATTTCAGGTAGCTGCAAAATCATATAATTTTGTAATTAAATCATCAAATGTAGAAATTGGTTAAAAGCACATGGAAAAAGAGAAGCACCCAGCACTTCAGGGAATAAATTAGATGCCAGAAGCCAAACTGAATAAAAATATCTTTGTCTGCTGCTGGAAGGACACCAGTCTAGTTTTTACCTTCTCTATCATTTCCTTGAAACACTGAAGTAATACACTCAGCTATCACTTTTAAAACATCTGACTATATATGTGACAGGGTGGACAATCTGTTAATTCACATCTGTTACTGAAAATATTTCTTTCATCTATTTTTTTAAAGACAAAATTGTTTCTAGATTTCAAGAGGCTGAGTTATCCCAACCCATTTTGCTGCTCCACTCAGCAGCATTTTTAAGTCTTTTAAGAAAGAAGATTGATCAAATGAATGCAGTACCAATTCTTGATAGTCTTGAGAGACGCTGCCTCGCGGTAGCATGGAAGTAAGACAAATAATTCAGTTAGCAAAACTAATAATTAATAATTTTGGAGGCACTATATACCAAATAAGTGATTACTTACAAAGTTTTGAAGAATTCTGCCATGAAATTCCTTGCTTACATGCTGCTTCCTGGATCCTTCAAAAAGGAGAGAGAAACAAGAGACATCAGTTGATTGCTCCTGCCTATAGGAAAAAGTAAATATCTCTCTGCTATCTGCCTTTTACTGTATCTCACACATCCTAGGCCATTGCAGAAGACACCTTCATTAACCTCTTGCAAAAAAAAAATCAGAGCCAGGCCATTTTGAAAAAGATGTTTGATACCAGCTTAAAACAATCTCTTTGATTGAATTGGCACATGCATTGAAAAAATATTCTGGGATGGTAAGGCTGTTTATTTTCTTCAGCTACCCCCATGAAAAATGAAATTACATTATTTATTCAGCACTCGGTAGGTAGTGAAAAAAATCAATGTTGCTTCTGTGACTCCATCACAAGATGCACTAGTTTAAATCAAGATGAAATTTCAAATTTCATCCTGGCATAAGAGGCTTTTTTGTGTGAATGTGTTTCTATTTATCCTTGACTAGAATTACATAAGTAGTCTGGAACAAAACTTACTCCATTAGAAAGCCATTCCAAAACAAGGTGTTTATTGAAATTCATAGACCCAAAAGAAGAAAGAAAACACTGATAAGGGGAAAAAATGACGAGGAGCATCTTTCCACTTGTATGAAAGCTTCTGCCGAGTACTTGGCCCCACCAGGAACCACAATATTGATTAAGTGCTAGCTAGTTGGATATCCTTTCACTCATTTTAGGCTCAGTAAGTGTTTATTTTACTTAGTTTTATTAATTGTTATTTATTTTAATTAAATGCTGTTACTTCAACCACTATTACTAAAGATTATGATAATAGGAGCTATTCCTCTTCATAACCAGATAATATACTCTGTGTTAACTGGGATAGTTTAGGGAGAGGTTCAAATAGCACTACCTGTCTAGAAGGTAACAGATGCTTTAATCTTTTTATATCTTAAAGTGACAAAAAAACCTTCCCCCAAAATCAAAACTCAGCCCACACAAAAAAAGACAGAAATCCAAGCAAATGTAGCATATATTACTGGTGATTCTGAAAATATTTTTTAATATTTAGAAATGTTTTTATTTTTTTAGGAATTAGCATCATATTTATAGACATCAACTTTAGTGTAGCTAATATTTCAAATATTATTACATGTTTTATCAAGGTATCTTTATTAGATTTTTCTTTCTAATCATGGATTTATACTTTTGGTTATATGACTAAAGAGGAGATTGAATGTTAACTATACAACATCAATATTATTTGGATGCATCTTTTCAGCAACCATGTTTTCTCTCTATATCTCTGAAAATGTACATTAATTATAAAGCTGTCAGTGTTGAAATAACTGGCATATACCAAATGATGATGTTGGCAGTGAAATTAGTAACTTTCACATCAAGTAAAGTTAAAAAAAATGACCTATAAGTACTCAACATAAATTCTCAATAGTTGTTTCACAATATGTTCTGGCATTCCAGGTTCTTAATTCCATGTTCTTTAGATTATTTTTCTATAAGATTTCTACAAAAGCATATTAGCAAAACAAATGGTATAAGCAAAACAAAACTGTATAAATTGAATGCATTGAATGTGAACAAAATCATGATTATTTTCAGTAAAATATACAAAATTCCATGTTTTATTATGATTGTAACGAAAGGTGGCTATTATATATTTGGACTGTGCATATTTTCATAACAATTCAAACTATTTTCAAAATATTTTTAAAGATGTTCAGAATGCAGCTTCAGAATCTCTTTAAAGCAGTTGCTTCTTTTTTGAAGCTGTCACATGAGCCTGTATGCAGATGTATCCTATGTATCCTGTATCCTATGCCTGTATAACTTTCCTTTAAGGAATCATGTTAAGCTTATAGCTGCACAAACAAGAGGATTCCTAAAAGCAATGGTACCTCTGTGGAAGTCTGAATAAAAGATGCAGCTGCTATAAAAGCATGCTCCCCATATTCCAAAGCAGGTCATCCAAAACATTGGTAACCCTTTTTTTTTATTTATATATAGGCATACATGCACACCTATGTAATACTGGGAGACTAGATCTTGGTATAAAAGTTCTTGTAGATTGTATCCTTACTGACTTATTGAATAATTGCCTTTACATTAGAAACCAAGTTGGGCAAACATCTTACACAGAAAACTTCCCATAAATAATGCAGTTATTTGGATTTTATTTTTCAACTAGAGTGCAGTGCATACATGCTGCACAAAAGAAAAACTTTCTGCCTCTACTCATACGATTATTTGTCTCAGGCTAGTCCTATTATTGATTGAGACACACTAAAAATTTCCTGATTGTTTGCGGGTTTATCATTGAAAGGACATCTTTATCATACTGTACAGCATAGCTTGTTCAACTCCTGAGTGAGGTCAACAAATTATTGAAATCTATTTTGTGTGTGTGCTTTAGCTGTGTTATGTGAGCACAAAGGAGAAGGCAGGGATCGTAACTGGGGGGAGCAGGTCTGGCCTACTGGAGTTTGCCGTTCTGTGTCTTTTTCTGGCTTTGTCTACCCTGGGTTTACTAGGTATTAATTCTGATTCTGTGTTGTCTGCTGTGAAAGGCAGCTGGGAATTGGCGCTGGTATGGCATTACCACATTGAGAATTGAAGACAGACAAATGTCCCTGTTTCAGTTGGCTGCCCAGCAAGATTATGTGGGGATGAAAACCCTGCAATTTGGAGCCAGTTGTGCTCTCCTCCTCTTTCTTTTCTGATTAGCATTTCTTCCATTTCCTGCTTTTGTGGACTGTATATTCCAAGCGCTGTGCAGTTTTGTAATAAGATGGCAATTAAAAAAGATTTGTAAAATAATAAAAAAGATGGCGAGTATAAAGGGAAGCAGATGAAGGTCAGTCCAAGTATCCTGCCTTATATTGCAGGTTCAGCGTACAGAACATTTATTTGATAGGAGACCAGACATAGTAAAACAAATGTAAATATAAGCCAAAAGAACCTAAAATGCGTAAACCAAAAGAACCTAAAATGTGATGGTTGAGTAGCACTTCAACTCTCATGTTCAAATGCTGTAGCTTCCTGTGCTCTCTGATTGATTTGTGTTTGCCTAAGGATAACAGGGTTTTGGTTCTCACATAGCAGTTGCACTGGAGTCACTGGGGGTAGAGACCACATAAACATTTTCTGCTTTTCTCTGCTGAAAGGCCAGATGCTGTTTTTTCTCCATAATTTACATCTATGCTAACATTTTAAAGGCAAAAAAATAATATTTGCTTGTTTTCCATAGTATAGGTGCAAAATTCTTCCTAGTCAAGGTCACTGGTCACTTGCAGCTTTTATTTGGGTAATACATTTTTGTTTACTAAACTTTGTTCTCACCTGAAAGTTTGCAATGTTTTATATCCCTCATTTCTATTCCTACAATAATGTGACTACTGTAGGTAATTTTGCTAGGAATAGAATTGGTAAGTTCTGTTTATGTAAGTATTTCTGTGGTGTATTTCTTTATATATTTGATATACTGATAGTCCTCAACTTATGACCATTTGTTTAATGACTTTTTAAAGTTAGTGCTGAAAAAGTGACTTACGACCAGTCCTCACACTTATGACCATCACAGACTCTCCATGGTCATGTCATCAGAATTTGTGCACTTGACATCTGGCATGTAATTACAATGCTTATGGAATCCTGGGGTCGCCTGATCACCATTTGCTCTTTCCAGCAGTTTCTGATAAGCAAGGTCAATGGGGAAAGCTGGATTATTTTAACAATCACATGATTCAGTTAACAACTGTGGAGATTAGCTAAAATCTCTGCAGCAAAAAATGTCATAAAATCAGGCACAACTTAATGACCCCATTGCTTAGTGTTGCTTCTGGTCCCAACTGTAGCTTTAGGTTAAGGACCTGTAATAACCACTTCATCCATTCATTCACCTACTGGTACCTAAGTGTAATTTTTTTAAACAAACTGATCTGAAATTAATTCCAGGTGGTCTGGAATCCATCTAGAACCAGCTCATCTGTAATACCTTTCCAACCCCCCCCCCACCCCCCCACCCCAGTTAACAAAATACTTATAATTGTAGCCTTGGAAAGAAATAATGAAGGGAAAGCTGATGTCATAGGAGGGAGTGAACTTAGACTGTGATCCCAACTCTGTTTTAAACTCATTAACCATGTTATTCCTGCACTAAGGTCCACACTCAGGGGTGGATTAATCATATATCCTGTGAATGTTTAGGCACTTTCTTATTTTATGTAAGAATTTAATTGTTCTATTATTTTAAAAAAAGTTCTATTGAAAATGGCACAATAGCTCCACCTATGGTGACCTGAAGACATAATTGTGCAATGCATTTCATTGTGTATTAGTGTTGTGCAGTTAATTCTTATTCACTCTGAATAAGTCTGGAGTTCAGCTTTCCACTGAAATCTGATCACTCTATAAATGGCTATTGAAGAGATTTTAATCTGCAATATATAGAGCATAGTGCAATAATGATGTGAGAAAGGGGAACTTATAGTTACAATTGGACCAACTATTTTCACGTATCAGAAAATCAGAATATCACTGTGAAAAGATGAGATACAGCCTTTGTCACATTCCTTGTTTTGTTACTGTTTGGATTGGCATTCACTTTCTGGATGTTTTCTCTACAGTACTATCATTTTAAAGCAAGCATAAGATTGTGCTGTTATTGGTAAAGATCCAATACTTGCATTCTCTCTCTGCCTGGCCATTGTCCAGTCCTGCCCCCTTTCCCTCCTTATTAAAGTTCCTCGCTCCCTCCCACTTGCTTGCATATGTTGACACATTGCCACGATTGTAACTCTGCACCATCCATCTTATCACCTTTTCAATTTTGTCTTTTACCAGAAGCTAAAAGCCTAACAGATTAATGATTCCTCACCAGAGTTAATTCCCCAACATGGATGTGATTTTGCATAATAGTTATCCACTATTTCAGGGAGAAATTTGCTCCATATTAATTAGGTTTCTTCAGTAAACAAGAGCATTTACTTGGGGTTATATTAGTTTTGATAATGTACATACATTAAGATATGTAGGAAAGTATTGTAAAAGCTTGGAGTTCCTCTTTTAAATTTACTGTGAACCTGACTTAATTGACTGTTCAAAAGTGCTTTATGTGTTTCTCATAACTATCAGTCTACTTCACTATACTAGGAACACAAAAAGTGTAGTTCTTCAGTATTATTTCAGATCATAATATTGACCTTTTCTGCACAGAAATCGAGGAGTTCATTAAAATTCATTGGTCACATCTTTTTATTAGCCTGGTTGAAATTATTCATGAGTGATACTTTGAGCCAATAAATCCTCTGAGAAAATCTGTATTGATATGAGATTGTATTGATTACCCCCGCCCCCCAAAAGTAGTTACCAAACCATAAACAGATGCAGAACACCTTTCTTTTACAAAAGAGTTGAGCCTCTTCTCATCTATGTTCAGGTAGTTCTTTTTTAACAGCCTCATTTTGCAACCATTCACAGTTACAATGGTGAGGAAAAAGTAACCTTACAAGTCCACTCATTTATGATTTTTTTCAGGTCTATAAAGCAAAGAAAGCTGAAGATCATTCTCTTAGCAACTGCTTAACTTTATGTCTAATTAGTCACTGATCCTAATTATGATAGTTAAACAAGGAGTACCTGTAGAAGGGTTTTGCCACCACAGATTTCCTACTTATATATTCACATATGTTCCTTATATGATAGTAAGGTACTTAGTGCAATTCTTATACTGCTATCTTAATCTCATTAGTAGTCAGAGCTTTTAAATTCTTGTACCATGGACTATCTCTTTTTAGTTTATACAGCAAGGAGGAAAGTCTGACCATTAAAGACAAAATTCTCATTTATATTGATTTTTGCCAGTACGCTGGTATAAAGACGAGAGAAACTATAAAATTGGAAATTTCTGAGCACAGAAATTTGGCGACCATCTCTTCACATCCAATTTCTTGAATCAGAAGTACTGAGTTTGGAGAGCTAGTTTACTTCTCTAATATGAAATGGTTTAAGAAGAAATTTTAACTTCTCATTGCGTTTCAATGCAGAGAAAAGAATTTGAAAAGATGAATATAATCCAGCACTTAATTTTTCATATCATCACATATCTGTTAGTAGTAATACTTTTTACGGAAGAAAGTAAAATGAGAAAATAGAAAGATAGATTCTGAGGGGAAAAAATTGGGTGTGGTGATTAAGGGATAGATAGATAGAAATTACAAAATTCTGGGTTGTTGTCCTTGATGTCAGACATTCTCTTTCAGGCCAAACCACATCATAAGGTAGTTATTGTGGGGAAAATAGGGAGGGGAAGGATTATGCACACTACTTTGAATTGTACATACCATAGACAGAATATAAATAATCATTTTATGATTTATCAATTGTTGCTTGTAACTTATGAATGAAAATAAATAAATAAATAAATAAATAAATATATATATATATGGCATTCGGCTTTGTTCAGGTATTTTTCCACGTCATTGTAGTTGTGCTTTTAAAGTTGTAGCAACGTTTCAACTTTAAGAGTTGAAACGTTGCTACAACTTTAAAAGCCCAACTACAGTGACGTGGGAAAATACCCGAACAAAGCCGAATGCCATACATGTAAGTACCTGTGAAAACTTAAGAAAACATATATATAGTTGTGCTTTTAAAGTTGTAGCAACGTTTCAACTTTTAAAGTTGTACCAATACAGAAGCCTGATGATGCACTCTGAGAAGCACAGAGCTGAAACACAAGCCTGAAGATGATGAATGAGACTGCATCGAAACGTTGCCTAGATACTTCCAATCTTATGTGGGAGAAAACCCGAATAACCAAAGATCCACATACAAATACCCACGAGTTGTAGCAACGTTTCGGCAGAATCTCATCTGCCATCATCAGGCTTCAGAAGCCTGATGATGGCAGATGAGATTCTGCCGAAACGTTGCTACAACTTTAAAAGCACAACTACAATGACGTGGGAAAATACCCAAACAAAGCTGAATGTCATACATGTAAGTACCCACGAAAACTTAAGAAAACACACACACACACACACACACACACACACACATATAAAATAAGTATGATTTATGATCGATGACCTATTAGTTGCTGTTCATATGTACACTGGAGCTTTTACACCAGAGACAAATTCCTTGTGTGTCCAATCACATTTGGCCAACAAAGTATTCTGTTCTGTTCCGTTCCATTCCATTCTATACTTTGCTAAAAGATGAAACTTACCTAAGGAAAGGTAATCTAGCACCCTGTATCAGATCTGGGCATTTAAAAACCCCTGGACCACATCTAGCCTTTGGCTGTTCCTGTCCAGCCAATGAAGTTAGTTGGAAATTAGAAATCAAATGTGAATAAGTGTGACATGATACCGTGTTTCTCATATAATAAGGCCGAGTCTTTTTTCTTTTTGAGCCCTGAAAAAATGGCTAGGCCGACTTTTCCGGGGTGACTTAATTCCCCCTCCTTGCATCTTCGGGCGGGCGGGCAGCGATGGCTTGGATGTTGACCTCGGCATTGGTGGGGCACTTCATATCGGGGTCAATGCAGGCAGCACCATATCCAGGTGTGCAACAAAAGTACTTCCTAATGGCAACCCCCCCCCCCCCCACTATTCCCCCCTATTTAGCATGTTTTAATATAGGCCTTAATTGGGGGGAGGGGCTTAATTTCATTTCATGTCTATAAAACATGCTGGGACTTCCTATTGGGGGAGGCCATATTGTTGGAGAAATAGGGTAGGTAAGTAAGGCATATCTGTCAGTAACTAATAGTTATTGAGGTTACATTTCAGAAGTATTTCCAGAAGATATTGTTATATAGCACAGTCTAATGCAGACATAGAAACTTGATCTCTTAAATGTATTTGCATTTTTCTTGTGAAATTTTCTTGAAAGAATTTAGAGCTATGTACACCTATTTCCTTTCTCTCATCGCCTAGGAATCTGGAATGTGTTTGCAGGATTCCTCTTTCTTTTTTATTTTTCGCTTAAATGTTCCTCATGCAGGGTAATAAAAAAGAAAAATTTAAAATGAAGATAAATACATTCTAGCATCTTACTTTTAGATTCCATACTTGGGTATTTGACTATAAGGAAACAGGAAAAACAAAAATGGGAAAGGCTTTTCAGGAAGAAACTTACAGGTCTTGGTTCCAGAAGCTGAAGTGTGCCTTAAAGCAAAAGGATATGAAGATTAAATTCAACAAGAATAATTAATTCTGTTGTTGCAGTTGCTGCCACATAGGCAGTGTTTAAATGTATCCAAAAAGCTTTGCCACCAGCAAATGTATGGATCTCTTAAATATGAGGCATGGCTTTTTTTTTTTTTAATAGCTAAGAGGTCCCTTTTAAAGAGAACGTTGGCAAGTAGGAAAATAAGCATTCAAAGAAAAACAGTAGGATACTTTGAGTTGAGAGCTCTTCAAATGTTGCCTAGCTTCAGTATGAACTAGGAATAATCTCAGCATTTGGGGGAAAGCTTATCCCTTGCATTCAGGAGATAATAATATACTTCTGAGGTCTTAATGACAGGAAGTAGGTTTTATCACCTTAAGTATGAGGCATGTAGGAGGAATAAACTTGCCATGTTCAGGCAATGTAAGCAACTGACAAATCATCTCCTAGGAGAGAGGTTCCTACTGTAAATACCTGAGTATCAGGGAGAAACCCCGCTGTTTTTCTCTCCTTCTCTGGCTTCTGGCTCTCCCGCAAAAGCATTCAGATATGCTTAGACAAAGGAAGATGTCTGTACTAGAATACTTATACTGGCTAGTTAAGCAGATTTACCTCTTTCAACTTCTTTTAATTGTCTTAGTTTTCCTGTTCTGCACACCTTAAAACTGGGCTCACCCTTGATTTCCATAGCAGAGTAATAGAATGCACACTGTTTGCTTCCCGAAGTCTCTTTCAGTGTAGAATCAGAATCCAAAGCAAGAGACAGGGTAGGATTTAAGAAGACCAGCTCTGAATCTTACTATGTTTCAGACCACTATACTCAGAAGTACAAAAGGTTTTCCCTTGTTAATGCTATAGTGCACCTGACATTTAGTTTTGAGAAAAGAATTGTGGCTTTCTAAGGCCATAGAAATGATCTCAAATTTAGATGTGAGAGTTCAATGTTGAATTTGTTATTCAGCAATGAGGTTCAGTGTTGATCTGGAAGTACAAGTGGGTCTCCCTTTTCTCAGTTAAAACAAGGGTAGAGAAAATTGAATCTCTGGATTGGCCTGGAATTGTGGGAAGTGGCAGGGAAGAATGTTTATGCCTTTCCATACAGATGTGTCCTTTGTAAGAAGGGTTAATCCTAAATGGAAATTTTGTTCATATTTTATGAACTTGTGTCCTTCAAATACTTTAAACTACAATTCACTTTATTATCCTTTTTCATTGATCATGCTGCCTGTATCTAGACTGGATTTTTTGGATGGTACCAGATTGGAGAAAATGGTGTTACCTGTTCTTTTTGGTCTTAGCATGTTTGATATAGGAAAACCGAATTGAGTGCCACATGTTTTATGGCTTTATTTAAATGTACAGTAGATAAACAAAGTTATAACCAGAAGAACCATCAAAAACAGAGCGTGCTAAATAAATCTTTTCATTCTTTGATAGAGTGACTAAATTAGTGAATCAGCTAAATGCTATGGACTAATATACTAAAATTTCAGTAAATCTCTGGATAAAGTAGACCACAATCTACTTCTTGGCAAGCTAGAAAAATGTGGGATGGACAGCATCACCACCAGATGGGTTTGTAACTGGCTGACAAATTGTACTCAACGTGTAGAACTTAATGGAACTACATTAACATGGAGGGAAGTAAGCAGTGGGGTAAATGATCATTCTAGATGAGGGAATAGAAGGGGGGGACTCATCAGATTTGCAGATAATACTAAACTGGCATGAATAGCCAACATGCCAGAATACAAGCTCAAGATCCAAAAGGATTTTGACTGACTTGAACACTGGGCCCTATCTAACAAAATGAAATTCAATGTAGATAAAAGTCAGGCTTTACATTTAGGCAAGAAAAATCAACTGTATGGGTACAGATGATGTGAAAATTGGCTCAATACTAGTAATTGTGAGAGGGATCTTGGAATCTTAGTGGGAAATCACTTAAATATGAGCCAGGTGTGTGGCACAGCCAAAAGTTAGTGGAATCCTAGGCTGCATGGAGGGATAAAATCAAGATCATGTGAAGTTCTAGTATCGCTTTATAAAAGCCTTAATAAGACCACACTTGGAATACTGCATCCAGTTCTGTTCACCACAATATAAAAATATATTAAGATATTGGAAAGAGTACAAAGAAGAGCAACTAAGATGATTAGGGGGCTGGAGGCTAAAATATATGAAGAACAGTTGCAGGAATTGGGCATGTTGTTTACTCTGATGAAAAGGACTAGGGGAGATGATAGCAGTGTTCCAATATTTGAGGTACTCTTATAAAGGCAAGGGTATCAACCTATTTTCCAAAGTACCAGAAGGCAGCAGAAGAAACAGTGGATGGAAACTAACTAAGGAGAGAAGCAACCTAGTACTAAGGAGAAATTTTCTAACAGTGAGAGCAATAAACCAATGGAATAGCCTGCCTCCAGAAGTTGTGGGGTCTCCATCACTGAAAGCTTTCAAAAAGAGACTGGACAATCATTTGTCTGAAATGGTAAAGGCTCTCCTGCTTGAGCAGGGGGTTGGACTAGAAGACCCTCATGATCTCTTCCAACTTTATTATTCTATGTTCTATATTCTATGTGATTTTCTGATCTGGACAGTCTAGTTGATGGCATTGCTAACTTTTTAACAGCAGCTTAATCTGCAGCAAGAACTACTTTTGGGAAAGAACAGTCTAGAAGATCACATGTGATTTCATAAACTAGCTTTAGCTATGTACTCCTGCTTCCCTTTTATTCCTTCGCCAATATTTTCCATGTGGCAATTCTGCCTGGCCCATTTCATCTAGACTGGTTGCACATAGGTCTTTTAAGAAACGTATGTATGTATGTACAGTATTCAGCTTTGTTCGGGTATTTTCCCACATCATTATAGTTGTGCTTTTAAAGTTGTAGGGACGTTTCGGCAGAATCTCATCTGCCATCATCAGGCTTCTGTATAGTTTTCATCTGTGAGTCAGACTTTCACAGCCGTTTCTGTTTTAAATTTGGTGCTAGCCTACGCTGTGCCAGAATGGTTAGCACCAAATTTAAAACAGAAACGGCTGTGAAAGTCTCACTCATAGACGAACACTATACAGAAGCCTGATGATGGCAGATGAGATTCTGCCGAAACATCCCTACAACTTTAAAAGCACAACTATAATGACGTGGGAAAATACCCGAACAAAGCTGAATACCATACTGTATGTATATACAGTATGTATGTATTTATTTAGCCTATGACATATATTTATGAACTAGCAATATATATTAACATTTCATCTAGAAATAAAATATAAATATCATGGTTTCTTTTAGGAAAGAAACCATGATATTCATGTATGGATGATTAAGGGTAAACCAAAACATAGTTTCATATATACAAGCAGAATGCAGTAAATCTTGAGCTACATAGAGTTTTGAAATACACCTTAATCTGTTTACTTCCATATGTACAACTTCTGTTAAATGCACAAAAGCAGCCATGTTATTGGTAGACCAGGGCAAATTAATTTCAGTATTGAAATATAATTTCTGGTGCAACAATTATATTATCATTGTCTACAATGGAAGTGCCCCAAAAAAAAAAAGAATTGGTTTCAACCATATGACCAAAACCTTTTTATGTATATGGTATGCAACACATATAAAAAGGGATGTGGCTTTGCTTGCCTGCTTCAGGCCACCCTCTATATAATAATAGTTTGTTATGTGCTGCAAATATAGCAAATGTTCACAATGGCATTTAAGCTCAAACAACAGCTAAAAATTTACAATGCATTTACTTTTTAGTGAGTGAATGGTACCTAATGAATCTGTTTGTACAATTCGCAATTGGTGATGAGTCTCTTCATATATATATATATATATATATATATATATATATATATATATATATATATATATATATATATATATTCATATTCATATATATATACACACACACACACATACACACACACACACACAGAGTGCAGAACCAAGCAGCAGAATTCTTATATGAGTCACAATTATTGAATACCTGAGGCAAAACGGAATATACTTAAGAAGTATAATTAAAGTAAAAAAAACATGCTAGATATACAAGAAAAGCAATGGCAACACATTTTGAAATATTCAATAAACTTTAAAAACTACTGTTACTATAGCTGACACCAAGGTGATAACAGCCACTTTTCAGGAGATACAGGCATGTTCTGTAAGACCACTTTCTGTCTCACTGCAAGAGATAAGAGGTTCAAGGCAAGCCTGTACAGTTTCCAATTGTCTAAGCTGAGCAGAGAAACAGCTTCATACTAGCATCTTGAAATTAAAAGCTGCTTGCTTTTTCAGTGTGTTTAGACTTGCAGAAGTTAGACAGTGGTTAAGGATCTTGTGCAGTCTCACCTACTATAAGGCTGCTGGACTGCATTGGGCCTCCTTGTAGAAGAATTGCTTTAATTCCTCAAATTCTTATTTAATTATGTCAATTTGAGAAAATTTACTTGCTGTCTCTAGAAAGAATATTCTGGTTTCTAGAGCTGCTTTCTTCCACCACGGAAAGCTAGGACCTTAATCCAGTTCCAATTCCTTATTGTTAAAATGTGATCAACAGATGGGCTGATTTGCCTTTTTGCAGATTTCTCCGTTCAGCAATAAAGCTACCTTACAACTAGACATTATTTTGGAATAGGTATTACAGCATTGATTGGGGTTCCAGTTTAAATGATATCCTGTTTTAACAAATAGGATGATTCTCACGGCAACTAACAATAATAAACATCAAGACAAAAACACAGAGCACACAAAGTTATTAAGTTGCAAGTAAACTCAAGTAAAATGCATAAATAAAAAATACAAATAACATCAAAGAATTCCATATACACACAGATACTCAGCAAAGTCAACTTAAAAGCCAAAAGCCTGCCTGAATGCAAATGTAGTGTATTTGCCTTTTAGAAGACAATTGTGTGGCTCTTATTAGCCTCTGAATGGCTACCCCAGAGGGTATAACATTTCAGACTATTTTTAAATTGTTAAGATTATTCTGCAACTGCTGTACCATAAGCTTTCCTATGGCATCTTTAACGCCTGGGAAATGAATTTTATCATATGCATTTGTTAAAATTTGCAGAATATTGTAATTCGCCTTAATATGGATCTTTTGGTTGAGGTAATGTCTCTGTATAGTTCATAAAGAACAGAGTGTTGATATTTTTCAGTAATAGGTGGGATACAATTTTGATGTGTAAATAAGTTTGAGGTTCCTCCCAACACCTGGATTGTTCCACTCTGATGTTGTTTAGAAGAGCCATGAAAAGCTGGCTCTTCACCTAGGCCTTTAATAAGGGAGAGTGAGTCCGCTTACTTCATCATACTTGCCATTTTTATTCCTTAATATTCTATTGATTTTATTACATTTCTTGGATTGCTGTGAATCATTGATAATTTATTATTATTGCTGATTCCTGTGGCTTAAATGATTTAGATTTTTCAGTGCAATGGGGTCTGCTCTATGGAGTTCCTTGGTGTCCAGGATGGCATTGATGATTCCTTTTGCAGGCAAATAAAATCATCTGGAATCATCTGGGGAAGGTCGTGGGAATCTCTTATCAACTGTTCTGAAATTTATGGCAGGAAAATTTAAAGTTATAAGGGAATGTGAGGAGTCAGACCCACAATTCTGGGAGAGACCTTTACATTCAATATAGCTTCAATATATTTCACCAATCTGAGGAGTTTTTCAATTCAAGAAAGCCCAGTTTTGGTTTTGAGGCAGAATAAGATTATCAGAAGAGTAACACGCAGACACACTTACACACACCATATATAGATATAACACGTGGGATTTCTGAGGGATTTCTTACAAGACAAAAGCATTTAAATCTGTTGCTAAGATTATCTTTCTCTCTACTTGGAAAAAGATCTAGAAATGTCAGTGGAGAAATTTTAATGTCCCAACAAATCAGTGCAGAATCTTCAAGACATATTTTATCTCAAGCTCTATCTGGCTTTTCTAGATTACAAGCCTCATCAGGTGCTTAACAAAAAAGTATTCATTATGCATATTCATTATGCAGTGTTTCAGCTCCCTTCCCAGCATACATTATACTATTGTCGTCATGAGATTAATTTTGAGACATTTCATATTTTATTATATTTTTGTCTTTTCTATTTGTTGTGGAGTTTGGTTGCCAAGATGCCTTTAGAAACATGTTATATCATTAAAACATTTTCTGATACCAAGCTGTTGCAAAATGTTGCAATAGTGGGTGCCTGATGTCTTGCCTCCCTTTCCATTCCTCTGTTAATGTAATCAGTAATTGGAATAAAAAACAGATATGGCATTTCTATCAGTTATCATTTGTACACAAAGTCTATTTGCAGATGGGAGTATTTCAGAGGTTTGCAGGTGGGATTGTAAAACTCTTGTTAGTGTCTGCATAATTATTTGTCAACCTATATTGGTTTCTCTAGTTGTACTCTTAAAATGCTGAAACCAACTCATATTTATATGTATGAACATTTGTTGTAATGGTTACAGATGCCAACTGGACAATGATTATGACTTGATTATTGTCCAACTGGACAATGATTATGTCTGCTATCTGGAGCATTTTTGCTTTTAAAGATGATTATAATCTTGGTATTCTATGTGAAAGAGTAAGATTCACATAAATGTATTAACAATCTTTTTTAAAAGTTTGAGCATGTAAATATCAAGCCTTGACTCTTTGGTCAATTTTAAAACTTTTTGAGACATTAACATTTTTATATAGGTACTAGTTAGTTTTCACTTAAAATTAAAAGAAGATCCCCTAAAAATTACCAGGTTTATACTTAGTGCATGTAAACCTATTTAAGGCTTCTGAGATCTTTCTTGTGTTTTTCTCCAGAACTTCTGCAAAAAGTGGGTTGAAACATTTGTTTAGTTAACTTCAATTTAGCTTTCTGGTCAAGTCCTTAAACTGTGGTCAATCTTAACAACAGTTTATTAAACCAAGCTATTTTTATGAATCGTATTATGAAGTGTTCAAATAATTTGTTTCAATAAATTGTAACCAATGAACCAGAATTTATTTAGGTTCAATTACAGTGGTAATGTATGAATAATTATAAATAAAGTAATAGGCATTCTGTCCTTGCAGCAGTGCCAGAACACAAAATGGAAAGGGTAAAACCAGTACATCTGAAATACATTCGTGTGACAATAAATAAATAAATATTTATTTATTTGTTGGTTGGTTGGTTTGTCAAACATGTACAAGATAACAAATATAAGTATGAACATAATAACAAAGGAGTAAATACAGATAAATGGGGACAGTAAGACAGGGACAGTAGGCATGCTGCTGCGCTTATGCACGCCCCCTTTAAGGATCTCTTAGGAATGGGATGAGGTCCACGGTAAGACAGTTTGAGGTTGAAGCTGTGAGGGGTTGAAGCGGTAACAACGGAGTCAGGTAGGGCATTCCAGGTGTTGACAATAAACCATAGTTTATCAATCCTGGTTTCATGTTCTCCACATGCGTTAGACACAGTTCTCAATTTGGGACAGAATACCCATTGGTTAGACTGGTGGTGAGGAATTGTGGTCATTTTCCATGGGATAAGTCCCATTAGCATTGCATCTGAAAACTGCCAATGAATTGTGTTGGTCTAGAAAGATGGCTGCAGTTAGAATTAGTAATTTGGGATGAACAGGTGCTTCCACGCTCTATTTCTTCCTCTGTTAGCAGCCTGAATGTATCCAACTGGGACAGCTCTTTCTTCAGCTTCTCTGTGGCCACTTAAAGATCCGTTTGCCTTGAAAGTAGCTGTAGAAGTTTACAAGCTGAAATTGTCTTTTCTTTGAAGGCCATTCGGGAACTGCTGGTTGAATGGTGTGTTGAGCCTGTGCATCATGGGGCATGAGGATGTGGGAATATTGTGGGAAGATATTCTTAATTGTACTTTTTTCCCTCCATCTCTATGTTTAAATGTATTGTATTCTAGATATTCAGAAGTTGTAGATTTAAGTTTACAAAATATCAAAATCAGTTGGTCAAAACTGCAATGGTATCTATTTTACCATATCCAAATATTATTTTAGATTGTACTTATGCACTTATTACAGATATCAAGTTGAAATACTAAATAAATTAATGCTTACTCAGAGATCAATAGTGAAAGGAAAATTGTTCCTGTTGTTTCTGGTGAATAATTATTTGTCTGTAGGCAGTTTACAAAGTATTGCTTATTTATTAATTAAAATTACATTTATTTTTATTAAAAATAATTCCGAATGTATTAAATGGTTGCATTGTTGTTCTTTTTTGGAAAATCTGTGTAATCGTGTCCATTTTTAAAGCATACTTTCTGGTATAAATCTTAATTCTTGTGGTGAAAAATATACAACACAGGCTTAGAAGTATCTACTCTTATTAGGATGGCGTTATTTTGATTTTTAAAAGGTATTATATATAACCTATTCCTTGCAATAAGCTGCAGGTCACATTCACATATGGGTTAGTAGCTTCCCATCCCAGCTGTAGCTTCTTAGTAAGACAATTGTACTTTTTCTGTGTGACATGCTTGTCTCATCTCAGTCTTCAGCTCCTCCTGATGACCTATCTGACTGAAAAAGCAGTCGCTATAAATGTTCCAGGGCTTCTGATGATATGGCATCAAGAATACAGGAAGCCTTATACCAGTGTTCATTTGTACAACAGTAGATAAAGAGCTCTCTCTGCTCATTTAATTTCATTTACGACTTTTGGTTGTGGTCTTTGGAAAAAGCCAAACTCTGCCACAAAAACAAAACAAAAGAACTAAACTCTATAATTTCACATACCACAAATTTACACACTGACCTGTTTTAGGCACCAAAGGGAGCTTCCCCCTTTCAGTGAATGAATTGTATAGTACTTGAATAAACTGTATGTGAATAAAGTACAAATGAATAAGTCATACTTGAATAAACAATAAATGGGGGTAGGGAGGGAAATGAGGAAGCCTAGTGAATAATGAGAATGCTTCCTATCATAAACTAAAGGAGTAAAACATAAAACTAGGCAAAAGTAATGATGCTTTGCTTGCTGGTTTTTGTTCTTTGTTGCTGCATGCTCCGTACTCTTTCAGTATATGTATCTGGGCTTAGACTCTCAATTATGTAGAATTTTATGTCATTCTAATAATTAAGAACTACTGGTAGTGTTTCTACAATTTTATATAAACCCCTGGGCAGCTTACTAAGCACAAACATTTAAGACTGTCATTAACAGCAAACCTGGTGTTATTGGCATTATCAAATGTTTTAAATTTTAGAATTAGTTTGGAATACTCATGTGATGGAGAACTAATATTTAGCGAATGTTCTTAATTCTGTTGTAGGAATTTGGATTTATAGGGTCATACTGTACATTAATTTAATAAAATATACTTTTGCTGAACAGTCTAGCCCTCATGGCAAAAGTTGAATAATTTTATTTAGTAAATTTGTAATCAAAGTGACTCTCAATTTTTTATTCTTAATCCAAATATTAAATGGAAATATGATTACGTATAGAAGTAAGGACTGGATTAATTACTCAGAAATTAAGAGTCTTAATTGTTTTTGTCCCTATTGTTACAATTACAGAAAGGAAGGACAAATAAATTTTCCGGACTCCTTCAATTTCTTCAATTAAGTCCACTTGCTCGGTTTAATGTTAAATTATGAAACTGCTTATTAAACTTGTTTAATTTATTTATTCTTGCCTATTTATTCTTTTCTTTGCATATATAAAGTGAAATATTGAGATAACTGTTTTTAGTATTTTTATAACAGGTTCTTGCATAGATTTATGCAATACTGTTGTTCCGTTTCCATTTTCTGCATTGTTTATCTTCCCTACTCAGACAGGGAAAAAATATTTGAATGCAATTCCTCTCTCACTTTTTTGGGGAGGGGGGAATAGAAAATTGAAAGGGGTAGTGAACCATGATTCAAGAGGCTGAGAGAGAACCTCTTTCTTTCACAGCATTAATTAACTCAAGTTCGTTAGGACGTAGAGTCTACTGCAGTTTTCCCTTGTTTGTGCTAAATCAGGTCAGAGAGAGAAAACTTTTGAAGTAGGCTCTAAGTGTTATAACATTCAGAAGAATGAAGAAGCAAAGCAAGCTGATATAACTATTATATCGATTGATATTGTTCTGGGGATTTTGTTGTATAATATGCCAAAGATGTGAGATGTATATTAATAAATATTTCCTATAATTGTGAAAATGAATTCTGTTAATATTGGAGAGACATCAGTAGGAGATACTTGATTATTACTTCAAAAGAGGTGAGTTGGCAATTACCGAGAGACTAGGTTGAGTTCATGCGAGCGTTGTGCAATATGCAGAACACATTTTTTTAAAAGAATGTATGTTTGGGAGACTATTCTGTCTTATCGGGCAATAACAAAACAGTTTAATTGTCCCAATCCATGTCAGAAGTTATTGTTTATGTCTAGTTAATTTCTTTTATTTTAATCTCTATTGTGTTTTTGTGTATTTATATAACTTTGCTCCTATATTATGAAGTATGTTGCAAAATAGTGTATATCATCATTCTTTATACTAATGGGAAGATGTAGCCACCTTAAATTTAGTATCCCATCTGGAACTGAGCCAAGATGGACATAAAGTACCATAGACTCAATTTTAGCAAAAAAGTGTTCTCATTTCTGTACCTGGGGATAGGGGGGTAGGGCAGGAGCAAGCCACAGGCTAATATGTTGTAGATCTCGCTAGCCCTGTGGAGAGTGGAAATTTATGTGCTATTCATTCACTAAGGAAGTAGTTTGCCAGGGTGCTACTGACTGTTTCTATGACAACCCCAAGAAAGCTTTACAGTTGATCCTCTTGCTGGAAAAGAGTGAAAGTGAGAAGGAGGGAGGGAGAGAAAGACAGCCTCCAAAAATGAAAAGGCAAAAATAAACACACACACGCATGCACACACACAAACACACACACACAAGGAAAATAGACAAAGATTTGGAAAGTTTTATTTGAAGCCATTAGCTTCTACAGTCAGCTAGATGCTCATTTGGGAGCACACTGTAGTGAACTCAATATTTACTCTTGAGCAAACATATATAGAATTTTGATATAGAAGTCCTCCCAAACTTGACAGAATCCCCAACCTCCAGGTTAGCATTTAAAACTATGCTTTTAAATAAACATTTTCTTAAATGATTCCTTTAGGATCTTTAGTTATTGCAGATAAAAGTGATTATGCTTTAAACGGGAATGGCAATGATAAAAACTTGTTTTTGTTTTGGTGAAAGGAGGGAAACTCTTTCAGATATTAGAGCGACTCTTTGTTTCCTCTAGTTGATCTATGTCCCTTCAGGGTTTTAGAATGACTCTTTTTAAAAAAACATACTCTTCTTTCTTCTTTCTCTTTAATTGCTATGTTTCTGTTGGTATTGTGTATCTTCTAGTTAAGTATACTCATTATTTTATTTCTACTCACTTGTTTATTGATTGATTAGATGGAGAATATGATACACACATTTTCTCTTCAGTCAAATTATTCCAATTATTATTGTGCAAGAAACCAATAATCTTCTGCACTAGACCTCTCGTACATGATCACCTTTTATTATTTAATATTGGAAACCAGGGGATGATACAAGGAACTTCACTGATTTGAATAGAAGTTATACAGCAACGATATATGACATATTAATTCCATTGAAAGGTTTTTGTGTTATTAGGTTATTTCCCTAATATGGCTGTATCAAAGTGTGCATTATCAAAAAAATATGTTGCAAAATCCCTAAATAAGAATAATGTTTTCTAGTTTGAACGGTCAACAGCTTCCTTTGTAATCAACAATAGTGGGTGCCGATGCTTGACGATGTTTCCATTGTTTCATTTGCAGCCTCTGTTTCTGTTTCTGTTCTGATTAAATGACAAATATCCACAGCGATATTCAAACTAACCTTGATATAGTACTAAAATAAAAGATTCACTTCCATCTCTCTCTTTTTTTTAATGAATAAAAAATGTAGATCAAACATTATGGGTTACTTGTCCAACGTGGAATTCCATATGCATCTTTATCTCCATAGAAATCTGATACCAAGGCAAGATAACAATTAAATTGCACATGTGCTTGATTTAATGTATCAAAAAAGTAAAAAGAGTACATCAGAATTTTAGCTGTGACTGAGTATCATCATAATATGGACTGGTATTGCTAGGGCTAGGCAGATCTTACAATCAGTTCAGGGGGTTGATTATATTGCAAAGGGCTTCAGCACCGAATTCAAGTCTGGGGTTGTTTGTACTTGTACGTGGCCAAAAATTGAATAAAAATATATCTATACATATTTGCAGCTTCTCATAAGTATACCTAAAATTGGTTTTAAAATCTAATTTTGTACAGTGTCTTTTTTACAGGGAGGAATAGCATATTTCAGTTCCATATCAAATCTTATATTAAAGAAAAAAATTATATTAGTTGCTTAGAAGTTAAAAGAAATACACTAATTTAAAGGAAACATTCTGTGTATATAAGAAGTTGGGAGTCTTTGCGCTCCCAAGAAATAAGGAACCGAGAGTCGAGTTTTAAATTTCACCAACTTATTTTGAAAATCTTTGTGGGGATGGCTAGAGAGGAGAGAGAGGAAAGGGCAGTTCATTTTTCTTTTGTCTTCTTTATTCTACTTCCTTATGCTTCACCTTGCACATATACCCCCTCATGACACAGATGCAGAAAATTAATCTCCAAGCTTTTGTGCCTGGAGAGAACTTTTCTACCTCAACTGCCTGCCTGCCTGCCTCCTCACCTATAATCTGTGTGATCGAGCAGAAGGAGCAGATTTAGGTATTTGGTCACAGTTCTTTGATATTTTGTCACTAGGGTCACAGAGAGATGTGGGGCGGCCTGTACTTTTCCCAAGCAAGCAACCTGTTTATGTGTGGGAAGAGGTTGGAGGGTCCTGTACCCTGCTCCAATGGACTGACTAATGCCAGATTTGTGGGTAGACAGAAATGAGAAGCAGCCATTTGTCCCACTCCTCCCCCTATTTAAGCTGAGCAGGGCAAACCTTCACTTATGATTTGCAAATGTAAATCCGGAGCTCTCATTTGGCCGTCTACTTGGCTGCTGAAAATCTGGCAACAAGGCCTGACAGTGGGCATTAGAAAAGGTTCAGCATAGGTCTGACTTTCATGCTATCTCCATGGACTACCTCTCACTAGTGTATTTGGTATATCAGTCGCTGCACTCACACAAGCACAAAGTGAAAGACTAGAAATACTCAAGCTATGGCAGTGCAAAGAGGAATATATACTGCCCTCTGCGTCAGTATGAGTAGCGCCCTGAATTATTTGTAAATTGAGCTTCTTTGGTATTGTTGTCCTATGATAAGTTGGTAAAGTGCTAAGAGAATGGATGGGCTGAGCCAAAGAACAAGCAAACCAGGTTCAGTTAAAGTAAGAATGCCTTCCCAGGTCTCGCTAAAATGCTCCCATACTGAAGCAAAAGCTTTGGAGGACTGTTATTATTATGGTTGTGCATATAGTTAGTCAGATGTTTATATGGATTTGGCATTTTTGTCAACCTATCAAGTGGTTTCCAAAGACTTGAGATAGGTAGGTTTAATAATATTAAAGGCTTCATTGCAGACTGTAAGCTATTCTAAGTATAGCTGCCATTTGCAATTGATTTGCAATAACAAGTCATTATTTCTTTGTGTTCAATCTTTTGTATATTTATGACAGTAAACAACTTTTCTTTTAGTAGTCTTGAAGATACCAAGTAGTCTTGGTATTATTATTATTATTGTTTGTTGCATAGTCAGCCAGAAGTTTAGACTGCATCTGGCATTTTTATCCACCTATTGAGTCCTTCCTACAGACCTGGGATAAGCAGATATTATTGTTTAATGGTGTTAAAGGTATTATTGTAGGATGATTATTAATAATCATAATCCTTATTATTGACTTTCTTGCCTATATTTTTAATCCTCTTTAAATCTCTCCATTTTATCTTATACATTATATGATATACAATGTGTATTTGTATATACGTATAATATATTTTTGTATTATATAATTATACATAAATATTACACATTTTCTTTTTGTTGTCTTTCTTTGTACTATTTTTCCTTTTCCTAGAGTCCTCTATTATACTATTTTTAATCAGCTTTTCTGATGCCCTTTGTTTTAAACTTGCAACATAATCAAAATTCAGGTAACAAAAAGTATGTTGCGATGAAATATCTTAAAATAGCTGTTCTTGAAAAAGTTTCAGGATAGTTCCAACTTTGCAGTGTGTTTAAGTTTTGTCATGTTTGATTTATTGATTTGGGGTTAGAAGACGTAAGTAATTTCATCAAAATGAATGATTGACAGCCAGCACTAAGGATTGAAGTTCTTGGCAAATGTTAAGATGAAGTGGCAGAAAGAAGGGGAAATGTGCAGAAAACTCCTATTTTGCTAGGAACAGGACAGACTGGCTGGCTGCATCTGAGATAGATAACAGGAGCTTACGAAGAAATGCATTGGGGCAGAGACAATGACTTTCGATCATTACTTGAACTGAGAAAAAAGTAGACTAAATCTGACTGAATCTTAAAGAGTATTATAATTGAACAGATCTTTTCCTAGAAATAGTTGGACCAAGAGGTGACAGAAGGAGAATAAGATGGAAAGAGAAAGACCGAACAGCTGCTTTCTCTGAGACCTGTGGGGCTGTCTTGGGTGTGTGTGTGTGTGTGTGAGTTTGGGGT
The DNA here is from genome assembly GCF_049901715.1 of Pseudonaja textilis. NCBI lineage: Eukaryota > Metazoa > Chordata > Lepidosauria > Squamata > Elapidae > Pseudonaja > Pseudonaja textilis. The sequence continues at coordinate 151,438,241 of NC_141991.1, forward strand.
GTATCCTAGGAGATTTATTTATTTAAAATATTTTGCAAGTTGTATTCTAGCCAAAATCTGTGGGCCAATAAAAATGCCATTGCTGCTGGACTTCACTTATTTGTTAGATATGAACTTGTCGATTTGGCAAATTGTTTTCAGTCTCTTAACTGCACAGTCTCTTTCTCTCTGTGTCTCTCTCTGCCACCCCCTCCCTGATTCCTTCTCTGCCAACCTCCCCCTCCACCTCCCTTTTCCTTTGATGCAGCCATTGGCTGCTCCACGATAGGTCTTCTTGCCAAATAGGTGGATCCTTCTTCTCTCTCTCTCTCTCTCTCTCTTTTTTCCGCTGGCATTGGCAAAGGCAAATGGTTGGGGACCGAGCATGAAAGGAGAAAGCAAGCAAGCCAGAGAGTTTAGGAGGAAAAAGGGAAAGGAAAAAAGGGGGAAAAACAACAACAACAAAATCCCCCATACCCCAGCAGTTGGGTTTTGCCAGCAGCCGATCACAGCTGATCCCACAGCGGAGTCTGCCCCTTTTCCCCTAGACCTGCGATCACCCCTATTCTCAGGCGGAGGGAGCCACATCTAAGTTGCATCTTTGCATTTCTGCCAACGCTGAGAGAGATTCTTCTCTGGTCTCAGCTTCCCCTGTCTGATTAGTTGCTGTTGTCCTTCCTATTTTTTTTTTAATTTTGTTTCCTTCTTCCCTTTATCACGATTATTGCTATTATTGTTGCTAGTATTTTTTTTAACAGCCATTTGGCATTTTTAATCTATTTTGTGCATGTGGCACAGGCAGAGTGATGTTGATTTATTTCTGTCTTCGGCTGAGGTTTCCCTTCCTAGCTGCCTTCTTTCAGTTTTTAATCCTTCACTTTTGCTTTCCCACTCTCTTTATTAAACAAGACTTGAACATTTTGGTGAACAGTTTGTAGTGAAAGATGCAGCCAACAATTATTTTTTACTTAATTTAAGAAATATCCAGCACTCTTGTGTGCCCTTCCTTCGTACAGTTCTACTTTCCTCTTTTTCCCCCCTCTCCTCACCTTCCACCCCGCATACCCACAATATCGTCCGCTTTCTATTCTCTGCAATTCTGAGCCCAGAATTTCTGAATCGGGGGCTTAGCTTCGCCGGGATGAGACAGAGCAATGGTAATTATTTCCATTTTTGACTTTTTTTTCCTGGATGCTTTTGTTGTAGGTAATTTTTTATTTTTAAAATAAAGTTAGAAGGCCCACTAAAATTATTTCAATTTATAAAGAATATTTAGAGCTTTGGGTTTAGGACAGGGGATCAGAACTGATTTTGTCTTTAATTCCTATGTTGCTAAACAAACTTCAGTACTTTTATTTTTAAAGAAGTGAAATTTTACTTCCACAACTTCATGCTGATTTTTTTTTAGATTTCCATACTAATGCATTGTCAAAACAATGTTAATTCTACTGTTTTCTCTCCCTCCCCTCTCCCCAAATTCCTGCTTGTCGTCCTTCTAGTATTTTATTTTTTAGCTGGATTAATCACACTCTGAGCTTAGCTTTACGTGTTTTCACTTTGCTGTTTCTCTACCTATGAATTTCACGTTGTGATGCTTCCCCCTCCCGATTTTCTTATTCTAATGGATTTTTCCTTTCTTTGTTTTGCATCCTTTCTTCTCACCCTGTTCTCCCCAGGATGAATTCCACCCCTTCATTGAAGCTCTCCTTCCGCATGTCCGTGCCTTTTCCTACACATGGTTCAATCTGCAAGCTCGGAAGCGAAAGTACTTTAAGAAGCACGAGAAGCGAATGTCAAAGGATGAGGAACGAGCTGTGAAGGATGAATTACTTGGTGAAAAGCCTGAGATCAAGCAGAAATGGGCATCCCGACTCCTGGCCAAGCTACGCAAGGATATCCGCCCAGAGTTTCGTGAGGACTTTGTCTTGACCATCACAGGCAAGAAAGCTCCGTGTTGTGTCCTCTCCAATCCAGATCAGAAAGGCAAAATTCGCAGGATTGACTGCCTGAGGCAGGCTGACAAGGTTTGGAGGCTGGACCTAGTTATGGTCATCTTGTTCAAAGGGATCCCCCTTGAAAGTACTGATGGGGAGCGGCTATACAAGTCGCCGCAGTGCTCAAACCCGGGCCTTTGCGTCCAGCCACACCACATTGGAGTCACAATTAAAGAACTGGATCTTTACTTGGCGTATTTTGTTCACACTCCTGGTAGGTCCTACAAATAACACCACTCGTGGGGTTTGGTTTTTATGTTTAATTTTATGGGCAGTTGTTTTCTCCAAAATTTTCTTTTTCTCTATATGTTTCCTTTCATCCCTAATTAGCAAACTGCTAACTTTAGATGTGCAGTAGGATGAGTCTATCACGTTCAGTTATTTGAAAAATAACTGAAAATAACAGGTAGTTTTTCTTGATTGCCTGGTTCTTTCCTACCTGTGATGCCGGTAACTTCTTATGATAAAGAAAATCTCTTTTGCTGAAAGCTGAGGGTTGCGTTGGCGGGGGGGGAGGTTGGGGGGTTGGGGGGCTGAGTGGAGGTGTACAAAGAATATTTAGGTAAGTGTCAGATCAACAAAGAGAAAAATGTTTTATTTAATTAGAAGGCAAATTGAGGAGCATTTATTTTGGGGTCAGAATTTTGTTTCTTTGCTTGATCCCCCTCCCCTTCCTAATTCCTTTTGTTGGATCAGTTTAATATATCAGCATGCCCGCAGCTGGTAAACTGCAAACATTCAGATAGGCACTCCTGCACAAATAGTGTGGCAGCATTAGAGCAATAAATGAATTTTCAGTGCCTGCTGTCCCACACAGGAACAAGTTTCTCAAGGGAGAGTTAAGTGTGGAAGGGATAGTTTGGAATCCCTTTCTTTGTTTTTATGGCCTCTTTTTTCCAGCTTGACTTTATACTGTGGGAATGTATAGATGAACACATGTCCCTACCGTATTTTTTTTTTCATTTTTCAGCTCTCTTTTAGTTTTGTTTTCTTGCAATTGAAACAGAAATGCCTGGTTTATTTTAAGCACTATGTCTAATTTGCTTCAGACTTTGAAATCCAAATTGGATTGGCTGCAGAATATTTCTAGATTGATCTTTTGCTGTACTCAAAAGGATCTACCCAAACTTCCCTTCCTCCTTCTGTTGCTTTTGTAGTATTTCTTGCTTTTTCGTTTTCATTTGCTTTTAAGAGGTCAAGAGTCCAACAATAATCCAGCTTTCCTGGATGCTACTTCCATCTTTCTGACACTTTTTCTTCAACAATGACAAGACTCTTCTGTGTTAAACCCACTTGTCTACCTTTTGGCCACCTTATGTGTTCCCACCAGTCTGTATTTCTTATAGTTTCAGTCTAATAATATTGTCAGGAGTTTTTTCTCCTTTTTTAGAATATGCCCGTCCAGTGTGTGTCCTGCAGCCTCTGGACAATGTCAGGAGGTTCATCTCAGCGCCTGAGGATGGCATTACTGGCACACTCATGTCATCTATCCTGCCCAGCTCAGGGCACTTCCAGGCCTGGCAAGTAAAAATCAGCATTCCTCTATTCCTTTTCTTCAAGCGCTTTTCCTTTTCCTTTCCCACTCTAGTTAAAACAACAACAAAACTAGGCCCCCATCACCTTCCTAGCCAGATTCACCCTCACGGATCCATTTAAACAGAGAATTACCCTTTCATATCAGAATATGTACATATTGATTTGTAGCAATTTTACAAGGCAGCACACACAATTACCATTAAAAGAAAATGAATTTTGAAAGTAGATCTTATCATGCTTTCTAAAATTCAGATAAATCACCTGAAGGGGATTATCAGTCCATATCGCAAGTCAAATAAGGAAAGTTGGGTAAACTCTGACAATCATTTATATTTTAATGATGAAGTAGTTTCCCCAGATATTAGCAAGTAAGCCAGCAAATCATTCTAAAATGTAATGTGATTGAATTCCTTGCATTTTCATGGAAGTATATATGTGTGTATTCACAGTTGAATTGCATAGGCCATATTCTTTACTCCTACTCCAATGAAAAGCTCCAGAGTCAAGAAAGCCACTTAAGCCTAAAAGTATTTGCAGGTCAATAGTTTGTATAAGAGTTTGCTCTCTTCCAGTTTAAAATTTATGATATCATAAGCCTTGTTCTTTATTTTACTTAAAAAGATTAAACATTTTTCAGTGTTAAGAAAAACTTATCTTGCAAAATAATGGCACGCATGTTATCAATACCATCAGATAGTCGTAACCCACCCATATCTTGTTAAATAAAATAAAGAAGACTGAGAAAAGGTGTGGTGGAACAGGAAATTTAATTCATGCCACTGAAGACAATAGAACTTGTGCTAAAATCCTTTTTACCGGTGGAATTAGCTAGATTTTACAACCTACCAAACTTTAAAAAATTGATTCTGTGTTTAGTCTTAGAACCCCACTATACTGCCCTTTTTATCCTAGCTTTATTCCTGTACAGGTCTTAAATAAACATAGCAGTAAGTAGCATATCAGTAAATCAGACAGATTTGTGCTGATTGCATGCCAAGAGAACAGTTCCTAATTCTGTGCTTTCCATAATATTTCATTTATTATTTGACCTTTCGATTTTAAGAAAGATCCTCAAGGAAATTCTTACGGTAAATGCAAGAATGAGATGTTGGATATTTGTAGAGAAAAGTCAGTGTGAGAGATTGCTATCACCCCTCCCACGATTGCCTGTTTATGTATGTATGTATGTATCTATGTATGTTATGTTATGTACTGTAATGTATATGTATATGTATATGTATGTAAGAATCTATGTACGTATTTTTCCTGTTACCGGGGCAGAAGTAAGTTCAACTGTTAGAGGAGAAGGGAAAAATAACTTTGGAACAGACTTGGAAAATTAATGATGCAGGATAATCTTTCTCCTTTTCACTGACCCATTTGGACTCTCTGAATATATTTCAAAGTCAATCATCAGATTGTTGAGGAAAAAGAACTGTATGGGTTTTGGAACACATGTTGCCAAGATGGCATAAAGCTCAATTCTAAAAGTGGCAGTATTATCTATCTGTGTCTGAATCAAAAACAACACCTTAAGTAATAGGAGCAGTAGTATAAAAAATTATTGTGGGCCTTGGCTAAGAAAATATGGAACATGTAGAAAACCTTTCAATCATAAGATTTTAATTATTCATGTCTTCTAACTGTAAAAATAATGCATATTTTTAATCTCTTAATCTACATGTTTTTCCTCATAGAATAAATAGCAATGGGATTGGAGAATTTTAATTGGGAAAATGTGGGAAAGCCCCAATATAGTTCAGGGTCCTCCCATCAATACTGTTGATTCTTTAAGAATAGATGGAAGATTCAGATCTCAGCTTTCTAATATCACATCATTAGGTTATGTGCTGCTCTTTCATTGGTAACTTGTTAATTATGCACAAGAGAATGAAAAAGGGGACAAGAGGATATTGTTCCTATGGTGTGGAAGAGAGACTATTTACTCAGTTGCTTGGTCTTAATTGCATATACATAAAATAATGCACTTATTAGAATTTAGAGCAATTTGCTTTTGATTCAATTAATCTTATTTTTAGGCAGCAATCATGGATAAACCTATCACTTCCTCCCCATTTCAAAACCATAACCAAAGTATTAATTCTTACAGATATGATCTTAAAACCAGTAGGCCAATTTATTTATCATCCTTGCTATGGGGGCATTGCTTTAGCTTGCTTGGGTATGTCTTGGTGTTATGAAAATTGTAAAACCCATTTGATGAAAGTTCATTCACTGAAATGCTAACTTATATCATTGTTTTATTGCAAGTCATGTTCATTTCTAAAGATTTGCTCTATTCCCTTATTTCTTTTAAATTGTAAAACAAGAGGAGAAGTTAGTGAAAGCATGTTTGTAAATAACTTGGATCCTTTACTAGATCCAAAATTTAATATTTTTTGCCAAGCACAAATGCCAGGTGTGTTTCCTATTCTTATCATGTTAGTGTTTTCTAGTCTTCTTCATTATTTTATTTTGTTATGAAGAAGACTGCCTTGGGGGATGAGTAGAAGGCACTATTTCTTTGGTGCTGGTTATTTCCAGGCTACAAAAACAATCCTCTTTTAATATTTTATATGAATGGTAAACAGCATACAAGTTGTCATGTCATTTCCCAAATCATAGGCTGATGGTGAATTACAGGTTTGACATAGCTAAAGAAGAATGAACCCTAACTTGCACGGATGAGATTCTAGAGAACGCTAATGAAATATATTGTTTAGCATTCAGGAAAATATGAGAATCCTCCTTTCCAGTTAAGTATAGTGGGTGGTATACTGTAGATTGTCTGAAGTTTTCCCTGAGAAGTTGTGTTTTTAAGATAGAGAGATTACTGTTGTGTTTTAGCCTTCGTAGTCTAGCTGTGAAAAAATGAATTAAAATATTACAAATAATATACAGTAAGGTGCAAAATTAGTACATTATTCATTCCACATATAGTGCATTTGGGGCTAAGTAGAATATTTTATCTGGTATCACCAGAATGTGATCTTCTTGTCTCTATGTGTGTGTTTTTAAAGATTTATAAATTCTGTTTTTAAAGTTGAAGTACAGCTTGTCAAGAGTTGCATTCACTCTGGAAAGAGGAAACAAGTACGAGAATTAAAATTGTAATTCTAGATTGAGCAGCACCAGGGCACCTTAAGATTCCATTCCAAGTTATAACTGTTCTAGTTGAGGGGAAACCAATTTAGTTTCCAGTATTAGTGTTAAGTGCTAAGAAGGTGAAGTATCTCTAAAACAGAAAAAACAGATGAATCCGTGAGCAAATTCTGATCTAAATAATGCCACTGATGAAGGAAGGGCATTGCATTGCTAAGTGTTAATAGTTAACCATTGCATCGTTAATCTGGTTTCCCTATTTAATTTTAGAGAACATGTGGAACTATGTATGCCAATAAACCTTCATACTTTCATATTTTGTACCAAAAGCTTCAAAATGTGCCCCAGTGTAGTTATGGTAAGAAATGTATAATTCAGAAACCTTATCAGATGCACCAGAATGTATATGTAAATGGAATAATAGAATTGTGTATCCAATTTGGCTTTTAAAAGGTGCTTTTTTAGAACTGGAAAAAATAATCTGCCTAGAGATCATTTTGTATAAAAAATAAGTGTGCCCCAAACACAAAGCTCTTGACTGCACATGAAAAAAACAGAAGGATGAAAGGCTTCGGAATTAAGTTATAGGAAAATGGGGATGGTGAGATATTGCAACGTATTAATATGTAATAGAAATACATTAAAAATAACTACAGTATAACTGTGAGTGCTGAATTAAATGTACTGAACAATACTACCTAATTTGAGACATTCGACATTGAACAAACTTTTTAATTGAGTTGAAAAAATCAATTGCAATCTATCATTTCCAGGAAAGCTATGTATTTTTTCAGCTCTATAATGGTGTTTAGCTAACTGTGGGTATCCATCCCTTTTGAAATCAGTGGTTACTAATATAGATTTAGAGCCATGGAAAATTAAGTTTGCAAAGAAATAGCTATGTCTATTTTTTGAAGTGCAGAACAAAAGTAAACAAGCATCAGGCTTGAATGCGGAGCACATTTCTATTAAGAAAGACTGTATAGTAGAGTTGTAGGAAAGGAGGCAAAAGGATAGGAAAATAGGGAATCAAGTGACACAGAAAGAAATTAGTGATTAATAGGCATAGGTGGATGAACAGATACTCCGATGCAATAGGTTTGATCCATAAAAGTTTAAATATGACAGCATTGTTACCTTTATATGTATCACATTTCTCTCTTCCTCTCTTAGCTTTAATATATTAACCTATTTTAAAAACTGTGTCAGTCCCTCAGGTGTAAAAAAAATGTTTTCTATTCCTATGGCAAGCAGAGAAAGATTGGCTAGATTACATGGGCATCTTTCCCATCCCCCATGCTTTGGGCACATTTTTCTCTGCCCCACCTGTTTTCTGAAGTGCCAGTTCCTGGAAATGCTGCAGCTTGCAGGTCTCCTCCCACAGATCTTGCTCTGCACCAGGCTGAGGCTTGTGAACTTCTATCCACTTAGTTGTGACTGACATTAGGTGCATGATAATCTCCTCCATGATTGGAGGATTGCATGTCCCAGAAGGGGAATTGAGGAGATCAGGAACTCTTGGTTGTGTCTGTCTGTCTGTCTCTGTTGTAAATGAAGGTTGTTTTCCTTCTTGGATTGGGGTTTGATCTTGGGAAAGAAATGAATAGTCCTTCTGTACAATCTTATGAAGCCAGGGCATTAAAATGGTGAGTGAAGGACCCAAATTGCACTTTGAGGAGAACGTGTCCATTTGCACATCATGTAGAGTATTTTAGGAAGACTGAAATAAGGTTGTAAATCCATCCTTTTTGATGACCATCCAAGTAATTAAAAATGTAACATAAGTGCCTTTAAATGTTATTTCTATCCTTTTGTGAGACATACAATAACTGAAAGGAACTCAGCATTGTGTTAAGTGGTGGATGTGAAGTAAAACTTCTCTTGAGTAAGTACATCAAGCTTCTTCCCAAGGCACTGTACATCAAATAACCTGGAGCTCTGCTCTAGTACTATCTTCTGCTATATATATGTAGCATGTTTGAGGCAGGGTTGAACAGGGAATGGGCAAGGGGAAGAAAAAAACAAGACATCTGGTGCAAAAATTCCCCAGGTCTACTCAATTGCTAAGATTTATCCAGCAAAATTTCTCTTGTTTCTCTGCTGAGCTATCTTACTTGAGAGGACTTTTCACAGACCCAGCAGTATAAACACCACACCATAGAAGCCTTATTTTAGTTCTTGTTTGCTTTCATTTTCCAAGATGGGTGGAGGCAGGGAGAATTGGCTATGTGTGGATTCAGTGCAGCAGATCCAGGAGAGCAGAGAGAGATGAGGCTTCCTAGTGACTTTTCACATGTCTTTTTTTTCCTTCTTTGGATGCCATGTGACTCCTTGAGTCGGGGGGGGGGGGGAGGTATGGTTTACTTTCTCGTCTCTTTCTGCTTCCTCCCACTACTTAGTCCCTTCCTGAGTTAGTGCTGGAGGACTTACAACCACCCAGATTGTGCCTGAGGGCTTTTTCTTTCGATGGTCAGGCAGAATTGTGACCTGTTGTAAGCAAGAAAGGATAGCCCCACTCCTTCAGTACCGTCCTTTCCTGTGCTAGCCATTCTTCCCAGCTGAACCTACTTCACAGGGTTGTTTGGGGACAAAATTAAGGAAGGCCTTTTTGTAGGTGGCCTGGAGCTCCCAAGACAAAAGGAATTAGAAATAAATAAATGTGCCTGAAATCTGAGGTATGAGGATTAGAGAAGAGAAACAGGGTCTCAGACATCTAGCAACCAAGCTAACAATGTAATTTTGCAAACAAAAAAAAAGGAGCTAATTAGTTATTACTTTGTTTGTTTTTCTATAAAGCTGCTTCATTATCATTCGTTTAATTATCTAGTTGAACTTATCCTAAGGGAACAGGGCAGACAACAGTTTAATCATTTTGGATGGGATAGAAATGGTAGGATAGGCACTTAAGCTTGCTGATATCTGAGAGAATTAAATAGAGGAGGTAATGCTGCTTGTCCTACAATGTTAAGATGGCTCCTATGGCTAAAAATGAAATTTGTTATATGACATTCTTATTCCAGATCAACTATGGATAAAAGGGTATTACTTTCTGCTATCATTTATTTTATTTGTTTGTCAAACATGTAAAAGATTACAAGTGTTGGTATCAACATAAACATAAACAAAGGAGGTAATTACAGATAAATGGGGACAGTAAGACAGGGACGGTAGGCACTCTGGTGCACTTATGCACGACCTCTTTAAAGACCTCTTAGGAATGGGATGAAGTCCACAGTAGACAGTTTGAGATTGAAGCTGTGAGGGGTTGAGGTTCTAAGAATAGAGTCAGGTAGAGTATTCCAGGCATTGACTACTCTGTTGCTGAAGTCATATTTTCTGCAATCAAGTTTGAAGCGGTTTACCTTGAGTTTGTATTGATCGTTTGCGCGTGTATTATTATGGTTGAAGCTGAAGTCGTCGGTGACAGGCAAAACATTGTAGCAGACAATTTTGTGTACTGTGCTTAGATCAGACCACAGGTGGCGCAGTCCAAGCCCAAAATTTAAGCCTGAAGGCATAGGGAATTCTATTGTGAATAAGTATCATGTTGAGATACTTACTCTTGTAATAATCAGTTTCTGTGATGATGGTATAGTTGTACACATTTCCAGCACAACAATCTTCGCAAATTTCAGTTTAAAAAATCTGGGACTGCTGGGACATATTAATAAGTAATAGCATAACCCGGGGTGGGATTCTACAGGTTCGCACCTATTCACTAGAACCGGTTGTTAACATTCTAAGCAGTTCGGAGAACCGGTTGTTAGAAGAAATTACTGGCCTAATCCTGTAAGGAAGGCTGGAAGGAAACATTCTGGTGTTGCTTACAGAAACTGCCTCTCCATTAACCCTTATTACATTCTTGATAGGACGAGACTTCCTGTCTCTGGAACTTCTCTGGAAGTTCTTTTCCCCTCCTTTGCTGGTACTTTGCTTGTGTTGAGTGACCATTCAAAGTTACAATGGCACTGAAAAAAGTGACTTATGACCATTTTTCACACTTATGACTGTTGCAGCATCCCCACAGTCATGAGAGGTCAGGTGAGGAGATGCATGCCTCGATGTGAGTGATATTGAGTTGGCCACACCCAGCCAATAACATGACCACCAAGCCACGGCCACCAACTAAGCCATGCCCACAGAACCGGTTGTTAAAAAATTTGAATCCCACCCCTGAGCATGACTACCTCTTTCCCAGAAGCATGGAGGGACAGCTTGTAGGACCATACAAACCCAGAAAGGCTAGATTGTAATTTATATTGCTTTCATCAAAATGAAAACATTTCTTAAAATAATTTGTGACAATACCCCTTTTATAGCAATTAAGGGGACTATTTTTTACATTCTGGATTAATGAAACAGGCTTTTAGCTGACATGGTCTCTTTGTAACTTGAGACATTTGGCTTCATGTGGGAGTTTCAGTAATAGAGATATCCATGTAGCCACGACTTCAAATCAATCCAGATTTAAGATTAAATTCAGGAGATGTGTGAGAAACACATACTGTACATTTCATAGTTCCACCTCATTCACATACAAAGAAGAAATGTTAGACAGTGGGGAACCATAACTTTTCTGTCTTCTGCACAGTAGTGGATTTTTAAGCTGTGCAGATGCAGATAGATAAACTCAACGAGACATCCATAACGAAGTACATTTATTGGTTCATCAGGTATCCTTATAACTCACATTTGTGACGCAGTTCTTCTTTAATGACCAATCCTTTGTATATCTGCCTTGTAGTAAAAGATGGTTATCTCCTAACCCATCTTGTAGCAATAGAAAACAGCTGCCATGAATTAGAGAATTCAGGCAAAGTGAGGAAAAACTCCCCCAACCCATCGAGGGTTGAATTAGTGACCAATCAGGATTACAGATGTGACCACGTGACATGAACTACATTTCCCAGGATACCTTTAACTACATTTACCATGATGCATTCCCTTAAGGGAACAGCTCATAATTCCTAAGTAACTATCCAATTCCCATAGACTGGCTGAGACAGCACAATAACTGTAAAATTTAACCTCAATGGTTCTTATTAACCTTATATTCTATAACAAAGGTGTAGGACTTGAATGCAAGTTGTGCTTTTCCATGCATATAGGGACAGGCAACCTGAGGATGTCATTATGACTAATCCTTTGGAGCCAATCTGGGGATCATGCCTCTGAAATCTGACAGCTAAATGACTGGATTTTTAATTGACTTACCCTAGTTGTTTTTTTTAAACAAGTAGAAGAATATGAAAATGTGTCAAATCCAATTTTTTTATACATAGGAGAAGAGGTCAGAAATTGGTTTTGAATATTTAATAATATTAAATATTGAAATAGCAAATATTTTACATTCTAAAAACTAGCAGGCTGTTTTTGCTGTGATGTTTCATGTATCTTTAAAAGATGACACCAAAGACCTCAAGTTGCCACATTTGCCCAAAATGAAAAAAGATCCTGAATTTAAAATTGTACTCCCTCCCTCCTGCAAGGAAGATCAGGCTGAAAAAAGTTCATATATATTTTTATTACTATATTTGCAGTGCATCTAAGACAGTTCTCCAATTATAAATGTAAAGTATTTGTGCAAATATAATCTTCCTTTCAGGTAAATACACTGCATGACTAGGACTCATCTGTCTTCTGTTGAATGGTTCAGAAATAAAACTACACTGCAGAGTGTAGTGCCTTCTGTGTCCAATATATTTAGACTTAAGTGCACAAATGTTATGGGAATTCTTCTCCCGCCCCTCCATATTAGTGATGATTCAATTGGAACAAAATCTTGGAATATAACATTGGAATAAATTAAAAAAGTAGGAGGTCCTAAATTTAATCACTACCATTTTTAAAAATCAGACATCTTGATCCAAAAATACGGGCTTGAAATGCCAGCACTACCATGTTATGATTCTTAAAGAAGAGCATTTGCAATAGAATTTTTATTTCAGTACACTCGTACGTGGAATCCAAATTCCAAAAAAGCTTCCCAAAATTCCCTCTCTAGTCCCTCTTTAAATCTTGGCATTGTGGTGGGGGGGGGTGGGGGGGAATAGGTTTTGACTTGGCTTCTCACTTTGAGACAGCTGTTCTCCACTTAGCCGAAGAGAGAATCCAGGATGGGGGTAGTCTCTAGTCTCCTAACTCTGCAGACCGAGTTGAAAAACTGAGGACACACCCCTTGGTAACAGTCCCCAGTTCTTCACTCGGTCTCAGCATGTTCAGACCACCCTTTAAGGGCTCTGAATAGTTAGGAATGTAGAAGAATATTCACCCCCTGGATTAAGCCTTTTTTCAGAGAGGCTTAGATCAAGTTTGACAGCTAGCCGGCTTGCCAGTTTAGCACTTTCATTTTTTCATGCTGTTTTTCCAGTTCATGGTTTTTTTTTTGCTTGTTATTTTATTTTTTTGACTTTCCTTGCTGGTAGACTGTTTTTTTTCTGTTTTGTGCCAAAACTTGGGTGGAGGTGACCCTGAGAGCCCGTGTGGCCCGGGCTGGGGGCAGGAGTCGGCATCTTATTCAACTCACTTTCCCTTGCCTGGGACGAGCCGCAGCTGCCGCTAAGCATTTCTGTCCCTTTTCAGCGGCGGCGGCCATTTCTTTTGTTTGGGGACAATCTTGCAGTTCGTCTCCAGGATTGTCCCTTGTGGGGGGGGGTCCTGTCCATCGGGATTAAATCCTGACCCCCTATCCAGTCCCCAGAACACCGTGGCAGCTGCGAGACACTTGAATCTGCCTGATAATCGCGGTGCAGCCGGTGCCAGGCTTGCAAGCCTCTGACCTGTCAGGGCTTGCTGCAATTCAAAGAGTTAGCTGTTTTTCAACTTTTTTTCTCTGACTCGTCTTTTGAATTGCGGAGCTGGGCTGAGCAGACTGCCTGGTCTCCTGGTGGCTCAAGTACTCAGGATTTGCAGGAAAACCTCCAAATCAGGGCACAAACCTCTCACAATTTTTCTGAGCCGCCTCAGGGGATCTTGATGGCAGCACCTGCAGGCCAAGTCTCCAGTGGAGCCAGACCTGTGCCTGCAGCCACCTTTACACCTACAGCAGCTGGCTTACGGCCTGAGGAGTCCCAGATGCAAGAAATGCCACCCTTCATGAGAGCCTGGATCTCCCAAACAATAAGACAGGAATTGCAGGCAGAGGTCAACCAGCTGCACCAGCTGTCTTATTTGGACACTAAGAGAGGAGTCCTGCAGGGGCAGGGGCAGGCTTCTGCAGAACAGCCGATCCACTTTAGAGAGCGCTCTGCCTCCCCTTCAGAAAGCAGCCAATTTTATGGCTCCGAGAGGGACCTCCTTCCAGAAAAGGATTTTTCGGATGAGGAATCGGAAGTAGCAGGTCCCCCCTCCTTTAAGGGCCTTTTCCAGCTGGCTCTTTTCAAGACTCTGCTGGTTAAGTCTGAGAGCATGGCTCATCTTAAAAAGGACATGGTCACTCAGGACCTTCCCACAGAGGGAGAGGATCAGGAGGATTTCCTGTCCACTGAGAAAGCATCTGTAGTAGATGCTGTACCTGTGCCCCAGATGTTTCTGAACCTGATCAAAAAGCAGTGGGAGTCCCCTGGGATGTACACTCGTCCCAGTGGGTGTGAGTCTACCTTATTTAATGTGGACAAGGACCTTTTGGACATTATGGAAGTGCCAAAGGTATATGGCCCAGTGGTAGCCCTATCTTCCTCATCTGTCATCCCACCTGATGCGGAGGACGTTTTAAAGACAGAGGACTGGAAGGAGGAGATGGCGCTCCGGAGAGCTCATCAAACCAACACCCTCACATCAGCCAAATTTTCTTCCAGAGCCATGGCGTCTTCCATAACAGCACACAGGCTTCTCTGGCTAAGAAATTGGCAGATGGACGTCAGAACCAAATGGAAGCTGGCGTCGGCTCCCTTTAAGGGAGAAAGGTTTTTTGGGGAGGCCCTGGATCCCTTTTTGATGGAAACCAGGGACAAGCACCTCCCAGGGGAGGTGCTTTGATTACAGGTCTCCACCCTACTACAGGAAGCCCTCCTTTAAACAGGGGGAAGCTGGGGCAGGCTTTTCCCATCAAAGTAGGCCCTTCTTCCAAAGATCCTCATCTCAGGCCAATAGACAGGCCTTTGCCGCCAGAGGGTATCAGAGGCAAGAGGGCAGAAGGTCCTTTAGCGGTTCCAACAGACTCTTCAAGTGCAACAAGTGACGCCCGAGCCTCATCTCCCATTGTGGGGGGGTGTCTGGGACTGTTCCGGCAGAGCTGGGAACAGACCACAATGGATGCTTGGATCCTGTCAATCTTACGGTCAGGTCTCTCTCTGGAGTTTCTCTCCTCCTCCTCAAGAACCTTTGTGTGCTGCCCCATCTCCAGAGACCCCTCAAAGAGGGATCTCATGGAATTGGCAATCCACCATCTGCTGGATATTTGGGCCATCCATCCAGTTCTGGTAGACCAGGAAAGACAATGTTGTTTGTGATTCCAAAGTCCTCGGGGGGGGGGGCAATCCTCAAGCTGAAAGGGCTCAACAGACATCTAATCTATCAAAGATTCAAGATGCACTTCCTCCACTCCATTCTAGAGGGACTGCGGGAGGAGATTTGTTGGCCTCGGTAGACTTGACGGAGGCCTACCTCCATGTGCCCATACACCCCAACCACCGTCAGTTTCTGAGATTTTGCTATGGCGGCCACCATTTTGAATACAGGGGTCTCCCGTTCGGCCTGTCATCAGCCCCTCAGACTTTTACCAAGCTCTTGGCAGCAGTAGCGGCACACCTCAGAGCCTTACTCATAAGGATCCAATGCTATTTGGACAACATCCTGATAGAATCCTCTTCCTGACCCCAGGCAGAGGAGGATCTGATGTCGACAATCAGGATTCTTCGAGAGCATGGGTTCTTGATAAACCTGGACAAATGCCACCTAGTACTATCAACTCGGCTCTTGCATTTGGGAGCTATCATAGACACCTTGGCCGGGCAGGTTTTTCTCTCACAGGAGCGTCGAGACAGTATCAGGGAAGTCACGTCGCTGATCCTGTCTTCCAGAGAGGTGCCTATCATCTTGCTGTCTCAACTTCTTGGCAAAATGATATCATGCATCAGGATTGTCCCGTGGGCCCGGTTCCATGATCGAACCCTTCAGTGGTTCCTGCTCCCTTACCAGAGGGCGTGCAGGAGCAACTCACCAAGGAGGCTTTGCGTCCCCTTGCCAGTTCTTTGTTCTCTCCATTGGTGGCAGTCCCGAGCCATGGATCAGGGATACTTGTACAGGGAACCCCAGAGGATTATCATCACCACCGACACCAGACTGTATGGTTGGGGGGCCCACTTGGGAGTACAGGTCACCCAGGGGAGGTGGTTATGAGAGGAGCTGCCCACAACATATATTGGCTAGAGCTCAGGGCTGCCTGCTTAGTGGTCAAGGATCTAAGGCAGGAGGTGGTGTGGAGACATGTTCTTCTCCTCATGGACAATGTGGCTACCAAGGCCCACATAAACTGGCAGGGGGGCACTCGCTCCAGATCTCTAATGCAGGAGGCAACTCAATTGTGCAGGTGGGCGGAGAGAAACCTGTTGTCCCTACGAGCAGAGTGTCCAACGTGCAGGCAGACTGGTTGAGCAGGGCCACGGTCGACCAGTTGGAATAGCGACTGCATCCTAGTCTGTTCCAGGAGATGACAGAGTGCTTCGGCCGCCCAATTCTGGATCTCTTTGCATCACCAGAGAACATGTAGCTCCTGAGGTTCTTTGCTTGATTCCCTGCCTGGGGAGCAGAAGGGGTCAATGTTCTCTGGTGCAGGTGGCCCCAGGGACTATTGTTTGCCTTCCCCCCCTTCCCCTGATTCCAGGGGCAATCAGGAAAGTACTGATAGAGAGGGCGGAAGTTCTGTTGATAGCCCCTTACTGGCCCAGGTGTCCTTGGTTCACCGACCTTTTGGGTCTGGCAACTGACAGGAAGAATTCCCCTGCACAAAATCTCCCTCAGCCAGGGAGCACCCAGATCCAGCCTGGTTTCAGTTGACCATCTGGCACTTGAGTGGGGGAAACCTGAAATGGGAGAAGTTTTCCACAAAGGTCATTCAGACCATCCAGGTGGCCAGAAGACCTTCCACGACCAGGATATATAATGCAACGTGGAAGATTTTCTGCAGTTGGTGCACTAGTCACCAATTGGAACCCACTGTTTCTGTTGCAAAGGTATTAGAGTTCCTGCAGGACAGGTTGGATAGAGGTCTTGCCCCCAATACCTTGAAGAGACAGGTGGCTGCCTTGGCCTCGGTGATTTCAGTCAAGGGCTCTACTACTCTGGCCCAACATCCTAGGGTGAAAGCCTTCCTTAGGGGAGTCACGAATGTGAGGCCACCGGTGGTCCACTGCTACCCCACCTGGGATTTGCCTAAAGTCCTGCAGGCACTGACTCCCCCCCACCCATTTGAACCTTGTGTAAAATCTGCCTTCGCCTTCTCACATGCAAGGTGTCATTCTTGGTGTCCATTACCTTGGCCAGGCGTATCTCGGAGTTGGCGGCCTAATCCATCAGGAAGGATCTGTGCGTATTCCATGCAGACAGGGTGGTTCTGCGATGGGACCCTACCTTTCTGCCCAAGGTGAGCTCCTTATTCCATCGTTCACAGGAGTTGATTTTGCCTAACTTCTGTCTTGAGCCTACCCATGCACTGGAGATAAAATGGCATGTTAGGAGGGCCCTCTGTATTTACATTAAAACAACTTCTTCTCTTAGGAGGATGGAAGCCCTGTTCGCTTCCTTTCAGCCGTCAACTTTGGGTCACAAGTTGACACCTTCCACAGTAGGTCGATGGCTCAGAGCCTGCATTGCAAAGGCCTATGAGTTACAAAGGCTTCCTGTATCCAGGAGAATCATGGCACACTGAACCAGAAGTTAAGCAACCACTGCAGCCTGGGCAATGCAGGGATCGATTCTGGACATTTGTAGAGCTGCGACCTGGTCATCGATGACCCCATTCATAAGACATTACAAAATTGACTCCTTTGCCTCAGCAGAGGCATCCTTTGGAAGACGAGTCCTGCAGGGGTGTGCATGTAGAGGTGGGGACCTCCGACCAATCCAGATCCCACCCGTAGGACAGCCATCAGCCAGCTTTGTTATGTCCCATCCTGGATTCTCCCTTCGGCTCAGTGGAGAAGGGGCGTTGGTCCTACTGGAACGCTTCTTCTCGGGCAGCCGAAGGGAGAATCCAGTCCCACCCTATATTCTGTCAGGTCGGAATAGGGAGGAAATGTCCCTTGTTTTTGCAGTATCAACTGAGCTATCAGTTTGAGGACAAGGAGCAGCTGAATTCACTTCAACGTCGTTCAGAACTGGGGACTGTTACCAAGGGGTGTGTCCTCAGTTTTTCAACTCGGTCTGCAGAGCTAGGAGACTAGAGACTACCCCCATCCTGTATTCTCCCTTCGGCTCCCCGAGAAGAAGCATTCTGGTAGGACCAATGCCCTTTTTGCATAAAGGTTGTAAAAAAAATTGAAATCCTTATGCTCATATCAGAAAGAAAAGAAAAGAAAAAAGAAAAGAAAAGAAAAGAAAAGAAAAGAAAAGAAAAGAAAAGAAAGGAGGGAGGCAGGCAGGGAGGGAGGCAGGCAGACGGCAGTTATCTACTCAGCTTCCACTTCAAGAAAGGGAATTTTCTTGGACTTCAGCTTATTATTACAGTATGATGATAACGGTAACTGCATGGTGCTGCATCCTTTTAAAGGGGAGGGGGTTTGCCCCCTTTTAGAAGGCTCCTCCACTACATCCACAAGGGCTCAGTGGATAAATGGAGGCCCTGGCAATATTTGTATAATGCTGGCTCTCCTTCTGAGTTTTGTACACTTTTTAACTTTCATCAAATAGCAAATACCTCTGTGCAAATCAGTGCTAGGTTACGTCTGTACATTTAAGCTCATGTGTTCAGCACTATGTTTATCATTTGCACTTAATTCCTGCATACTATTTCTCTGTCTCTCTCACTCAATGGTTCTCTTGCTGTCTACACAATTTGTAACAAGCATTTCATACATAAACGGCTGCAGTTTTCTTATTTGATATTAGACATTTAGACAGGAAAAATCAAAGGTATAAATACAGATTAGGCGAGACCTGGCTCAAAAACAGTAACTTGTGATAGGGACCTTGGAGTTGTAGTGGATGAATATGAGCCAGCAGTGTGCAGCAGCAGCCAAAAAAGCTAATACAATCTTGGGTTGTATAAGCAGAGGCATGGAATCAAGATCACATGAAGTATTAGTGCTGATTTACAAAACCCTGATAAAACCACACCTGGAATACTGCAACCAATTTTGGTCACCAGACTACAAAAAAGATGTACAAAAAACACTTAGAAAAAAATTCAGAGAAAAGCAACTAAAATGATCAAAGGCCTGGAGACTAAAACATATGAAGAATGGCTGCAGTTTGGGTTTGGCTAATCTAAAGAAAAGAAGGACTGGGGGAACATGAGAGCAGTACTCCAATATTTGAGGGGCTGCCACAAGGAAGAGAGGGTCAAATTATTCTCCAAAGCATCTGAGGGCAGGACAGGTAGGAATGGTAGGAAACTAGTCAAAGAGAGAAGCAACCTGGAATTGAGGAGAAACTTCCAAACATTGAGGACAATTTACCAGTGGAACAACTTGCTTCCAGAAATCGTGGGTGCTCTATCCCTGGATGTTTTTAAGAAGAGTCTAGAAATAGTCACTTATCTAAAATGGTATAGGTCAGTGGTGGCTAACCTTTTTGGCCTCCTGTGCCAAAAATTGTGTGTGTACTTGCACACTCACGCTTGCGTGCCAGCACCCAGAAGGCAATGTGTGCACCCCCCCCCCCCACACCCTGCACATGCATGTGCAATCCCCACCACCACCCCTTTATTTGCACTATACCTCACAGCTGATTTTTTGCTGGTTTGAGGCCTTTTTTGGCCTCCCAGAAGCTTGAGGAAGGCTTCCCCAGGCTTTGCAGGCCGAAAACTAACCTTGTTTCGTCACTTCCGGTATTGTTGGAAAAACAAGAAGTGATGAAATGGGGCTAATTTTCAGCCTGCAAAGCCTGCAGAAGCCTTCCTCAAGCCTCTGGGAGGCCGAAAAAGGCCTCAAACCCGCCGAAAATCAGCTGTGAGGCGTGCACATGCGCAGTGAGGTAAGTTTGCCTGCAGCTTGTGTGCCTGCACAAATGGCTGTGCATGGGTATAGGTTCTCCTGCTTGAGCAGGGGGCTGGACTAGAAGACCTCCAAGGTCCCTTCCAGCTCATTCATTCTATTCTATTCTATTCACATTTTGAGGCCTGAATAGAGAATGTTGTTCCAAGTTTTCAGGCAATTATATAACTAGTGGCAATAAAGGGAGTGTACCTCCTCATGCAAGTAGCATTTCCAAAGAGTCCAGTTTGCAGGAGACAAAGAGACTGAAGTCCAATTCTCCCATTGCAGTTAGTAAACTTGTAGATGCTGCTGTTACTGTGTATGCATATGGTACATCTCTTCAGTCTTTGTACTGCTGTTCAGAAGATAAGTTGAGACAGATCTCAACCTGAAAGAGTACTAATGAAGCAATTGTTGTTTACAAAGACTATTTGATTAGATTAATTGGTTTAATATTCTATAAGGTTGCTTCATATTTCATGGGAAAATTTGATCTTGTCCTGTGATTTTGCTTAAGGGGAGTTTCTTAGGATATAAAATATCAGTATGTAGACCCAATCTGTACCTTGTACTGATGGGAAAATATAGATTTATAACTACACATTCTGTTAGTCAACTAAGACCATTAAGAATTCTTTCTTCTTTCCAAAATGGGCAGATTTTTTCCTCCATAAATTGGAAAAGTTGTCAGTATACCACAAATGACTAATTAAAGAGTGTCATGGTCAGAAGCAAATGAAATCATGGTTTAATCTACTAAGTGAAGGAAACTTATTTTAAGAATGTGAAATAATGTTAAAAAAATAGCAGCTATCCTTTCAATTTCTTCAGCATGTTTGGAGAGCTTGCAGATTGCCTAAAGTAAAAGCAGGGGCATCTTCTTTCCGTTTTGGGTGTGTGTGTGTGTGGGGAGGAGGAGGGGAGGCCAAGGACCACAGAGGGATGAGGTAGCTCCACACTTACATTGTAGACAGGATTTTTAGATTGATTCCCCCCCTTCCCCATTTTTTGGGGCCTAATGCATCTATAGTCATTGGCTTCCTGCTAAACACAGTTGGTAATTTCCCCCCTAAATCTAGGGTGTAATTTGAGGACTGCAAGAGAGGGTTTTCAAGGCTGCTAGCTGCCCAACATTACTTCAAAAGCTGAACTTGCATTTTTGTTATCTTTTCCTCTGGCATTAAGATTTAGAATACAAACAATGGACCTTCCTTTTTTTGGTAGCCTGTTACTACCTTTATCAGTCTGAAGGCTGTTCACCAACAGAAACAATTTTAAATGTGAGGAGACTGCAATGAACGTCATCTTTTAACTGCTGTAATGTATCTTTCGGAGATCTATATTCCTTCCTTCCTTCCTATCCTGTTCAGATTGATTACTGGAATGCTGGACATACAAGGAACAATCTCGAGATCAAAAATAACAATCTTTGTAGGGTTAGAGCCTCTCCCTCCCTATTAGGTACCGTATTTCCCCATGTATAAGCCACCCCTTTTTTCCAAAATTTTCAAGCCCAAAAAGTAGGGGGTGGCATATACAAAGCAGGTACACTTTTTATACATGAAAAATGCATAAAATAATAAAGTAGGAATAAACTGGTTTTCCAGCAGTATGCTATACTTTTTTGTAAAAATTGTACGTGATGATACGATTACGAGTGCGAGTACGCGATAGAAATGCATACGCTAGGCATCGGCCTGAATGCTTCGTTCCTACTCTCGTTCCGATGCGTAGATTGCTAGCGTCGCCCGCACCTCTTTCGGCGTCATGACTGAAGTTGTAGATCTAGACGTCGAATTTTGTTTCTTTGTAAATTTTCTTTCTTCATAACTTGTTTCTCTAATAAAATATTTTTTTCAAAACTTCACAGTCCAAAAATTGGGGGGGTGGCTTATACAAAGGGGGTGCTTATACATGGGGAAATACGGGTAATTTCTTTAAGGACTAGACATAAGGTGTTACTAGTAACACAAGAGGGGTATGGATTTGTTTTTTAGGGTTTTTTCATGAAAAATGAGTAAAAAGCTGCTAAGAAAAACCTTTGCTGAAATTGCTATTTTTTCCTTTCCCACAGAGCAGATCAGTGTATTCGCCCTGCAAGAATGCATGAGCGTCAACAGTTGCAAAACATTCTGTGTGCTGATACTTCGGCTGTGCCAAGCTCTACAAGCATGTTGCTGTTTTCTGCAAAGCATTTGTAGTTGTAGCATTATAGCAGCTACATTGTTAGGGACGTGCAATATGCTCCTTTGAAGGTCTGTCGTGGGGGCTCCCAGTGAAGCAATTGTGCATGAATGTGCATATACAAACAATTGGGGAAAATCTTCAACTCACCTAAATAATCCTTTGGAGGACATAGCTATTTTAATGGCTCAAAGAGGAAGATTTGCTAAACTTAATTTTTTAATGTTTTCTACAGCTTATGGGGTCTGTGTTTAAATATTTCCAGAAGGAGCCCTTCACAATTACTGAGTATAGTGCAGTCCACCCATTCTTAAACTGATAGAAAAAAATACTTTAAACTCATTGCTTTAACCTGTCTTCTGCCCAAGATAAAGGTCATAAATCTTAGCAGAGTTTACATACCTTAAGGTTACAATTGGGCCGTGCCAAGGGGAAAATGATATCTCGGTACTGGTATGGTAATGCGTACAATGATTTAAACACATTATGCAATCTCTGCATCTTTCTGATAAATATTTAATTGATCCCTAATGCAATCTTAAAAACATGTGGTGACATATCTATTACCTTTGTTCAAGGCCTGAACAAGAAAACATTTACTGCTATTGCTTATTCCCACATATAGTGATGTGTCGACAATGACAGTCATAATCTTTACACATATCTTAGAACAAAACGCATCGCTTTTACAAATTTGTGGAAAAGTGGAAAATTTACTTTCACCTGAAAAGTAAAAAGTTGAAAAGTGGTAGAGTTCCATTGAAAACTTATTTTTGAATGCTTCAATTTTCTATATAAATTTGGATCAAATACAGATAGTCCTCAACTTAAAACAGTTCATTTTGTGAACGTTCAAAGTTACAATAGCGCTGAAAAAAGTGACATGTCCAGTTTTCACAGTTATAACCTTTGCAGCATCCCTAGGATAATGTGATCAAAATTCACATGCTTGACAACTGGTTCATACTTAGGTCTGTTGCTGTGTCCCAAGGTCATGTGATCACTTTTGTGACCTTCTGAAAAGCAAAGTCGATGTGGAAAGTTAGATTCACTTAACAACCAAGTTACTAACTTATCAACTGCAGTGATTCACTTAACAACTGAGCCAAGAAAAGTTGTAAAATGGGACAAAATTCATTTAACAAATGTCTTGCTTAACAACAGAAATTTTGGGCTCAATTGTGGTGGTAAGTCAAGGATTACCTTTCTAACTTAATTTTGGTTTTATCACTGAGTAAGTTTCATATTCCAGTGTATTTTCTCAGGATCTGTTTCTTGTACTGTATGGTTACTGCAAACTTATCTCTCAATCAGAATTTAAAATTTGTCAGCTGTCATTGCAACATTTCATAGGTCAGGGTATGAAGAAGGAAAGATTTATATGAGCTGAAGAGAAACCAGGGTAAAAGGAAGGAAATAAAGGATGGGGTTCAATTTTTTTAGCCAGGGGCTCTCTGCCCTAATGACTGGCTGGGTAGTCGTGGCTGGGAGGTTATGTGGCTGGGTGGGCATGGCTAGGTGGTTGTGTGATCAGGTGGTCATGTGATCGGGTGAGTGTGGCTAGGTGGTCATGTGACTGAGTGGGTATGGCCAATTCGATGTCGCTTCTTTGCCCTAATTACCTAAAAAAAGACATATACCAAAAAGTTGTTTATTATTTTGTGCATTTAATACTTAAATAAAAGACTGGGTGAAACCAGGCTTAATAGCAGTGACTGTGAGAGGGATCTTGGAGTCTTAGTGGAGTTTCTGGTGAGCTACGTATTCTTATTATTTGGGAATTAATGTCCTCGGAGGCTAGTGGCTATGTTATCTGATTTTCTCAATGGTGCTCCCTTGCAAGCGCTGAGTGGATTGTTTATCTAGCTTGCAACATTTTTACAAGGTATGAAATGCTCTTGTCTGAACACCCAGAGGTTCAATTAAGCCTATTAAGAGCTTTCCCTTGCTGCTTGTCTTTCTGAGGTTATTGGGAGTTCTCTAAGCCCCGCAGAGTCTTAGCTAGGGGCTCTCCCGAGCCCCTGCGAGCTCCCAGCAGCCCACCCCTGAAGGAAATGTTTGTGAAAAAGGGTTTATGCAAGCAAAAAGCACTTTCATGATAGCCAAATCATGGCTTGATGGATCATACCTGATCTGCACATCTATGTATTTATTTATTTGATATTAACAAAGATGGGACTTGAACTCATAGTCTCCTGCTTTCTAGTCTGATGCAGTGGTGGTATTCTACAGGTTCGGCCTGGTTTGAGCAACGGTATTCTCCCCCCCCCCGATGATCAGCTGTTCCGACAATCAGCTGTGCAAAAACGGGCTCCCAGGAGGCTTCCCTGAGGCCCAGGAGGCAAAAAACAAAAAACAAAACAGAGCGTGCGAAGTGTGCTAAAAAAAAGAAGCCACATCTACCCAGTCACATGGCCACTCCCACTTAGCCTGGTCTGGTGTCTTAATCACTAGACCAAGCTGGTTGGTTTAGTCAATAACAACTTATTGTTAATATGACACATACAGGTTTATAAAATGATTATCTTCAGTCTAATGCTACAACATTTCATAAAGATTTCATATGATCTAATTTACCCTGACTTTGACTGTGAGTTCAAGTCACACCTTAACCATAGAAGCCAGTTGGATGACTTTGGGCCAGCTACTCTCTCTAGCCCAACCCACTATATAGGACTTCGTTGTGGGAAAAATAGGAGGAGGAAGATATGTTTGGTACATTCACCATAATAAGTTTGCTAGATTTCTACCAGAAAGGAAGGGTGTATTCTTCATGAAAAGACAATGGAAGACATGTGTGGACTATTGTTAGGCAATAAAATGTGGCTTCCTCTATCATTTATCCAAGGCACTTGTGGTCACAGCTGATTGCAATGCCAGGTTAGCACTTAGGTCTGAACTGGCAATTTTGTTTGTTTTTTTTAAAGGTACTGAAGGGATGTTTGCAATGAGAAGAACAAAAGATTTGGATTCTACCTTTTATATTGTTGTTTCACTATGCACTATGCACTACAGTGTGTATGTTTTGAAACTATTTGGAAGAAACGCTTTGACCTGGTATGGGCAGAGCATCTTGGTGTTGCCTAGTGACTCTTCAAGCAGCCACTTTGGGGGAGAAAAGAGTGTGTTGAATAGAAGCCTAAAAAAAAGACAACCGCTTTAATGAATAGCACTGAGGTGCTGTGCTTAGGTGAAAACTAATGCACTAATTCTGAATAGTTTTCAGAGTGTGGATAATCCTGTATTCTGATGTTCTTTTCATAGCCTGTAATGGTTTTTTAAAAAATATCTGAGCTGAAGAATTTAATGCAAGTTACTCTGAATGGCCGTTCAGGGAGAGGGGCATGTTATATACACTGCTCAAAAAAATAAAGGGAACACAAAAATAAGACATCCTAGATCTGAATGAATGAAATATTCTTATTAAATACTTCGTTCATTACATAGTTGAATGTGCTGACAACAAAATCACACAAAAATTATCAATGGAAATCAAATTGAGCAACCCATGGAGGTCTGGATTTGGAGTTACACTCAAAATTAAAGTGGAAAAAAACACTACAGGCTGATCCAACTTTGATGTAATTTCCTTAAAACAAGTCAAAATGAGGCTCAGTAGTGTGTGTGGCCTCCACGTGCCTGTATGACCTCCCTACAATGCCTGGGCATGCTCCTGATGAGGTGGCGGATGGTCTCCTGGGGGATCTCCTCCCACACCTGAACTAAAGCACCCCCCAACTCCTGGACAGTCTGTGGTACAACATGGCGTTGGTGGATGGAGCGAGACATGATGTCCCACGTGTGCTCAGTTGGATTCAGGTCTGGGGAACGGGAGGGCCAGTCCATAGCATCAATGCCTTCATCTTGCAGGAACTGCTGACACACTCCAGCCACATGAGGTCTAGCATTGTCTTGCATTAGGAGGAACCCAGGGCCAATCGCACCAGCATATGGTCTCACAATGGGTCTGAGGATCTCATCTCGGTACCTAATGGCAGTCAGGCTACCTCTGGCGAGCACATGGAGGGCTGTGTGGCCCCCTAAAGAAATGCCACCCCACACCATTACTGACCCACTGCCAAACTGGTCATGCTGGAGGATGTTGCAGGCAGCAGAACCTTCTCCACAGTGTCGCCAGATCCTGTCATGTCTGTCACATGTGCTCAGTGTGAACCTGCTTTCATCTGTGAGGAGCACAGGGCGCCAGTGGCGAATTTGCCAATCTTGGTGTTCTCTGGCAAATGCCAAACGTCCTGCACGGTGTTGGGCTGTAAGCACAACCCCCACCTGTGGACGTCGGGCCTTCATACCACCCTCATGGAGTCTGTTTCTGACTGTTTGAGCAGCCACAGGCACACTTGTGGCCTGCCAGAGGTCATTTTGCAGGGCTCTGGCAGTGCTCCTCCTGTCCCTCCTTGCACAAAGGTGGAGGTAGAGGTCCTGATGCTGGGTTGTTGCCCTCCTACAGCCTCCTCCACGTCTCCTGATGTACCGGCCTGTCTCCTGGTAGCACCTCCATGCTCTGGACATTACGCTGACAGACACAGCAAACCTTCTTGCCACAACTCGCATTGATGTGCCATCGTGGATGAGCTGCACTATCTGAGCCACTTGTGTGGGTTGTAGACTCCGTCTCATGCTATCACTAGAGTGAAAGCACCGCCAGCGTTCAAAAGTGACCAAACCATCAGCCAGAAAGCATAGGAACTGAGAAGTGGTCTGTGGTCATCACCTGCAGAACCACTCCTTTATTGGGGATGTCTTGCTATCTGCCTATGCTTTCCACCTGTTGTCTATTCCATTTGCACAACAGCATGTGAAATTGATTGTCAATCAGTGTTGCTACCTAAGTGGACAGTTTGATTTCACAGAAGTGTGATTGACTTGGAGTTACATTGTGTTGTTTAAGTGTTCCCTTTATTTTTTTGAGCAGTGTATGTTAGAGAAATCTAAGTAAGGAATCCAAACACTTCCATGTTTTTTTCAATGAATTTTCCACCAAGTATTCTGTGAATACTTAATACTTTCTTCATTCGAATAGGTCTGTATGAAGTCACTGCGTAAGTTTCACTACTGTAATTCCATTGTAGGGCTCCCTTTTGTCTCTGATATATTCTAGTTCTAAGCTTTTAGAGATAAGCTACAATAAGGTTTGATAGAGTTTACTGCCTAGAATGTGTGATTAGCAACTACCTTTAATTACTCTTGACAACATTTTAGCCATATCAACAACATCTTTCAACGATGATGGATATATTAACATCTGCTGGCACTATTTAAAAAAATTAGATTATGTCAATGTTTAGAGAAATTTTAGGGACAATTATTGGCCAAATTACAGTGTTCTAGTCTATAACTCCTGTCATCATCTCAACTTTTAGAAGTTTGCCAAATTCACTTTTAAAGAGTGACTGAATATAAGTCTTGCTTCTGAATAAAAAAAAAAACTCTGTAAAATATGGATTACACTGTAATAGTACAAGTCCCCATACTATAAAAATTATAGAGCTATATCACATGTTGGATGTAGATCTGATAAAATTGCCAGCATGTAGAATGTACTAATAGATGCATACATATATGAAATAGGATATATCTGGAAGCATACACCCTTAGGCTGTTTTTTAGCACATGGGGCAAATATAGATCTTTCAAAATGCTAGTTAAAAAAATAAAATAATTTTCTTTAAAATCAAAATTTCATAGTTCTCTAAATAGTGATCTCAGAACCCATTTTACTGAGTGAGAGAAAGAAAGGTGTTACAACTAAGATTTCTGACTCAGTTCTATTTAGTCCATATAGTCAGGGGACAGATTTCAGGCTATGCTGCATGCTAAGGCAGAAATGCCATAGCTATCTAATCAGCCAGAGCTCTTGCCCCTCCTTCCATGAATGGGCAAAGCTTTGGTTTAAAAAAAAAAGAGCCTTGCAAAGTTTGAATCCCAGCATCGCTTTAGCCTTAAGGGTAAAGAATTTGAAGCTGAGAAGACTGGTTTGGTCTGTGCCCATGGGGTATATTTTTTTATTTCTTTGTATAACATGGTTGGGGAAGGAGCACAATTCACTAGAAAGCATATTTTTATATTCATAGTATCTCAGGTTTGCTTCTCAGAATATAGTGCTAAATGGGAGTAGATAGATAGATTTTACTTTTTTAAATCAGTGACCAGCATTAAAAAAAGGGAGAAAGAGAAATGAAAATGTTTTCTGCATCATATTTCATAATAGTTTAGTTGGCTTTGGGTATTTATGCATCTCAGAAAGCAGGGTGGAAGGTGCACTACTCTGCCCCAGGAGGGCAAATTTTTGAAACCTTTTTTATAATTTTATATAATGATTTTATGTCTATATTGTCAAATTATATTATTGTAAGTTGAATATTTACTTCCCTTGTTAGATGTAGGTACCAATATTATTCCACAAATTTAGCTTTAATAGCATGCACCGCTGTATCATTTTATTCTGTTTGCTCACACCATATTTGAACATTTGGTGTTGTTGTATTCTTACGTTTTCTTCTTTTTATTCCATGACAGTAAAAACAATGAGTTGGATCCAGACTTAGTCATGCTTATGGCTGACCTGGTGAAATCAGTGAAAATTAAAGATAAATGTAACCACCCTTAAGTATGACATATTTGGATCCAATCCAATAACAAACCCTATGTAAGCATTCTGTAAAGTGTGTTTAGGGATGCAGTTGTGCAAAAAAATATTTCAAGTGCTGAAGCTATTTGTAGTTCTATTCAGAACCTGGGATGAGATAGGTTCTTGAATGCACTCTCACCATTTGCATGAACAAGCAAACACCTGTCCTGCATACAGTTGTGATCAATTACATAGCCATTTACTACTGTTTCATAACATGAAAAAGGGCTGTCTACAGTGGCCATTTCTCACTCTGGCTATTGGTGGACTGGCACTGGAGGAGTTCTTAAAGGTTCCGGAGTAAAAGGTTATGTTATTTGTATAATTGAATTACATAGCTACCAACTTGGCACATGATTGAGGGTAACATTTAATCAGAAAATAACAAGTCCATATAAAAATGATACAATGAATAAATAAACCACCATGAAAACGTAAAAATATAAAAATTATCATGCAAAACAAACAAACAAACGCAGGCAGTATAAAAAGAGACAGCCCATTTTGAAAGGCAGGGAAGGTCAGGGTGAACCAACTCTCATTAATGGTGGATGGGTGTGGGGTGCTGTTCCCAAGGCACAGAAGGCACATCTCTGTTTGCCATCAGATGACATTAACTAAGTAACAGGATCTAGGCTGCTTGGTCTAGAATCAGAGCCAGTCATACTGACCATTTCATGTGGCAGCAACAAAGCTTTTGAAAGCCCACCTCTGGTATCTCAATGACAGAAGAAAAGAGAGAATGGAAATGAATTATTGAACAAAAAGAGAGTGCCCATTTCTTTGGAACTGGATCTGCAGAAAGGCCTTCATTTGGGTTCTCTGTATGTGCTTCTCCTATTATTCTGGTGGCCTCTGTGATGATGCAAAGGGCCACTTTAAAGCACACCAATTTCCAGTGAAGTCTGCTAGCTGATGGAATAGCAGAGTTCAACTTTCACTCCTTTGGGCTCACCGTTCCTTGAACTGTAGTAGTCGTACTTTAATTATTATGTGCTTATAGACATATAATAAAACAATACTTAATGTAATAATATATTACAATCATAACATAAAATAAGAAGCTTCTAAACTAAAAGGCCATGACATACAATAATATTAACTTATATGCATTAAAGGGTTAGGTAAGGTTTGGTGCATTTTAAAGCAACTTCACCTGATGTCAAGGAAAAAAATATTCTTAGGTTGGTTTTTTTTTAAAAGTTAAATGATCCAATGTCACCTGATGGAAACTTATACCAAAGGACCAGAGTCAAGTGAGAAAAAGCTCTTAATTTTGACGCAGCTATTTTATTACTTAATAGAGCCAAATGACCCTGATCTGATAATTAAATCAAGTAAATAGGTACATGAGTCATTAGCAAATTTTTCAAATAATTGGATATGCTCATATTATCAGTGTGCACTGGCATCTTTCTTGACCAATTGGTAAGCAAAGGAAGTAGAGGAAAAAAAAGAAATGTCCAGAATTGTGTCAACAGCAGTATTCTGGAGATGGGCAGAGTGAGCTGTTGGGTAATCCAGCCAACAAGCTACTACAGTAATCCAAGCACAGCATATCCAGCCTGGTTCTCTTGGTAAAGAATTGAATTGTGTTTTGGGGCATGCTTTGTGTATCCCTTCCAATATTATTAATGTCTTGCTGAAGTGACCAAGATTTTTCTTGAACTTTTGAATATCCAGAATATCTTTTGAATATCCAGTTCTCTGCCCTGACCATATCTCAAGTCTGTATAACTGTTGATCTACCAGTTTAAATTAGGTCCTTAGTTCTACAGGCTATGGGTTTGTTTCTCACTTTGCAGCTTCTCCATCATTGCTTGCCTAATTGCCACTCTGCTCTTTGTAAGGTCTACTTCTGCTGTGGGGGAGAGAAGAAACCTAAGAGTCAAGTAGGTCCATTTATCAGCACTCTTGGCCTTACCAAGGAGGTGAATAGACTTGATATCTTCAATAATTGTAGGTGACACTGCTTTTCTTTTCTTGTATTGACCATTTTGGATCAACTGAACTGTCTCTGGGTGAGTCCCTGGGAAAGACCCTCTGAGTCTTTCATACAACTGTAAAAGACCTGGCTCTTCTCCCATGTATTACAGGAGCCCTTTCTCAGCTGAGAATCTAGGTTATTATGGTCAGCCTCAATTAAATGCTGATTATATGTTGATTTATCTTGATTACTTCAGATTTGTTTAATATGTTTTCTTTCCTACCAATTTTGTTTTAATTTTTTAAATCATTGTGCACTGTCCAGACTTCTAAACTGTGAGAGGGGAAGCTTTGCAAATAAGATGGATGGATGGATGGATGGATGGATGGATGGATGGATGGATGGATGATAGATAGATAGATAGATAGATAGATAGATAGATAGATAGATAGATAGATAGATAGATAGACAGACAGACAGATATTCTCATTGGTCATTTCTTCGGGTCATTATTATTGCCAGATCAGTTACTATGTATGGTAAGCATTTCTTTATCTGTTTCTCATTAGATTACAGATTAACAGAGTTGGAAAGAACCGTGTAGATCATCTAGTTCAACCCCTCCCCCCTACCCAAGTGGGAGACCCTACACCATTTGACAAATGGTAGTCCAATCTCTTCTTGAAAGTCTCAAGTGATGAAGCTCCCACAGTTTCCGAAGGCAAGCTGTTCCTTGGTTGATTGTTCTCACTGACAGAAAATTTCTCCTTATTTCTAGGTTGAATCTCTCCTTGATCAGTTTCCACCCATTATTCTTTGTCTGGCCTACAGGTGCCTTAGAAAACAGGTTAACCCCTTCCTTTCTGTGGCAGCCCTACAAATATTGGAAGACTGCTATCATGTCTCCCCTCATTATTCTCTTCACTAGACTAGCCATGCTCAGTTCCTGTTCTTCATATGTTTTAGTCTCCAGTCCCCTAATCATCCTGGTTGCTCTTCTCTGCACTTTTTCTAGAGTCTCAACGTTTTTTATGGTGTGGTGTCCAATACTGGATGCAGTACTCTAGATGTGGTCTTACTAAAGCCTTATAGTGTGGTATTAGTACCTCGCTTAATCTTGATTGTATCCCTCTGTTAATGCATTTTAGGATTGCATTGTTTTTTTAAGCTGCCACTGCACATTGCTGGCTCATTGCTGCACATTGTTGACTCCAAGATCCCTCTCACTATTATTGCTATTAAGCCTGGTTTCACCCAATCTATATGTGTACTTTTGGGTCTTCTTGCCTTAGTGTAGGACTTTACTTTTCCTACATTGAATTTCATTTGTTAGATAGGGCCCAGTGTTCAAGTTGGTCAAGATCTATCTGGATCTTGAGCTTATCTTCTAGGGTATTATCTATTCCTCCAGCTTAGTATC